>NW_026946888.1:692964-1039446 GCF_910591565.1 Cydia splendana | reverse complement strand
AGAGCCAGAAAATCACAAAGACGACTTGGACGACGACACAGAAGATCGATTTTACAGCATTATGACCGCTTTAGAGTGCGCGTTAAATGTAATAGAAAAAACAGCCCAACAAAATACACAGACAGCAGAGGGCACTGGAAAAGCAGCGCGCTTGCCTTCGCTTGATATACCTGTCTTCGACGGGCGGGACGTCGCGCTCTACAAATCATTTATCGAGATGTTTGAGGCTGTAGTACATCGCGACGCGCGAATACCTGTCGTCCAGAAGCTGTGCTTTCTGAAAAAGTACTTAAAGGGCGAGCCGCTGCAGCTTATCGACAATTTACCCATAATTGGAGCATCATATGACTCTGCACTAGAACTACTCAAGAAACGGTATGACAACCCAGCATTAATCATCAGCAGCCACGTCAATACACTCCTGGACATACCAGCGTTGCACCGAGGCACTGCTCTACAGCTGCGAGACATGGTGGCCAAGGTCCGGCAACATCTCACCGCGCTACAAAACCTTGAGCAGCCAGTCACGTCATGGGACGCCATCCTAGCCTGCATCTTGTTAAGAAAGTTAGATTCCTTCACCGTGAGATTGTATCACTCCGAGAGGGACAACAGCGAGCAACACACTGTGAGTAGCTTACTTAATTTTTTAGAAAAAAGAGCTGCGGTGTTGGAGGCGAGTCCAGCTGGTAGTGAAAGCTCGTATGTCAAAGCTAAAGTAACAGCTCATGCGGTGACAGCCTCGCCTGCCCCGGCAGCTTCTGCAGTAACTATCACTGCAGAAAAATGTGTTGTGTGTAGTCAGCAGCATAGGCTCTATAAGTGTCCAAAATTTAATTCCATGCCAATCAACAATAGGTTGGACATTGTCATCAAACATAATTTATGTAAAATATGTCTTGGACCTCACTCAAAAAAATGTAGATACACATTTAAATGTGCAGAATGTAGTTCCAGGGCCCACAATACTTTGATACATGAAAAAGTTAAGCAAACAACTGATGAAGAGCCGAGTCAGAGTCAATCAGGTACTGTCAATTTACATACCAGTGCTAAGAAGGTCACCAAGGTATTATTGCCCACTGCTAAGGTATTAGTCTCTGATGTACACAATAACAAACGCATTGTTAGGGCACTTTTAGATTGTTGCGCACAGACAAGTTTTTGTACAGCGGAGTTAGCTAGTAAACTAGGCTTACCGCAATCCAATGATCCAATAAATATTGGCATGCTTATGGAACATAGTAGCAATGTTAATAAAAGCATCAAGCTAACCGTCCATTCTAGGGTTCAGGATTATAAGATTGATGTTGACTGCGCTATTGTACCCAAAATAACTTCAGCACAGCCACAGCAAGCCATAGACTTGGCCAAGCTGATTTTGCCCAACGCTATTACCTTAGCTGATGATGAATTTAATGTTCCAGGCGAAGTTTCCCTCCTTCTGGCTGCAGATATCTTCTGCAGAGTAATACAAGACGGAAAGGTTGAGGCAGGCCCTGAGGATCCAGTGCTGCTGAACACGCGCCTTGGATACATCGTCTCGGGCAGAGTAAGTGTGAGTCCATCATACAATTTTAATACAGTTGCTATGCATACAATGGTTAATCCTGATCTTGACTCTTGTGTAAGGCAATTTTGGGAGGCCGAAAAGGTCCCTGAAGCATATCCAGAAAGCATGCCAGAGCAGGAATATTGTGAGAAGATTTTTTGGAGACAACCTCATTGAACAGGGATCGCTATGAGGTTACTCTCCCATTAAAAGTTAATTTTAGCGAAATAGATCCTTCTAACTCCTTTGTAATTGCTTTGCAAAGATTAAATAATCTTCAAAAAAGGTTTGCAAAGGAACCTGAGTTTCATAACTTATACAAACAATTCATACAAGAATACCTTGATCTAGGTCACGCCAAAGTAATTGATCTAAAGGACTGTGACCCTACAGAGCAACCGGTATTTTACCTGTCACATCATGGAATTCTCCGGCCCGACAAAATTACAAATAAACTCCGGGCTGTATTTGATGGTAGTTTCAAAACTAAGGCAGGCCACAGTCTCAATGACTATTTATGCAATGGCCCTGTAGTCCAAAACTCATTATTTGATATCATGATGCTTTTTCGCACATACAAGTACACGGTGCAGTGTGACATACGTCACATGTACCGCATGATATCTATGCACCCTGAGCATAGACGCCTACAAAACATTTTGTGGCGGGCAGATGACACTTTACAGTGTTTACAATTACAAACAATAACTTATGGATTAAAAAGCAGTGCCTACCTTGCCACAAAGTGTCTTGTAGAGCTAGCAAAAAAATACAAGGCTCAATATCCATTGGCCAGTGAAGCTATCATCAAAAACAGCTATGTAGATGATGTGCAAGGCGGCTCAGATACACTTCAGGGAGCTTTACAACTAAAAAGTGAACTTATTTCTCTAATGAGCAAAGGTAGCTTTCAATTACATAAATGGATTTCCAATGAGTCAGAAATATTGCAAGATATCCCTCAAGAAAAAATTGGCCTTGCCAAGCAGGATATTGATCAGGATAAATCAATTGTTAAGATCTTAGGACTATCTTATGATGCCCGAGAAGATGCATACAAAATGAGTGGCCGTGTACTCACCTCTCCTGAGGTGCCCACTAAAAGAAATGTACTGAGTTCTATCAGCAGACTCTATGATCCAATGGGTTTTGTCGGACCTTTAACCGTCAAGGCAAAACTTATCTTACAACAAATATGGCAATACGATTTAGAATGGGACTCTCCCCTGCCACCTGAACTAGTAAAAATATGGCAGACATTCTATAATAATTTGGTTAACATGCCTGTCGTGACCATACCGCGGTACATAAATGTGTCTGAAGCCACTAGCATACAGCTTATAGGATACTGTGATGCATCAGTTGTAGCTTACGGCTGTTGTATTTATGTTAAGGCCATAGTAAATGGTAAGCCTTATATACATTTACTTTGCTCTAAGTCGAGAATATCCCCGCTTGCATCTAAACTGACAATTCCGAAGCTTGAGTTGAATGGGGCCCTTATACTGGCAAAATTGGTAAATCATGTCGCCTCTTTACTAAAGATATCAGATGTTCATTTGTTCACTGACTCAAAAATAGTATTGGCCTGGCTCGAATCCTCTTCACTCAAG
This sequence comes from Cydia splendana, assembly GCF_910591565.1. NCBI lineage: Eukaryota > Metazoa > Arthropoda > Insecta > Lepidoptera > Tortricidae > Cydia > Cydia splendana. The sequence goes on along the minus strand of NW_026946888.1, from coordinate 1,036,281 downwards.
GTACCAGCCTATATAGGCAACCGTGTAAAAGAAATAAATAAACTGACAGATACAATGTCATGGAAATATACTCCTGGCCTTCTTAACCCTAGCGACATCTTGTCTAGAGGCGCAGATCCTCAAGAAATAATTGATTGCAAGCTGTGGCATCATGGCCCAGACTACTTGACAGAAGGCAATGAGTACAATTTTCACTTGTCAGAAATAATTCCACCTCTGTGCAGTGTAGAATATTATGATAGCTCAGATGAGCACATCACATTAAGCGCCACTGTAAATGACAATGTGATTGATTCGTTTTTTGAACGATTTTCAAGCCTTTTCAGAATGATTAGAGTGACTGTCCATATATTAAGATTTATAAATAAATGTAAAGGAAAGTCAGTGTCATCGGATCTAATTTCTGTAAAAGAGTCTAGAGACGCTTTGACTTTAATAATAAAAGGTGTGCAAATGTACTACTTTCATAATGAGTTTGTGTGTATTGAGAAGGACAAAGCTATAACCTCCAATTTAAAATCACTTAACCCTTTCATTGACTCGGCAGGGCTTCTTCGTGTGGGTGGAAGGTTGGACAATGCCACACACTTAGATTTCTCAAAAAAACATAATATCATATTGCCCAAGCACTGCCATGTCACTAAATTGATTATTATTCAAGAACATTTAATGCTCATGCATGCAGGGTTAAAGCTTGTCCTAGGTGGCCTATGTCAAAAATATTGTATAATAAATTCTGTGAGAGAAGTAAAATCTGTAATCAATAAATGCATAACATGTTGTAAATTAAAGGCCACCGCTAGTCAGCAGTTGATGGGATCACTTCCCAAGGAGCGAGTCACTCCAGCTCGAATATTTGAAAATACAGGCCTTGATTATTGTGGACCTTTTGAAATTAAGCAATCAGCTCTTAGAAGCAGTGTTATAGGTAAAGGGTATGTAGCCGTATTTGTTTGCTTTGCTTCCAAGGCTGTGCACCTAGAAGTGGTTACCGACATGACCACTGACACTTTCATAGCTGCACTAAAGCGTTTTATTGGTAGAAGAGGTTATCCACAAAATATATTTTGTGATAATGGCTCAACATTTCACGGTGCAAATAACAAATTAAAAGAGCTCCATGATTTACATAAAAAAGATTATTTTCAGAAGGCTGTCAATGATTATGTACTACAGAAAGGCATACAGTTCCATTTCATTCCTAAATATAGCCCAAATCATGGAGGTCTCTGGGAGGCTGCTGTCAAATCAGCAAAATATCATTTCAAAAGGATTGCTTCAAATCGCATATTTACATATGAACAATTTAGTACAATAATCATAGAAATTGAAGCAATACTGAACTCTAGGCCGTTGACCCCGCTGTCTCATGACATCTCTGATTTTTCATATTTAACCCCGGGGCACTTTTTGATTGGTGCTGAGCTAACTTCTGCTCCACAACCTGATTTGGCAGCAGTCCCCAGCAATCGGCTCCGGTTTTGGAGGTGCTGCGAGCAAGTACGGCAGCATTTTTGGAGTGTTTGGTCAAAGGAGTACCTATTATTGTTAAACCAAAGAACTAAATGGCAAAAAACAGAACCTAACTTAAAGGTTGGCATGGTGGTGCTACTACAGGTTCCAAACACTCCTCCTTTAACTTGGCCCGTAGGTAGGATTAGCAAAGTTTTTTATGGCAATGATGGCCATGTAAGAGTTGTGGAGGTGCAAACCTCAGATAAAAAATTGCATTCCCGTGCTGTGTCAAAGATAGTTGTATTGCCAGTAGAGACATAAAAAATATTGTGATATTATATTAAGTAAATGTAAGTTGTTAATTTTTAATTTTAGTTCTTGTTGCACAAGTAGTGCATTTAAAAATAGTTTTATTTTTAGTTCATGTCAAAAGGAAATTTGTATTATTTTTCTCAAACAGGCATTTGCGCCCCTCCCCCCCAGTTTATGTGTGAAACAAGCATAATTATCATGTAGCGCAGTGCAAAACTGGCCTTATTTTATTTCGCCATCTGCGCATGGCAACACCCTCTCTCTTCCTACCAAGCTCTGCAACGAGCACCACACTATGTAAGCCTTTAAAGATTATGATTAATAATAAAACAAGAAAACAGTGCAATTACAGTCTTTTCTATTCAACATCATCTCTCTCCACCTTTACAGTGGTAGTTACTACGAATTATTCTAATACCTTCGTCTTGAGTTTCAGGCACCATGTCTTCACCGGAACCTCCTGCAGATCGGGGTTCTAGACGAAGGCTTCAGACCCCAAGTGACGTGGAACCAAATGAAGCCCGAGAAGCCACGCGAAGTCGAAGTCCCAGTCCTACGTGTCATCCTCGTCGAGAATCTGGCAGCATGCGATGTCACATGCTGGAAATGGAGCTGAAGAGAGAAAGAGCAAGACTTCGGGAAGCTGAAGGCCGGCGTCGTTCTTCAAGACGTAACTGCGACAGAAGATCAACGAGTCGGAGGCACCGCAGCCGGTCTCCACCTGGTCGGCACCACACCTTACCCCACGCTGAGCAACGTGTCACAAGCCAAGCTCAGCAGCAGGAGGAACAGCACGCTGAGCATCGGCCTGAAAGACGGGCCAAGCGACCAGCCGAGCATCGTGACGACGCTGGACGATATGAAAGGTCACGTAGCCCTTCTTTTTCCAAAAAGGATTTAGTTGATATTATTTTGCAATTAAGGGGTGGTCTTACATCCCAACCACCTGCACAGCCCGCACAACAGCCTTTACAGAAAATAGACCACAAAAACATCTTACCTGGCTTTGACCCTTCAACCAAAAATCAACGTATGGATATTTGGTTGAAGAAGGTTAATGAATGCGCTGCTGTGTATGGTTGGGATGAGAGGACTACCACGCATTTCGCCATGCAGAAATTGCAAGGTCTGGCCAAGACGTGGTACGAAAGCCTAAATACGATTCTCTTTAGTTGGCAAGAGTGGCAAGCAAAGTTGCTGGACGCGTTTCCTTGTGACCAAAACTATGGCCAGATCTTGGAAGACATGCTCAAAAGAAAAAGCAAGTTTAATGAACCCATAGAAGTATATTATTACGAGAAACTGAGTCTAGTTAACCAGTGTGACATAGTAGGGAAACGCGCCGCGGATTGCATAATACATGGAATCACCGATCGAACGCTTAGGTCTGGTGCTTTAGCGTTGCGCTGTACTCACCCGGATCAATTACTGCCTTTTCTGATGAGTTACAAAGAATCGAGTCAAATTAGTTCAGATCGTTACCATGTCAGAAATAGGACCATGGGTAATACTTTTGTCGGGGGAAATAGTACAGCTCAACCTAAACCTGGCCCTAAGCCGGGGCAACAATCGGGTTGCTATAATTGCAAGGAACCTGGTCATAGTTACCTTTACTGTACTAAACCCATCATTAAATGCACAAAATGCAACAGGATAGGCCATACAGCGGAAAAGTGCTTTACTAAGAATAGCGTCCCTGGCGATAAATCGACTAGTTCTAACACTACCGTACCAAAGGTCATGAAAATTAATCTTGTTGACTCTGATATTACCTCTAGACCCAGTTCTAAGTATTTCAAGGATGTAGTAGTGCAGGGTAGGACTCTTACGGCATTTATAGATTTTGGTAGCCAGCTCACCTTGATTAGGGAATCTACGGTAAAGGAGTTGGGTATATCGCACGACCATATTCCCACACTAATGAAGGGTTTCGGTAATGGCCTAACTATGTCGTTGGGTAGCCTGACACTTGATCTCTCGGTTGACGGGGTAGGAGCCACTGTTAGTTTCAGAGCTGTCGACGACGAATTGTTGGATAGGCCCATTTTGGTAGGGCAGTCTTACACGGAGCAGGCTCATATAACAGTATACAAGGATGCCAACAAACTGCAGTTTTTCAATATTACAAATGAATTCACCTGCGTTGATGTAGTTGAAGACGACGAATCATTGTTGTGGTACCACACTTTCAGCGTTGTGCAGCTTCATGGTGCAGCTTCAGTTAGGGTTGGGACAAAAACAGCATTCGATGGCGATGTCCTAGTGAAGCAGTCTATAGCCGGTAGACCTAACGAGACATACATTGTAAGTGGCGGTCTTTATCATTCTGTTAAGGGGAGCATATATGTATTGGTAATGCCGTGCGCAAATTCTTGTCAAATTCTGCCAAATGTTGTGTTTTGTCGTGCAGAACGCGTGCATATGGTTAAGCAAGTTGCCCAGGTCCCCACAGATACAGGTGTCGAGACAGAGTTTGATGTAAAGCAGGTCCGGATAGGCGACGGAGTGTCTTCCGATGATAGAGATAAATTGTTAGACTTACTGAAGAAATATAGGCATTGTTTTGCTTCTTCTCTTGCTAGTCTAGGTTGCACCAACGCTGCTGAGATGAGTATTGAATTGAACAGTCAACGTCCGGTCGTTTATCGTCCCTATAGGCTATCTCATCACGAACGAGAAAAGGTGCGCTCAATGGTAGGAGAGATGCTAGAGGCTGGCATAGTCAGAGAGTCTGTGTCCGACTACGCGAGTCCCATTCTTCTTGTTCGAAAGAAAGATGGATCTCTTCGGTTATGTGTTGACTATCGAATGTTGAACTCAGTGACTGTGAAAGAAAGATACCCTATGCCCATTATCGAGGACGAGATAGCTCGCCTCGCTGGGCAGTCTTGGTTTATCACTCTCGACCTCGCTTCTGGGTATTACCAAGTTCCCATTTCAGAGCACAGCAAGCACTTCACCTCGTTTGTTACCCCGGACGGCCAATACGAGTTTAATCGCATGCCGTTCGGGCTAGCAAACGCTCCTGCTGTCTTTCAGCGCATGATCAATTCAATACTAGGATCGGTCCGATTTGGTAAGGCGACAGCATACATCGACGATATTCTCATTTATGGCCAAAGCCCCGCGGAATGCTTAGAGCGCCTCGAAGACGTGTTGAAGGCTGTCGAAAGCGCGAACCTTACTCTTAATATGTCGCAATGTCACTTTTTGCGTCAGGAGATTGATTATTTGGGGTATGAGGTTAGTGCTAGCGGAGTTAGGCCAGGTGAAAAGAAAATCTTGAGCGTGTCTAAGTTTCCCCGACCTGAGAACGTTCACAACGTACGTCAATTTCTAGGGTTGGCGGGTTATTTTCGGAAGTTCGTTAGGGATTTCGCTCAGATATCATTGCCGCTCAGCAAACTGCTAAAGAAGGATTCTATTTGGGAGTGGGGAGATAGTCAGGAAGAGGCGTTCGAAAATCTGAAGGCAAGGTTAGTTGAAAGGCCCGTACTCTCTATTTACGACCCGGCAGCCGAGACGGAGCTACACACGGACGCTAGTAGGCTAGGTGTCGGGGGCATACTTCTGCAACGATCCTCAGATAACGATCTCTTTCACCCCGTTGCTTATTTCAGCCGTCAAACTTCTCCAGAAGAGAAGAATTTCCACTCATATGAGTTGGAAACTCTGGCAGTGGTATGCGCTCTTCGTAAATTCAGGGTCTACTTGTTAGGGCGAAAATTTAAGATTGTTACAGACTGTAGTGCCTTGCGATCGACGTTCTCGAAAAGAGATCTTATCCCTCGGATAGCGCGCTGGTGGTTGACACTACAGGAGTTCGACTGTTCCGTCGAATATAGAGCTGGCACGAAAATGGGACACGTAGATGCTCTTTCTCGTAACCCAATTGCGGAACCGTCAGATATTCTTGTGGATCAATTTCCAATCGTTATGTCCATCAGCGAAGAGGACTGGCTGCATACTCTTCAGTTAGGTGATTCGGAGTTAAATAGGATAAGGGCAATTTTGAGTGACGGGGTGGACGAAAAGGGTTTGCGATATATAAAGGACAATTATGTCATAAAGGAAAACAAGCTATACCGTTATTTGGGTGGTGATAAGGAAGAAGTTAGATGGGTTGTACCGAAGGGTGCGAGGTGGCAACTTTGTCGATTAAACCACGACGAAATTGGTCATTTTGGGGTAGAAAAGACCTTGGAGAGAATCAGAAAGAGTTATTGGTTCCCCAAGATGACCAAATTCGTTAGGAAGTACGTCAACTCTTGCATTGAGTGTGCGTACGGAAGGAACAATGTAAGTACTCGCGAGGGTTTACTTCACCCTATCGAAAAAGTGGAAGTACCCTTCCACACGCTACATGTTGACCACCTTGGACCCTTCGTCAAATCCAATAAAGGCTACACCCATTTGCTTGTCGTTGTGGATAGCTTCACAAAATTCTGTTTTTTGAAGCCTGTTCGAAATACTAACACACAGAATACAATCAAAGCCTTAGAAGATATATTTTGCACGTTTAGGAACCCTGACCGTCTTATTAGCGATCGCGGCAGTTGTTACACCTCTCGCGCTTTTGAGCGTTTTTGCCTTGACAAAGGTATTAAGCACATCCTAAATGCGGTAGCTAGCCCCCGATCAAACTGTCAAGTCGAGAGGTATAACCGCACCGTGCTCGACTCTTTGCGGTCGCTGAGTGTGAAGTTTGGCGAAAAGAACTGGGATAGCCACCTGGGGAAAGTTCAGTGGGGCCTCAATAACACTATTCAAAAGACTATTGGGCGAGCACCTTCAGAGGTAATGTTTGGTCCGGGTATGAATAGTGAGGTGAACCCCGCGTTGAACATAATCACTCGTGATACCAGAGATGATAGGGATGTATCCGATATTCGTAGCGAAGTAAAAGCTAGGATAGATGCAGAACAGGATAAACAAAAAAAATATTATGACAAAGGTAGGAGACCAGCTCGCTTGTACAAAGTAGGAGACCTTGTCAAAATAACTAAGACATGTTTTAACAATGACGGTCAGAGTAAAAAACTTATGCCATCATTCATAGGGCCTTACCGTATTATTAAGGATTTAGGTATGGATAGATACACGGTTGCTCCCGTGCCAGGGCTGTCATGTACAGAAAATCGACGACCTACGACGGTTGCTGCGGACCGTATAAAACCTTGGATCAGTATTGCTGCCCTCGAGGTAAATGACGATGATTCGGACTCTAATAGCAACAGTGATGATGATGATGATAATATTCGAGACTAATGTCATAAGTCGATCATAAATATGTATTGTCATTTGTATTCCAACATAGTAAAAGTAGCATGTAACTACAGGATGATTAATGTTGTTTCAGACCACGACGATTGACTCGTGTTTCGATGCTGCGAAAGTCCTCCCGCACCTTTACGAGTATTCGATCGGCTCCTAAGGTCAACGGCGAGGCAACTCGATCAAGTCCTTCCGCGCCCGTCACGAGTAATCGATCGGCTTGTGGGGCCAACGGTAAGGCAACCCGATAATCGATCGTTCGGGGTTTTAGTTGGTTTTTCGTTATTCGATCGGACGAAAACCAAGGTTCTTAAAGTGGATACCCATAATCGATCGTTGGGTACTCCACTAGTTTTGTAAGCTACTGCTAATCGATCGGCAGTAAGTCTTAAGTGATTTTTCGAAAGTTGCTTTTTCTATTGATCATGAAATTGTATGAATGATTTGCTCGATTATGCAACATATTTTGATTTGTAAGCTAGTCGATTTATGTCATCGAGACATGTTATTGGCATTTATGGTCACTGACTAATGTATTTAATCTTCAATCAAGTAAATTTATCTATGAAATAAAACAATTATTTAATATATTTTTACTCAATCAGTTCGTTGACTATCGGGGCTCGAAATGTCAGAATGTGATTAAATTCATAGGTATTCATAAATGTAATTTGGCCAAATTGTTTTATTTCATATGAAAGCCATTTTTGCCATTATTGATCTGATTATTCGAATTCATAAGTACATGTCGTGATACGCGAGTTGAGTTTGAGCTTTATAAAACTGTAATAGTTATTAAAAACTAGTGTAATATAATATAGTTGTTGGTTCTTTGACAACTTGAATTGAATACTATTTAATTGATTTTAAATATATAATTTGTATGTAAAAGTAACATTAAAAATATTCAATACTAGTAGTTGTTAGTGTTGTTACTTAACAAGTAGTATACGTACCTACCTAAACTTTATGATGTGAAGTTTGTGCAACTGGTCAAGATCCCGATTGTTAGGGTTTCCACCTGGGAACGTGTTCCGGGACGGAACCGTCATCAGGATGGTCGATTGTTAGGGTTCGTGTATAAAAGCCTTAATTTGATTGTTATTTTCAATAAAAAAACATGGAAACACCGTTTCAACATAGACAATTTCGGTCTATATTGAAATGGCGGGTAAATACTTATCGAGGATTGGTCGATGAAATGCGCGGTACGCCATTTTACCATAGACAGCCGTCTATGGTAAATGGCGCGAAAATACTGATCGGTGATTGGTGGAAATTCTGACAGGTGATTAGTGATTGGAAGGGGGAAGGGAGCAGCGATGGGGAACCGGGCCAGTTGCGACATTCTAGTGTTGGTCGTGGAAGTAGGAATAACCTTGTAATAATACCTAAGCTAGATTAATGGAAGAGAAATAATAAAAGTTAAAAGTATTTAATCTCAAGTTTGAGTTTTCTAGTAACCTCCAAATTGACGATACCCGAGTTAGCAGTAGTTCGAGTGAGTGGTATTTATATTAGTAATATTTATCGTTTATTTATTACTTTATGCAGTACACTCTTTAATCTGTCAACACTTCCCTATTTTGGTAACACAGTCTAGGGCTTGCAATTCGAATATTCGAATATTCGAATTTGTCGAATATTCGGCCTGTTTTGATATTCGAATATTCGGCCGCTCAGGTTTCGAATATTCGAATATTTTTTATTACTATAAAAAATCTATTTAATCCGCTGCAGTTACAGTTTCTGTGTGTTTTCCGGGTATTTACAGTGAATGAGTAATGGTAGGTACCCAAATACGAAGGAAATAATATTTTTACTGTATTCCTCTCGATAGACTTCGTGAATACAGTGAAACCTAACTCAATTTGAAAGAAAACGAAATCAAAAAGTATGTTATTTTTACGGTGCATAAGTTTTAAGTTAAAGGGTCATTCTGTTTATTAAGAATAAACCTTGCCCGCACTTATCGCAATTCTGAAATTTGATCATACCAAATCTGCCCAAGTGCCCAACTATTACGGTGCATAAGTTTTAAGTTAAAGGGTCATTCTGTTTATTAAGACTAAACCTTGCCCGCACTTATCGCAATTCTCAAATTTGATCATACCAAACCTGCCCAAGTGCCCAACTAGGTAATCTAACTATGCACCTTTAGCTGACAAATAATCCAGTAGTCAACTAACTTTTTCCCTTAAATATTCCAATATTATATAATTAAGCCGACCATTAATTAAGGCCTCTGAGTGACTACAAGTTAATTTAAATCAGAAAATAATTACCTACTAAAAAAAAATTCTTACATACCTAGGTTTGGTTTAGATGATTAAAGTTATATTATTGCACTCAACGGCGCATTTATAATAAAAGTTTTATCTAGAAATATTGAATACGTCTTATTTTGGCGTTTTACTTGTTTTTATAAATGTGGGCATCTCATTGTAGGATGATAAAATCTAGTCAATTAAGTGGATTTCTGCAAAATATCATTAGTTTTAGCAATATGTGAAATAAGCTTTTGAATAAAACGATAATAAACCGATTTCTCGTTCTTTTTCTTATTTTTTATAATATTCGAATAATTATTCGAATATTCGAATATGTCGTCAGAAAAAGTCGAATATTCGAATACCTGAAAGTTTCGAATATTTGCAAGCCTCGCGTGCAAAAGTATTGCATCACTTTGCATTTTTTCGTCCGCACCCAATATATTTGTAAACTGGTTCATTTTGCTAAATTATTTTAATGTAATCATGTTCCTTGATGTTTTAGCTTTACGAAAAGTAAAAAACATGGAAATCGGCTCAGTATTTTTCAAATTATCGGCATTTTCCCGATTTGTGAGCGCGAGTTATTGTTATCACTGTAATTGTAGGTATTTATTTAATGTTGGTATTACGTTTATTTTTTTAAATATAATTAATGTTCTTTGTTTTAATTCAGTTTTATTCATAAATATATTTAGTACATAATTTATTATTTCATTTAAATTTATTTATTTATTTGGGTAAAAATCATTTATTTCCTTTTCTGTTTTGATTGATAGTTGTTTTTTATTTAGTATAATGCTATATTTGATTTTTATATGTAAGTATATATATATTTTTTTACAGGCTGTTTTTTAACACATGTTTATATTAATAAACATACTATGTGTCCAAGGACCTTCATGCAAGGTAACTCGACCGTATCATGATGTCTCAAGGATTCAGTGCTTATAAAAAAAATGCAATTCTAATGTGTTATAGTGTCTATTATTTTCCCTGGGGTTTTCATTTTTTTTTATTTTTTTTTTTCATCAGAATTCTTGCTCGTGATTTGTGGAAAATTGTTTATTATTTTAATAATTGATCGCCAATGAGCCATTTTGTAATGTTTGCATTGTGACTAGGGCTTGCAAATATTCGAAACTTTCAGGTATTCGAATATTCGACTTTTTCTGACGACATATTCGAATATTCGAATAATTATTCGAATATTATAAAAAATAAGAAAAAGAACGAGAAATCGGTTTATTATCGTTTTATTCAAAAGCTTATTTCACATATTGCTAAAACTAATGATATTTTGCAGAAATCCACTTAATTGACTAGATTTTATCATCCTACAATGAGATGCCCACATTTATAAAAACAAGTAAAACGCCAAAATAAGACGTATTCAATATTTCTAGATAAAACTTTTATTATAAATGCGCCGTTGAGTGCAATAATATAACTTTAATCATCTAAACCAAACCTAGGTATGTAAGAATTTTTTTTTAGTAGGTAATTATTTTCTGATTTAAATTAACTTGTAGTCACTCAGAGGCCTTAATTAATGGTCGGCTTAATTATATAATATTGGAATATTTAAGGGAAAAAGTTAGTTGACTACTGGATTATTTGTCAGCTAAAGGTGCATAGTTAGATTACCTAGTTGGGCACTTGGGCAGGTTTGGTATGATCAAATTTGAGAATTGCGATAAGTGCGGGCAAGGTTTAGTCTTAATAAACAGAATGACCCTTTAACTTAAAACTTATGCACCGTAATAGTTGGGCACTTGGGCAGATTTGGTATGATCAAATTTCAGAATTGCGATAAGTGCGGGCAAGGTTTATTCTTAATAAACAGAATGACCCTTTAACTTAAAACTTATGCACCGTAAAAATAACATACTTTTTGATTTCGTTTTCTTTCAAATTGAGTTAGGTTTCACTGTATTCACGAAGTCTATCGAGAGGAATACAGTAAAAATATTATTTCCTTCGTATTTGGGTACCTACCATTACTCATTCACTGTAAATACCCGGAAAACACACAGAAACTGTAACTGCAGCGGATTAAATAGATTTTTTATAGTAATAAAAAATATTCGAATATTCGAAACCTGAGCGGCCGAATATTCGAATATCAAAACAGGCCGAATATTCGACAAATTCGAATATTCGAATATTCGAATTGCAAGCCCTAATTGTGACCTAATAATGTAAGCTGACTTTGTGATACCTGTCACCTGTCTTTTAAAAAGTACACAGCGCCTTTTAATAGCGCTCTCGGTCGGCCGACCTTTTTTACATATAACATATTTATTAAGGATACAAAAAATAATTATTTATTATAGCGCGCTAATACATATTACGAGTAATATGTATTGCCAGACAGTTGTTTTCACTCATCGGAACAACAAAAAACCTTTCCGTGTGCCCAAGGACCGCTGCAATTGAGAGCTCGCTCGAATTGTTTAGGTTTCAAGGGTTATTGCCTGGTTGTATCCTGTTGTACCTTGCTTACATTATTTATTTTCACGAGCTACCCCGTTTTGAAAGGAAATCATCACTTTGAAAACTTAAAGCATATAAGAGTCACAATAACTTTTAGTTGATCAGGCTAATTGTTGGTTGCAACACTTATCTGATTTAGCTCTTTCAATGTGATGTTTATATTTTTTCTTCCCTTTTATTTTGTTTGTTTGTCGTTCATTATATTTATTTTATACCTACTCGTATAATACCTAATTGATGCCTTGATTTTCATATTATATGTTGTAAATAATTTTTAGTTTAAAACTCTAATTATGTGTCAAATGTATGTCGAATACCGATGGTCTCAAAGGGCGGTGGGCGCGTGGGGTAGTACGATAATGTATTACTTCACAGCTAAACCAGTATGCTACCATGCTACCAGTGCATGAAATAAACCTTAGGACTCGTTAACCATACTAGTGCCTACCATATTTTAGTACTAAATTAAAAAAAGAACTAATCGCTATTAGGAGGTTAGCTGATTAAAAATTGAAAATAAAAAGATCACATGAAACCGTTTAAATGTTTATTCAATTCAAACTAGGCCGGCTCCAACCGTACATATCTGACCTGAGAAGATTTAGCCCTATATGGGACCGGCAACAAACTCAGAGGGACAAATCTTTTCAAAACAAGTTAAAACAACACATAACACATCATTTCTTTATTTCACAAAAGTAAGCTTCTAATGAAACATAAGAAATCAAAATAACACTTGAAATAAAACACTTAGCTAAATGGTTAAAGAACGCGGGATTCTATAAGCTATCAGAATAATCCTTCAGGTATAAACCTTCAGGAACGTAGCGAGTTAGGCACGAGGTTGGCTAACGAATACGTCCGATCTCTAGCGCGGTCCGATCAAGAAGAACTACCAGCGGCGGAGCCTCTCCGCTCCCGCCTCAGTCAAGTTGGCAAACCTGCTCGACCAGTCTACCAACATACCGACAAAAACGCCAACTCGTGCCTACGCTCACTCGAGAGAAACCTCTCGACGTTCCAAAGCCTTCTACCTGTCATCTCAGTTCAACAACACGCCAATAGGTGGCGTTACTCTCTACGCAACTTTATTTCAACAATGCGCCAATAGACGGCGTTACTCTCTACGCAACTTTATTTCAACAATGCGCCAATAGACGGCGTTACTCTCTACGCAACTTTATTTCAACAATGCGCCAATAGACGGCGTTACTCTCTACGCAACTTTATTTATTTCGTTACAACCAAATAATACGTAGCTCAACATTGCTAATCGATTTTATACAGGCGTCTAAAATAATGAACTATAACGCTGCAATACGTCTTTCTGGTGTCAGGTTCCGACACGGCCGTCCTGCGCTACACACGTCCTCGTGTGTGGGTGTATGCATTTGATTCTGTAACAAAATACTCAGCACAGTATCTCATCGCTCGGTCATTCCTGACCCACAATTTGGGTCTCTCTCAAATTACTATTAAAATCAAACTTTGTTATCAATCCAACCAGAAAAAATGATTGTTCAAAATTACTTTAACAATCCTCAATTCTCTAGTCAAAAATAGTCCATCGAGCAACGACTTAATAAAAATAATCAGTAATCATCGCCGCTATCTAGCGGATACACTCCATTAATCATCGCCTCCATCTGGCGGATACTCTTAAATTTATGTGAAAACAGAACAATCTCAAACATCAAAAACACAAATCACAACAGCTCTAATTCATTGCTCGACAGTATCACTACTATTGTCATCAATATCAATTTACGGGGAAATCGTCTGGCATTAAAAAAAATATTTTGGTCAAATGTGATAATAATCATTGTAGGACATCTTAAAATAAATAGCACTCTGACTTAATAATGCCAATTTTACTCATATGAACACAGTACATCAACGGGAATTCATTTTTAACAAAACAACACCAGTCCTTCGGTGCATTGCCAGTCCTTCGGCAGATACCAGACCCTCGTCAGAAGTAACCATCTCAGCCGCGTAAGTGCTACTCCTCGCAAAGAGCATTCTGCACATAAAAAGCAGACCACATGCACCTCTTACATGCTCTGGCACTTCTGATGCGGTCACTAAATAATACCCAGTCCATCTAAAGCAAAACATTAGTGCCCAGTCCATCGGGCGTGCCTTCAGTCCATCGAAAGCAAAACAGTAGTGCCCAGTCCATCGGGCTTGCCTTCAGTCCATCGAAAGCAAAACAGTAGTGCCCAGTCCATCGGGCTTGCCTTCAGTCCATCGAAAGCAAAACAGTATTGCCCAGTCCATCGGGCGTACTTTCAGTCCTTCGAAAGTACAAGCTTTCAGTCCATCGAAAGCAAAAACAATGTTAAGAGTGAATTCCAAAAAGAAAATAAAAACGGTTCTTTAAATCATGTTACTCAGAACCATTGGTACTATCAGCGTCAACTGATCAACTGAAACTGAACATCGCTGATCAAAATCACTAAAGATAGCTTTCTACTTTAGCTTTTACAACAGAAACTTGCTCAAAACTTCTATGCAGAAGTAAATCCTCTCAAAATAATCCCAACAAAATGGGAACTGCTCACCAGATTAATAAAGCATGATGCACGCGACCAAGTCAAAGGTGGTGGTGGTGAAGTCCGACCCAAGCACGGAGGCTGATCCTTTCCGCCTTGCAGTTGCCGTTGCTGCGGCAGATTGAGAGATACACGATGTGGTTCAACATAGCTGGCTGGTACTGAAATCATCATTTGCACGGTATCAGGTTTATCATGTATGCAGGCTAAACTCAAAGGTTTACGAAATGCCCTAGTAGTGAACACTAAAGACATGTTGCCATAGGATATGGGACTTTAGCTCAGAATAAAATTTAAACTTCAATGAGTGCGTTTTATTTCATTCTATGAACAAACAAACATGTGTTCCAAAAATAAGTAACACGGTAAAATGGGCCAATACGAAAAGTGACAGCTAATTAGTTACGTTAGACTGTTATGCTTCGCCATTACACTCATAATAAAATTCACTAATAAACAATTGGAACGAAACCTGTCCTTTTATTTCCAAATCTCCAGAACAGACGATACTGCACAGCTGCTTCTGTGTTACAGGTGTGATGGCGTCTGTAAGTTGTCCCTGCTCAGGTTGCAGCACACTGTAACATTAATTTTCATATGCGTAGCTCATGCTTTCATAGTATGCACGATTTGTGATCTATCACGGCATTACGGGCAATAATTTGTAGCAATTTTACTAATTACTAAACGTTACAGGGTAACGTAAAGTAAGTAAGTAGTATTACATAATCCTATGCATTGGCAAATCAGCAGGATCAATTTCTAACGGTGCATTGTATTTTCATAAAAAAAAATATTTTTTGAGGGTAGATGCACAAGTGAGCGATGAAATAATATCACGTCGTGATAGCTAATACTTGGTTGTAATTAAGAACATGGATTTCACTTCAAAATAATTCAAGATCACTTAGATTTAAATGGATTATAAAAATTAATTGTATCTTCATAAAAAATCAATTATTGAGGGTAGATTCACAAGTGAGCGTTAAAATAATATCACGTCGTGATAGCCGATATTTGATTGTAATTAACAAGATGGCTTTCACATCAAAATAATTCAAGATCACTTAGATTTAAATGGATTATAAAAATGAATTGCATTTTCATGAAAAATCAATTATTGAGGGTAAATTCACAAGTAAGCGATGAAATAATATCACGTTGTAATAGCTAATACTCGGTTTTAATTAACAGTATGGATTTCAAATCAAAATAACTCAAGATCGCTTCGATTTAAATGGATTACAAAAATTAATTACAAAGAAACGTAACGATCCCAGAGATGACGTCACGTAAAGACCGCTATGCTCGACTGCCTCAATCACAATTTTATTCACATTTTCACAATAATTCTCACCAAATAACAATGAATTACACTCACCTTTCAATCAAGGTTAGACACGTGAGCTTACCATTACCACGTGTCCAGATTATGGAATGTAGGTCACCAGAAATACACCACGCTCCCAGGTGGCTGTGTAAGCAATACATGAAACTGCATCGATCCCACTTGCTGATGTCGAATACCGATGGTCTCAAAGGGCGGTGGGCGCGTGGGGTAGTACGATAATGTATTACTTCACAGCTAAACCAGTATGCTACCATGCTACCAGTGCATGAAATAAACCTTAGGACTCGTTAACCATACTAGTGCCTACCATATTTTAGTACTAAATTAAAAAAAGAACTAATCGCTATTAGGAGGTTAGCTGATTAAAAATTGAAAATAAAAAGATCACATGAAACCGTTTAAATGTTTATTCAATTCAAACTAGGCCGGCTCCAACCGTACATATCTGACCTGAGAAGATTTAGCCCTATATGGGACCGGCAACAAACTCAGAGGGACAAATCTTTTCAAAACAAGTTAAAACAACACATAACACATCATTTCTTTATTTCACAAAAGTAAGCTTCTAATGAAACATAAGAAATCAAAATAACACTTGAAATAAAACACTTAGCTAAATGGTTAAAGAACGCGGGATTCTATAAGCTATCAGAATAATCCTTCAGGTATAAACCTTCAGGAACGTAGCGAGTTAGGCACGAGGTTGGCTAACGAATACGTCCGATCTCTAGCGCGGTCCGATCAAGAAGAACTACCAGCGGCGGAGCCTCTCCGCTCCCGCCTCAGTCAAGTTGGCAAACCTGCTCGACCAGTCTACCAACATACCGACAAAAACGCCAACTCGTGCCTACGCTCACTCGAGAGAAACCTCTCGACGTTCCAAAGCCTTCTACCTGTCATCTCAGTTCAACAACACGCCAATAGGTGGCGTTACTCTCTACGCAACTTTATTTCAACAATGCGCCAATAGACGGCGTTACTCTCTACGCAACTTTATTTCAACAATGCGCCAATAGACGGCGTTACTCTCTACGCAACTTTATTTCAACAATGCGCCAATAGACGGCGTTACTCTCTACGCAACTTTATTTATTTCGTTACAACCAAATAATACGTAGCTCAACATTGCTAATCGATTTTATACAGGCGTCTAAAATAATGAACTATAACGCTGCAGCTGCAATACGTCTTTCTGGTGTCAGGTTCCGACATGTATGAAATGTTTATGGTTATTTATTTTTCTTCAATTTATGTACTCGAAATTTGAGATGACATAGCATACTATGTTGCATGTTCATCCGTATTGGGTGACGTGTGATGAGTACGCGTGACGCAGCCTTCACAAGTCTGGTGCATTCCATTAATCTTATGTTTAAGTAAAAAAAAAAAAATTAAAAAAAATTAAATCTATTTATTTCCCAAAAAAGTACTTAAATCTACATACATATGTGTGCAAAATCTCTAGTATGAGATTATGTGCGCGGTCACTAAACTCGCGTTTTGTTGTTACCTAACTATAATTCAGAATATAAACAAATATCTACTTACCTTAATTTAGCTATTGTTTTTTTTTTTTAGTTTGTTTGCCAGTATATTTGCCAGAGCATTGTCATTTGTGAAATATTCTTTTAGAATATTATTGACTTGCGATGGTTTTATATTTTCTAATATATGTACTAATTCCTTAGGTAATTTATTTAATGTATCTGTGAGAATATACCAACAAGTTCTTTTGCCATATATATTATTTGCCTTTGGCACCGTGTACATTTGTAAATTCTGGAGTTGACGCAATTTATGAGATCTCTCTAATTTTTGCAGGTGAGTTATTTGATGAGAGTGTTCTTTAATGATTGCTGCATCAACTTTATCAAATACATTCATTACTTTGCAGTATTTAAACAATAGGGCATAGTTCTCTCTGTACTTAGTTTTTATTTTATATGGTACTATGGTTTTAATCAGTCTTAGTTGGATATCATATTATGTTAAAATACTTTTGAAGGGTTAAAATCTAATAAAGTTTTAACTTATCTTTAAAATATTATAACTCTATACCTGAAACTGACTTACTTCTGATATTACATATCAATCTTGAAAAATGGATTTCATAAAAGCGGGTTGTAAAATCACCCATTTACATAAAGACGAAATGTCACATGAATTAGCGATTCGCAGACTTCCGGTTAATCCCATCTCACGTAGATCCAGTCTATGTCAAGCTTTAAAACAGACTGCAGATTTAGCCAAAAAGGGTAGTCTAAAGTTCCAGGACTTGGTAATAAGTAACGAAGCTTCCGAATTAGAACTCTGTCAGCATAAGGTAGAGGAGATAGAGTTAGAAGCAAAAGGAGACTTATCAGCAGCGGCGATCGACAGGCTATCCTCGCGTTGCAAATATCTACTGTGTCGTATTTCACGGTTGCCCCAGGAGACCGAAGCGGTACTTCTGTTGAAAGCGTTAACTACTTCTGTATTGGATCGGTTGAATGAGCAAGGCTCTGCGGCGTTGTCTGGTTCGGATGATGACTTTCAATCTCCTAACGAATCTCGTATTGTTAGGGAGATTATTTACAAAACGGATAAGACTTTTAATATAAATTCTTTAAATTTGAAATTTAAAGGTGACACTTGTGTTCGTACTTTCCTGTCTCGCCTCGAAGAGTTGCGAGATGCTAGAAGAATTTCCGAAAGCCGAATATATGGAGGTTTTCCTGAGATTCTCGAAGGTCCTGCGTTGTCGTGGTTCCGGTCGCAACGTACGAAACTTACTACTTATAAAGAAGTCACCGAGGCTTTACAAGATGAATTTGATATACCTGATTTGGATCATCAGTTGTTACAGGAAATACGGGCTAGGACTCAAGCCAAGTCTGAAACTATTGTTTATTTCATATCGACCATTCTAGGAATGTATGAGCGTCTTGCAAAAGAGGTTCCTGAACAAGAGAAGCTGGATACTATGATGAGAAACATTCGTCCGGAGTATTCCAAAGATTTAGCTTTACATGACATAGGATCGATTGAGCAGTTGAAGTCGTTGTGTAAGCGCATCGAACTAGCTCAGGTTAAGGCTAAACAATTTCGTGAACCGGTTTTATCAAACCAGTCAAATAATTCTTCCTCAGAACATCCACCAAAGAACGTTGAACCTAGGAATAGGTCCTTCCAGTC
Source organism: Cydia splendana (assembly GCF_910591565.1). Taxonomy (NCBI): domain Eukaryota; kingdom Metazoa; phylum Arthropoda; class Insecta; order Lepidoptera; family Tortricidae; genus Cydia; species Cydia splendana. The sequence continues at coordinate 1,017,394 of NW_026946888.1, read as the reverse complement.
TCGTTTTCCTAATTCTTCCAGAAACTTTGTTGCTGCGGCAGCACAAAGCTCTTCTCAACTAAAATGTTTTAGATGTGGTAGGTCCAACCATAACACTAAAGAGTGCAAGAGCTCTAGAGATATCGTTTGCTTTAAATGTGGAGAAAAATGGGTGAAAACTCCCGAATGTGTTAAATGTAACTCCAAGACAAAAAACTAAATAAGGTCTTTTCTGCTAATAATAAATGTCGATCTTCTGCTCCCTCTCGCGCAGAAAAGACGATTTTCTTTAATCCTCCAAAGGGAGACTATAGGGTATATGCTCTATTGAATATACTTAACTTGAATTTCAAGGCATTGTTAGATTGTGGTGCCAGTGCTAGTTTCCTGGGCCACAACAGCCATTTAGTATTCGCCACAGGTGGGATTCCTATTCAAAAACATACGAAACCTGTTATGGTGAACGTAGCTGACGATCATCGAATCGTATCTACTGAATATATGGTTTTACCAGTAAATTATAAAGGTCAAGTTAAACTTATACACTTTAATATTCAACCGGAGATTGCCACTCCAATGGTACTTGGTTTAAACTTTTGGAGAGCCTATGGATTAGCTCCAGGCCTCATTACTGATATAGAAAAAGCTGATTCTCATTATATTGCTAGTCTTGACGTTTTACCGTCAGAGACAGGACTTACTACTTATGACTCTTTATCTTCTGAACAAAAGTCTCGACTTGAGGCTACTAAATCTCTTTTTGATCAAATTGATACTGATAAGGTTGGTTTGGGAAAGACTCACTTAATTGAACATGTTATAAATACCGGAGATACTCCTCCGATAAAACAAAAATATTATCGACTTAGTCCTTTTAAACAAGCTGCACTAGCTAAAGAAGTAGATCGTATGCTGAAAGAAGGAATTGTCGAACCTTCGCATTCCCCATGGAATTCTCCTGTCGTTATGGTGGAAAAACCTAACGGAGACTTAAGACTTTGTTTAGATAGTAGAAAAGTAAACGCAGTTTCAAAATCTGATGCGTATCCCGTACCACACGTTCAATACATACTGGATAATTTACGCGATGCGAAATTCCTTACCTCTCTTGATTTAAGTGCGGCATATCATCAGATTCCTCTTAGTGAAGACTCCAAGGAGAAAACTAGTTTTACTGTACCAGGAAAAGGGTTATTCCACTATAATAGAATGTGTTTCGGTTTGGTAGGCGCCTCTGCGACTATGCAACGTCTCATGGATAACCTCTTTACTTCCCATTTTGATCACAAGGTTTTCTGTTATATTGATGACATAATTATTTGTACTTCCGATTTCGATGAACACATAAGATTACTTAAAGCGGTTTTTGAAAAATTAAAATCAGCAAATTTAACTATTAATATGAAAAAGTCATCCTTCTGTAGGAGTGAACTGAAATATCTAGGATATTTAGTTGATAGATACGGTCTGCGAACCGATCCATCTAAAATTGATGTAATTTTAAATTTTCCTACGCCTAAAGATGCTAAGGATATTAAACGTTTTCTTGGAATGTGCGGTTGGTACCGTCGTTTCATTAATAATTTCGCCAAGATAGCTCGTCCCTTATCTCGCTTAACGAGTAAGAAAGTAAAATTTGAATGGACAAATGAAGTTAACGATTCTTTTAACATAATAATAATAATAATAAAATGCTTTATTGCACACTACAAAAGAAATGGTACAAAAGTATGAACAGGTACAAATATGTAGGTAACAACAGGCGGACTTATCGCTAAACAGCGATCTCTTCCAGACAACCTTCAGATAGTGAGAAGGCGAAACAAATTCAGGTTAACGGGTGGTGCGAAAATAAAACAAATAATAAAAATAAAATACATATACTACAAATATAAGAAATAAAAATATACTACATTTATTACTATATAAACATTATATAAATAACAAATAAATATATACATGACAAAGGAGGCTATAAAACAACAAGGAGTTACAAGAAAAAATTTGAAAAATTTATGAAAGAGACAAATAATGATTTTTTAATAGGCTTTTAAAAATAAAGAGTGATTTAGCACGTTTGATATCAATAGGCAGAGCATTCCACAGCCGGACAGCGCGAAAACTGAAAGAGTTAATGTAAAATTTTGAAGAAGAAGGAGGGGGAACCAGTAGCAGATTTTGAGAGCATCGAATGGAGGAAAGAAATTTAAATTGAGTTTTGAGATAAAAAGGAGTATTGGGATGAAACAGCGTGACATACAGGAGGGAAAGAATATGTATGTTGCGACGGAAACGGATAGGCAACCACTTAAGCTGCGAACGGTAGCTTGATATGTGATCGAATTTACGCAACCCAAAAATAAACCTAATACAAACATTTTGAAGTCGCTCGAGTTTGTTCAATTGCTCTTCAGTAATGTCTAAATAACAAATGTCTGCATAGTCTAAAATTGGCAGGAGGAGAGACTGAGCAAGCGCAATTTTAGTGGCGAGAGGCAAGAAGTTACGAATTCGACGTAGGGAACCAACAACAAAGATCTTTCTGCTCACCTCACTGATCTGCGGAATCCAAGAAAGAGTTCGATCTATGATCACGCCCAGATTTTTAACCTGGTTAGAAAAAGGAATAAGTACCCCATCGAATAAAACACCAGGTAAATTTTCGAAGTCGACCCTTGCTATGCTTCTCGGGCTGCCAATGATAATAGCTTGAGTTTTGGACGGATTAACCTTTAAACCATAGCAAGAGCTCCATTCAGATATGCGTTCTAAGTCGGTGTTAGTGGGATTGATAAGATGGGGTAAATCGTCCAGCGGGCCTTGGGAGTAGATTTGGAGGTCGTCGGCATAGAGATGATAAGAAGAAAGGAGATTTGAAGTAATGGAATTTATGAAAATAGAAAAAAGTAAAGGGGACAGCACGCCGCCCTGTGGAACGCCAGCCAGCGTACTGCACCAAGATGAAAATAAAGAATTATCAGCTTTAACCCGTTGCCGACGACCATCTAAGTAGCTGTGAAACCACGCTACTGCTGCCGGAGAAACATTGCGAGAGCGCAATATCCCCAGCAAGATGTCGAAATCAACGGTATTGAAAGCGTTGCTAAAATCTAGCAATGTCAATACCGTTAGCATTCGGTTATCCATGCCAGATCGGATATCGTCGGAAATCTTTACTAGTGCGGTGACCGTGCTGTGACCGGAACGAAACCCTGACTGGAGAGGATTTAGGAGAGAGTTTTTATTTAGAAAAGAAGTTAATTGCAACTGCACAAGACGCTCTAAAACTTTTGAGAGGAATGGGAGAATGGATATAGGCCTAAAATCAGAGAAAGAGGACGGGTTAGACTTTTTTGGAAGAGGAATAATGTCAGCGTCTTTCCAGGAGCTAGGGAAACTGCATAAAGAAATTGAATTATTAAAGATATTGGTGATAATGGGAAGAAGGAGGTCAAGTAGAGGGAGTATCATGTTCCGGCCCACACAGTCGACGCCAATAGCATTAGATGTTATGGATAGAACGCTCTTCTCGACGTCACTCTCAGAGAATTCGGTGAAAGAAAACGGAGAAAAATCAGGAGTTGGCGAGGAAGAAAGATAGTTGAGAGTTTTAGCCTTAATCGGACCACTAAATACCTTTTACTAAACGCTCTACTCTATCGCTTCTTGCTGCTACAACCAACTCTAATTTAGCTCCCTTTGAATTAGGCGTTATTTCTTCACAAGAGACACTTAAAATATTGAAATCTATTAAAACGAAGGCCGTCGGTGATGATAACCTCAGTGTGGATATGCTTATGCTCGTGGCGGATTTCATATCACCCATCATCTCCGACATCATTAATTTTTCTCTATCCAATGGCACGTTTCCGGCATCCTGGAAGTATGCCCATGTTATTCCTCTCCCAAAAACCTCCAATCCTGCATCTTTCTCCCAATACCGTCCTATCTCCATTCTCCCAATATTATCCAAAATTATTGAACATTATGTTAACCGTCGTCTCCTATCTCATCTTAATAAACATTCCTTATTTAATCCCCTCCAATCTGGATTTCGCCCCGGGCATAGCACAGTTACCGCTCTGGTTAAAGTCACCGACGATATTCGGTTTAATATAGAATCAAAAAAGCTTACTGTCCTTGTCCTCCTTGATTTTAGTAGTGCCTTCAACACGGTAGACTTTGATATCCTTCTAGGCACACTCAACACACTTAACATTTCCCAAACTTCATTATCTTGGTTCCGTAGTTACCTTTCTGGCAGACGCCAGCGTGTTAGAGTAGATGACAAACTGTCCGACTGGTGTGAGCTCACCGCTGGCGTCCCGCAAGGAGGGGTGCTTTCTCCACTCCTGTTCTCTATTTTTATTAATGGTATCACCACATCGCTTACGTCTTCATACCATCTTTATGCAGACGACCTACAAATTTATGCAGCGGCTAGTATAGACGATCTTCCCTCATTAATTGCTCAGATTAATTATGACTTAGAGTCCATACGGGATTGGGCGTGCAAATTTGGTTTAAAAATTAATGCTCAGAAGTCACAGGCGATTGTCATTGCCAGTCCATACTATGTAGACAAGCTCTCGGACATGGTGGTACCTGACATTTTGTTTGATAGGATTATTATCCCTCTTTCCTCTACTGTCCGAAATCTGGGTATCATCATGGATCAGACGCTTTCTTGGGCTCCTCACGTAGCCGAGGTGAGCAAAAAGATTTTTGGATCTCTCCATTCTCTTCGACGACTACAGAATTTCCTCCCTCTTCACACCAAACTAACTCTTGCTCGTTCTCTATTGCTCCCTCTTCTTGACTATGGTGACGTTGCATTTTTGGACCTTACTGAGGAATTGCTGGATAAACTTGAGCGTCTACAAAATGTTTGTATCAGGTACATATTTGGCCTCCGTAAGTACGATCACATTTCTGAATTCCGCTCTCAGCTCGGGTGGTTACCGATCCGCCGACGCCGAAATGTGCGTGTCTTGTCGTTGCTTTTCAACGTACTCTTTAACCCCTGCTCTCCATCTTACCTTACCGAGAGATTTAATTATCTGGCTGAAGGCAGTGAACACCGCTTACGTTCAAGTGCTAATCTTACGCTTGCTATTCCCCCGAATAAGACACGATCGTATGCGAATTCGTTCACGGTACGCGCGGTGAAGTTGTGGAACGAGTTGCCCCTGTCGCTCAAACGGTCCCAGTCTGTAGCGTCACTCAAGGCTAATTTGAAGAAACGTATGCTTTCCAACCAAGCGTGATTTGGTTAAGTACTGATTTTTTTTTTTTGTTGACACTTGTGTGTATATATATATATATATATATATATATAAATATATATAATTATATTATATGTAATATATGTTTAGTATTTATGTATGTAGCATGTATTTTATTTTATAATATTATTTATGTATTTTATTTACTTTTGGACGTTTTGGTTAGTTTACTTTTAAAATGTTACTGTGCATTCCGTAAGTTTGTCTATCTAATTTGAATTCTCCCCTCATCTACTCGAAGGTTAGCTGGAAGAGATCCCTTACAGGGATAAGTTCGCCTTTGTACCTTTATTTCTGTAAATATTATGTAAACCTGTGTTGTGTACAATAAAGTGATTACTACTACTACTACTAAATACATTGGAGGAAGAGAAATGTAGGTTAAGATCATTTATGTTAAGGTCGTTGGGTAACGGATTATTTACAGGCTTTCCAACTCCGTAAGATTTTAGACATTTCCAAATTTTAGCTGGTTGACCCTCTACCACCGACTTATAAATGTGGCGTCGCTGAGCATCACGACACACAGTGCTGCAATGATTTCTCAACGCGTAATATTTGGATTTGTTCCTGTCAGAAGCGTTTAATTTAAATTTACATTTCGCCCGATTCTTTTTTTCAATTAACGCCCTTATCTCGTCAGTCAACCAGGGAGCAGGAAGATGCCTTAATTTGACTGGACGGATCGGAGCGTGGACATCGTAGAGTTGAATCAGTAGAGAATTGAAAAGAGCGACTTTGTCTTCTACGGTGCCAGCATCTGCGATCACACTCCAATCAATATTATAGGCGTCCTCGCGAAGATCCTCCACCTTCAACCTACTAAAATTGCGCTGCATAATAATTTTAGGTTTTGCTTTAGGGGGACGAATTTTATATGACAAACAGAGCAAGTCATGATAAGAGAAAGCATCAGCAGAGTGTTGACTATATTTCCCAACTAGCGAAGGAGAGGAGACCAGGGTTATGTCAAGAAGAGAGGGTGTACAGTTGGGAAAATGATGAGTAGTACCAGAAGGTAAAATAGAAAGATTACAGGCATCTACCAGGGACTTAAGGGATCTAGACCGGAAATCGTTTTTTAAGAGACAAGTGTTAAAATCGCCCATAATTATATGGTGATTATAAGAAGGCATAAGGTCTTCGAGTACCTTTTCGAAGGAAGAGAAATAGTCAATGTGAATAGAAGGAGAGTAAAAAACTCCGAAAAGAATTTTAGAATTAGAAATCTTTAGCTCAAGGAAGAGGTACTCGGCGGCATACTTAAATCTGCCTTAGTTTCGTCTCCTATTCTTAAATGCCCTAACTTTAATGAAAGCTTCTATATACATACGGATGCATCTTCTTACGCCGTAGGCGCGGTCTTGACTCAGTCTTATAATGGGATTGATCATCCGATCGCATACTGCAGCCGTACACTTAACCAACCAGAGACGAACTATTCGGCTACTGAGCGCGAACTCTTAGCTGTGATTTATGGTCTCGAGCAATTTCGTGCATATGTAGAAGGGAGAAAATGCTATATTATAACTGATCATGCATCTTTAAAATGGTTCCAAAACTTAAAAAACCCTACTGGACGATTAAATCGATGGGCGTGTAGATTAAGTCAATTTAACTTTGAAATTATTCATCGGAAGGGCAAAGAACATGTCATACCTGACTGTCTTTCTCGTATTCAGGTCAGTTCTATAAATTCTGTTACTACTCAAGACCCTTGGTATCTTGATATATATAAAAAGGTATCTGAAAAACCTTCTCTCTTTCCAAACTTTAAAATTGAAAATGATAAACTTTTCCGTTACTCTAAGAATAAGTATCGTCTGACAGCTCAATTTGACTGGAAGCTGGTACTCCCTTATGAGCACCGAAATGAAATCTTAAATAAGTATCATGATGATCCTACTGCCGGTCATTTTGGCGTGGCTAAAACCCATTCCAAAATAGCGGACTTATATTATTGGCCTACGTTGTTTCAAGACGTGAAAGAATACGTCGATTCTTGTGAAATTTGTAAAACTTATAAACCTGTTAATTTAGCTCGTCCTGGTTTGATGGGTAATCCCCGACGTATATCGTCACCAGGCGAAGCCATATCTTGTGATATTCTTGGTCCTTTTCCTCCGTCTTATTTGAGAAATCAGTATCTTTTTGTATGTGCTGATTATTTCAGTAAGTATGTGACTTTGTTTCCACTACGCAACATAACTGCGAAAGCTATAGTTAAGTGTATGGAAAAAGGGATATTTCTTATACATGGGGTTCCTAAATATATATTCTGCGACAATGGTGTTCAATTTACTTCAAAAGACTTTCGAGACTTAATGTCCAAATATAATGTCCCTCATATTTTCTATAACCCTAGATATCATCCTCAGACGAATCAAACGGAACGAGTGAACCGTGAACTTGTAAGAACTATTGCTTCATACGTGCGTTCTGATCACCGTAACTGGGATAAGAACATATCGGAAATACAATGTGCATTAAATACAGCTCGTCACGAAGTAACTAAAGATACACCGTATTTTCTAACACATGGTCGTCAGATGATTCTAGATGGTTCTCTTTATAATAGTGAAGGTCCTATAGATCAAAACGCGCTCGAATTAGATACCAGCGGTGAGTTTTCTGAAAAACTTAAAGAGCTCAAAACTATATTTCAAAAAGTGCGTAACTCGTTGATCGCCTCCCATGAACGTAATGCTAGGTATTACAACATGAGGAAGCGTCGCGTAGAACTAGAAGAAGGGCAAATCGTTTATAAAAGATGTTTCCCATTGTCAAATGCAGCAAAACATTTCTCAGCTAAATTAGCGCCCCGTTATGACAAGTGTGTCATTCATAAAAAATTAAGTCCTCTTGTATACTCTTTAAAATCCTTAGAAGGAAAACTTCTAGGTAACTTTCATATAAAATATATTGTACGTCCTGGTGAAGCCGAGCCGTCTTCGTAGCGGTACTCGTCTTTTCACTGGTTGGCTCAATGCTTAAATTTGAAATATCCTATATGATACTAAATACTGAACTTACCTACTGAACTGAATGCAGCCTGGCGCAAGCTTGTTTTCATCAGACCGGGCAATTGTTCCATGTATTTGATTCTATATATATTGGTACCGGATGCATACGGACCAATCTTAATCTTTGATATGTCCTTATAAAGACATAAAACATTAAATAATCTAAATAAACTACAGAAACTTACCTTACTTATAAACCCTTAAGTGGGACTATTCTATAAAACGTTATTAAATCGTGAAACGAGACTACGTTCTCAATAAACTCTGTACTATGACCAAACTTTTGTTTGTCGATATAGGAATTGTGTATTGGCTAGATGATGCAGCTCTTTACTTAGTTCCACCTTGGTCAATGATAGGCAATTTCTTTAAGAAAGGGAAAGTTCTTTTTCGGGTTGCCGTCTTTGACATCTTCTTCTAGATTTAGGTAAGCGTTCACTAGGAATAAGTAGACCCGGGTCAAAATTAGTTGTTAGTTTTCCTTGGTTGAATTGACCATTCACCAAGTCATAGATATAAGTTTTGTCATAAGGTTTGTTTTCTTTACAGATTATCTGTGTTCTCGTGGTTAAGTTTGGTAGGTTAAGGTGTAACTTCATATCAGACGTAAAAATTAAAAAAAAATTAAAAAAAAAAAAAAAAATTAAAAAAAAAAATTTTTTTTTAACCCAACTAAAGATGAACTGTAACACTTTAGGGTAGTCACCCAGTGTTATAAACGTCTGAATGTTATTATAGATAGGTACTTTATAGGTTAGAAAAGTAGATGTTTGTTTGGTAAGAATTTGGAGGTTGATATACGTTCTACACGGGTACTAGAGTAGATAGGTCAAGGTCGGAGACCCGTATGTTGTTTCTAATCTTCACATATACGCTTTTGGCTATATTTAGAGGATAAAACTTACCGATATGGTAGGTCAACTATCATCCATAAATCGTCGCATCTAGCGCATCCATTTTTCGTTCCTGCGTTGCGCTGGGACATAACACATTTCGGTGGGGTTTACACATTTCGCAACAGAAATACACTTGTAACATGGTTGTACTGCGTGTAAATGGCTTTAATTTGGTAAAACGGGTTGAATCGGTGTTGTTTATTGTCGCAGTAAAAACATTGACGTCCGTCAATGACAGTTGGTTTGTTGTCTGTGGTTTTGCACAAACAATCAGTCAAACATAAAGAGTATTTACGAATAAACATTTGGTATGTGTTCTTTTATCTTTTTGCCATTCGTAGTTATAAATAATCTCCTTATTTTTAGCTTTCGAAATTAGTAATTCTTTTTATTTTTGATGACTTAGGTTTTCTTGGAGCTGGATCCGGTCGGTTGCGATGTCATTGAATGGGAGGTTTTCCATTCACCACTTTGTCTGTGGCTTTGCCATTTCAATTTCGCTTGATCACTGGAAGATTACGTGACAAGATGTGAGACGTAATTTCGATATTATGTCGGTAATTAATTCATGGGCTTGGCCCAAAATATGCTTAACTTAGCTTCATATGCGTCTGTAATGGCGGCATAACCTTTTTTCACCTGTTTCACCGCGTGGGCATACGTCGCCACGGCTGGTGTCTAATATAAGGGACTCGGCTTAGAAACCGGGTCCCCTTTCTGCCCCTTGGCGTGACCCTTGGCCCTTGGTCCCTTCTTGGCCTTATGGCTTTTGGAAGATCTAGGGTGGTGTCGCACCATGCTAGTTGGGAAGCCGTCTTCTCCACTTAATTTTTGGACTCGAGGTGAAGTGTTTATTCGATAAAACTGTGAGTTAAAAACTTATATTTACATTAGTGACTGTGTTCCTTTGCTGGAAAGGATAAGCCATATTTAAGTCTGAACTTTTTTTTTTACGTGAACTTTCTACATGGTAAATTCTATTATTAATATACAACCTGTAATTCCTATGTAGGATTTTGTGTGTATTACAGGCCCAAATATGCCTGAGATGTACTTAAGTTAAATTTAATTAGTAATAGTTACGGTACGTAATTTAAATGTTAAGCCTAGAGGCCGTAGCAGGTCTTATTGTGGTGCAAAGTGAATAAAAGCATTAAGTAAATAAATTTGTATTTTCATTTGGATATGTCATACGTTTGATGGGTATAGTATCCTGGCGTCCTATTTTAAATATTTGGATATCTATTCTCACTCCATAGGGGTAGAAACCACGACCCTATCTATGTCCGTAGTTAGCCGTAAGCATTTGTGAATTTTTAAGTAGGTAGATCTTGGGGGTTCTGGACCACTTCATGGAAACACGTTTCCGTTTGCGGAAACCGTCTTAAAAATATAAAATATAATTTTCTCTATATCCAGAGCTCACCCACACCTATTACAGTATGTTCATTGACAATTTCGAGCTGTTGGCAGGCACAGTTTACATAGTTGTTGTGCATACATTGGTGCTCATGTGCCACTATTCTAGGTTCTTGGTTTGTTCTCATATACGGTGAGCGAATATACATGATTTTGGTTTTTTTGTAATTAATTGACAAGCCGACATCGTGAGCCCATTGACGCAATTTATTAAACTCATTTTGTAAGGTAATTTCTGCTGTATTAAAGTCTTTATGTGCTACTAAGATACATGTATCATCGGCAAACTGGTATACAGATCCATGCTGAAATATATTATACATATCGTTAACATACAAGATATATTCGGTTGGGCCGATTATCGAGCCCTGTGCCGTGCCGCATAGGGTTGGCACCAGCTTACTTTGCTCTCCATTTATGCTTACGGTATTATACCTGTTTTCGTGATAATTTTTGAACCATTCCAACAGTGGTCCCTGTATGCCATTCTGCTCAAGTTTATTGTATAATATACTATAATCTAGGGTATCAATTCATTATATTTGGATATTATAAGGATATGAGAGTGGTGAGTGGCTGATGGCATTTTCTTATTTTTGTGCAATAATTCATTAGTTAAGTAGTAGATTCGTGGCTTGAATATTATTGATATATAAATGTAAGTTAATGTAATTACTAAGTAAATGGCCAGGCACACATACACATACACACACACACCCGAAACACGCACACAAACACACACTCATACACACACACACACACACACACACACACACACACACACACACACACACATGCACGCACAAACACATATGTCAGGATACGCATACATGAATACATAAAATAAACTGATACATATCAAACCTCTACACATACTCATTTAGTTAAATAATCGGAAGAGTCAATAGTAAATAATAGCGTAATTATTAAGTTAATACTATAATTTATCTTTAATAAGTTTGATCGGCTAACTTTGCATATACTACATGTTTACTGGTTATTCGCACAGCCGCGTTGCGGCGGAGAGTCGTATGTTAGTGCTAGTCCTTAGTGACATGCGCCCTTCTGCCTCGTTTCGACTGATGCGAACGAATTAGCTGTTTGTTACTTCCAACAGTTTTTATTTATTTATTTATTTATTTAAGAAACAAACAGTCTTTTATAGTTATATATAACACTGGAACTTTTCTTAAAACTAGACTTACAGTTTCCTTAATGAAAATATTTTAACATCATGCTTATTAAGTAGTTTCTATTGTGTTTAACTTAACCACATATCTAACTATATGAAAAGTCATGTTGTATAATATAATAATTAGATAATTAATGTAAACAACGACAAGGGGAATCCTGTTCCATCGTGATACAGTTTTTACTAGTACGGGGATCAGATGACGCTTACTCAATGTTTCATTGCACTTACCTTAAAAACTTATGTGTACAAGTTATTTACAATGTTAAGTTCACCTTGTATCATTCATTACTTGTAAGCAGTTGTGAGCTATCATTTAGCTAAATAAAGTTATTTTTTTTTATTTTTTTTTTTAATGTAAGATTGTTATTTATTTACTTTAGATTTAAAAAAACAAAATATTTACTCGGGTTGGCTATACATTTTGATTGACGATTGCCATGACATGTCATAATAATAAGTTATACTGTTAATTAAAAAAAATGATATCAAATTTTTAAATTGAATAGATAATAATAATAATTAAAAAGAAATAGACAGAATAGATAGAAATAGATGGAATAAAATTTGCATTAAAGGTAATAAAGTATGTATGTATGTAAGTTGAAATAATTTGACCTAAAATAATAATGATATTCTGTGTAAAAATAATGTTTTGACTTGTAAAATACTTCTATTTTACCAATAAAAGTTTGATTGAATGTTTGTAATAGTGAAATGATTAGATTGTTTTTTTTTTTTTAACACGAAATTAATTTTTAACTGGATATGAGGGCATTTGCAAATGTTACCTATTGAAAACGAAATGGTGTAATAGCTAAATTTTTGAACGTTAAATTGGATAATAATTTGAAAAGACCATAAGCGATGTTGTTTAATGTGTGGAATAGGTAGTAGATTCTAGTGTTTGTCAGTTAGTCAAAGTTAATGTTAGGTTAGTTTGTTAGTGGTTTTGTCTTTATGTTGGGAAATGGGTTTTGTTTGGAAATGTTAGGTTAGTTTGTTAGTTAGGGTGTTAGTGGTGGGTAGTTGTGGGTTAGTGGGTTTTTGAAATGTTAGGTTAGTGGGTTGTTTTGTTTTAAACGAAGCTAAATAATGATATTATGATGTTAATGTTAGTGTTATTGTTAGTTATGGGTGGTGGTGGGTTAGTGGTTTGTTTTGTTTTAAACGAAGCTAAATAATTATATTATGATATTAATGTTAGTGTTATTGTTAGTTATGGGTGGTGGTGGGTTAGTGGTTTGTTTTGTTTTAAACGAAGCTAAATAATGTTATTATGACGTCAATGTTAGTGTTAGTGTTGAAGTGTTTTTTATTTTCTTTTATATTAAGGTCTTAAAGATATATAATGTAAGTTAATTGCAAAAATGGAAATAATGGAATGCACCCCCGTCCTAGCTGTTTAATGTTGTGAATAGTGTAAAGTTTTTTTTTTTTAACCATGCGACGCGTTATATGTGTATTGTTTCTTTAAATTTTGTTCATTTTTTTTTTATATATTAACAATGATGCACCGGTTTAATTTATTGATGGATATTAGAAAATGGATGTTTTTGTGTTATTATTTGTTTTACTTTATTATATAATTTTATTATATATTAATATATAATTATATTTATTTATTTTTTTCTTTTTTTTTACCGAAAAAAAATAATTTTCTTTTTTGCTATGTGAAATATTAAGTATTTAAATTTAATGTATTTCGGCAATTACTTGGACTAGTTCGGATGTACCTACTTTAAAATTAATTACTTGTGGTCAACTGGTGAATATATATTCTTAACATATATTCATGTTTTGTTTTTCGTCATCAAGTAGTAATCGTAAATTAATTATAATTAATAGATTAATAGATAGTAGAATTTGGAATATCGCTCGCAGACGTATCTGCATGTTTAAATAATAGTTTATACATTATTAAGATTATTGATTAGTTTTAATAGATTATACTTAATGTTAATTTTTGAGAGAGAGAGGAAAAAAAAATGTGTAAAGAATACTATTTAGTTTGATGTAGGTACTTTTGTCCAGTCTTCATTCTGGTCTTCTATTGTATTATTATTGGTGGTCACGGTCGCTTGGATGTGGCGTGTAGCTCGCCCTTTATTCTTCTTTCTTGACGTGTTGGCTTGGTGGATTTGCCGAGTATGCTGTACTGGCGGGGTTGGCGGTTGGGGTCGATGGCGGGTATGTGGCTGCTTCCTTGTCCATTTTGCTGGTCTTGTTGGCTGTCCCTCAGTATTTAATATGATTGTTACTGTGATTGTATTGCCGCACTGGGCTGAAGCTGTGCTCGGTTCCATAGTTTTTCAGGGTCGTAGCTGCGCGACGCGGTCTAGTGCTGTGCTTAGTAGTGCTGGCTAGCTGGCTTGCTAGGTGACTGGGTGGCTGGCTGGCTGGCTGGATGGCTGGGCGGCGCAACTTAGACGATTCCGAAGGTAGTGATACCAGAACTGCTGAGCAGTTCCACTGGCAGGGTCGCCATGTAATGTGGGGCGTTCGGGTAGTAATTAATACTATGAAGTCTGCTGAATACTGAACATCTTTATTGAGTAAATTGGTTCTTATATACTAGTGGCCTACGTGAGTGGCATTTAGGTGACCTTTATGAAAATGTAATTAGAATGATTGTTTATTTTATTAAATATATTTTATATTTATTAAATGTCACCTGTCACAGAACATCAGTGACACGGCCACAAGGATTTATTGTCAACTGTATGCTGACCCTAGTTTAAAATCAACAAACCCCTACAGTAGATTAAATACCTACACACAACAAACAGAAGAAAATGAAACCATACCAGGTATCCTAGCCTGTGAAGTTGAAAAAGCAATTAAAAGTCAAAAGATGGAAAAGTCCCCAGGACCAGACCGAATACAAATGAACTAATGAGAGGATCAATAGAAGAATTGGCTCCAATACTCACCAACATTTTCAACGAAATTTTAATATGTGGCCAGATCCCCAAGCAATGGGCTAAATCTCATATTATCCTTCTACATAAAAAAGGCGATAAGGAAAATATTGAAAATTACAGACCCATAAGCCTTACGTCGAATGTTTACAAAGTCTTTGCGAAGGTAGTATTGGACAGAATTAGCAGTTGGCTAGATGTACAGCAACCAGTCGAACAAGCGGGCTTTAGGCAAGGGTTCTAAACTATAGACCATATTCATACAATCAAGCAGGTAATTGAGAAATACAAGGAATATAAAAAAGACATATATATAGCCTTTATAGACTACGCCAAGGCCTTTGATAGCTTACACCACAACTGTATATGGCAAAGTCTAGACCAACAAGGGATACCAAGTGTCTATACAAAAATAATTAAAACTATATACTCAAATAGTACAGCCAAAATTCAACTAGAATCTTTAGGTAAGGAATTTCGCATTCAAAGAGGTGTGAGACAATGAGACCCGTTGTCTCCAAAGCTGTTTGCAGCAGTACTGGAAAATATCTTCCGAAATCTCAACTGGGACCAATATGGCATCAACATAAATGGGTCAAAACTGAACCATCTAAGATTCGCCGATGACCTTATACTACTGGAAGAACACCCTGAAAGGCTAGAGTATATAATAAACAGCTTAAATGATGAGAGCATTAAAGTTGGCTTAAAAATGAACAGCAACAAGACCAAGATAATGACTAATAGTACAAAACTCAGGATCGAAACTCAAGGTGAGCCACTAGAATATGTAGAAGAGTATATCTACTTAGGCCAAGTCATCTCCATGGAAGATCAAATGAAAAAAGAAATCAATCTCAGGATCGCAACAAGTTGGAAAAAATACTGGTCATTAAAAGATATAGTAAAATCAGAAAAGTTAAGCATGAATATAAAAAGGAAAACATTTAATACTTGCATATTACCCTGCCTAACATATGGCTGCGAAACCTGGAATCTCACAAAAGCATTGAGAGAAAAACTTGCTATAACCCAGAGAGCAATGGAGAGGAGCATGACCGGATACAAACGACAGGATAGGATTAGGAACACTGACCTAAGACAAATCACAAAAGTTACAGATGTTCTCAAACGTATTGACCAACAAAAATGGCGCTGGTCAGGTCATATCATGGTATAATAATATACTCCGCCTGGTACTCTATTCCGAGAGTCGCGTATGACCTAACTGACACGGGCCTACGTCATCATGCTGTTTACAGGTTCTCAAACTTTAAAATGTGGGAGAATTTTAACCAACGGTGAAAATTATTTTAACGGCATTAATTTTAAGTTATTCATGTAGAAACATAGTAAAATAAAACAAATCTAATGTATTAAATTAAACTTTATTTATCTATACAAGACAAACGTTTAAAAAACTAATTCACAGTTACACATTAATTACCAAGCTTACGACGTGAAAAGTTTGGAAAACACTGCGACTGCTGACACTGAGCGAGAAGGAAATAACAATTAACACGCGTTCGACAAGGATGACGGTCAGGGCATGAAGTTATCTAGATCCGAATTGTCAAATGTGACAGCGCTATCCTGTGTTGCCAGTAATGTAAACAGAATTACCCGAACGTCTGAAATTTCTTTCGTGAATCGGAAGATATTGCTAACGAATAATTAAAAATGACGTGTTATTGTAAAATTTAAGATAAAATACATTATAAATGAAGATTATAAAATTATAAAGAAATATTTTAACTTATTAACCATAGCTATAATGTACCCATGTAACATGTTATGTTGAAATAAAGTGGCAATGTTATTGTGACGTAGGCCCGTGTCACTCTGGGAATAGAAGACCATGTTTTATTAGACCATGAGGTCATATGATGCGCGATAAACTGGGAAAGTGGAGCAGGAAAGTTACAGAATGGTACCCAAGAGACGGTCAAAGGAAGCCAGGAAAGCAACTATTACGATGGGAAGACGAAATAAAACTTACAGCAGGACCTTATTGGAGAAGAGTTACGCAAGACAGACAACAGTGGAGATCGCTGGAGGAGGCCTTTGTCAACCGACACGCCGAACTAAGGGACATTTTGTAAAAAAAAATCCTATATTGAAAAATGTAATGTTCTTAGTACGGAATAAAAAGGCTATATTATTATTATTATTAAATGTCACCTTAAATGTCACATGACGTGTTGGCCCTAATACTCAACACGTCATGTGCCTACTCACCGTACACCCGAGGAAATTGTACTTACGGAGCTGCATAATATCAAACGCATGCCGCGTTTGTCCGAAGACAGTGCTAATATCTCGTCATTCGCCGCGCATATCGCGAACGCCGTCGCCACCATAAAATCATTGCGTCAAGAAAAATATTTGCACGCGCCTGAACTAGTGAACAAAATAGTGGACAAATTAAATTTGATAGTACGTTACGAATGGGCCAAGTATAGGCAGACTAATTCGGAAACTCCCGGCTTAGTCGCGTTATCTGAGTTTCTCAACGAAATTAGTACTGCGGCCAAACGCGTAAACCGTAGACCGGCTAATAGATCGCGAACTGTAGTGAACACGGTGTCTTTTGAGCACGAACCTAGGCAGTCGAGCAACGCTCCCTCTAGGTCCCGCGCCCCCGCGTTCTCCCGCGACTGTAGTACGGGCTCGGAGTCAGATTTCCATGAAAATTACCCACGCGAAACGGAGAATAGATCGCGCAGTAAACCTACTATCGCACAAGTCAAGCCACGCGAGAATAATAACAATAAAAAAAAACCCGCATCAACCGGAGCTAGACCCAAACAGCAGATATCGTCCGTCCCTGTCTCGCGCAGTACGTGCGCCATTTGTAAGAGCGGGAACGAGCACAAAGTTAGTGCGTGCTCAAAGTTCTTATCTGCGACGATATCTGAGCGATGGGATCTAGTGAAGGGTGCTAGATTGTGCTATAGATGTTTAGACGCGAATCACCGTAGGCCGCAAAAAGTGCAAATACGTCGCGTGTGGTGTAAATCAGTGCGAAGCCGGACATCGTAAGCTACGCTACGTCTTACGTAGGCGAACAACTCGCGAACGCGGCGCGGCGAGGAAGAAACAAAACGTTGATACGTATAGGTTTGTCCTACTCACATATGAGCGATTTAGACGCGAAGCGGCGCGGCGCGGCGCGGCGAACGCGCGGCGAACACGCGGCGCGGCGCGGCGCGGCGAGGAAGAAACAAAACGTTGATACGTATAGGTGTGACCTACTAGTCCTGTAGCGCTGGCTATATTTTGAGCCCTAACTTAAAGTAATATTAAAGTCAATTATTTTTTCGCTTACTAATACTGTTTTAAGATGTTAATCTTACATTTTGTTTTGTGTCACAGATATTATTTGCTTCTTAAGTAATTTAAGAATTTGTGGTAATTATTTTTATTTTGAATTATTTTGGAGAAAAGAATATTCGAGAGAAAACATGTAACTGTGTCGCATTTAGGATAGTTTTTTTAATGTGAAAACATAGTTTGTGTCAATTACGTCCATTGCAATCGGATACTATGTCATACTATTCAAAATGACTCAAAAAATAATTAAAGTTAAAAAAAAATGCTGACGTGGCATTTAATTGTGTCAATATGTACATTACATGTTTTTGTGTCTTATTAAGGCATAGCTTCATAAGATTTGTGATAATTTTGTTCTAACAGGCTATTACCATAACAAAAGAATATTAAAGTTACTAGAGTTCACATCTTATTAATATAAAAGGCGGGATTAATAAGAAATATGAATTTGTGTCAGTTTCATCCATTGCATAAACAGATAATACAAAAATACAAAAATAATATTTGCGTTCATACGACGCTAGCGGGCGGCTCTTAACGGGCAACGCGGGCCGTGTTGGGGGGGGGCGGGCGCGGCGGGCACGGCGCGACCTTGGCGTGGCGGCGGCGGGTAAGGGCCTGTCGTACGCAACGCATGTTTACTTCGCCTGCGCGCCAAATTAACGCAACTTATGCAAAGTTATACTACTACAAAGAGAACTTATAGATATTGTACAATGTCACCATTTACCAAAAGAACTGTAAGTACATCTTATTGCGAGAATTAAGGTCTGTTTATATCTATACACATTGAGAATGTGAAATTCCTCTTTGACGTTCGTTACGTAATGTTGATTAACAAATATGCGACAGATCCATCCTGAGCGCCTACCGCGAACATCGCAATTCGTCTTTCTCTGTCACTTTTATTACGTCTAATTGGAGTAAAAGAGAAAGAGTCCGCAATTTGCAAACTTCAGCGTTCACGGTCACGCATCATTTATTTGTGACAGTGACAGGGAAACGGTACCACTTTAGTAAAATTTGGTTATTAAACTTATTAATACCGTGACTTGACTAATAAATTTTAATATAAACATATAATTTTTTTTTTCATTATAAATAGCATAAACCAGTCTTTCCTTACTTAACATAAATTATGCACATTATTTTTTTTATGTTTTTTTTTGCTTTTATCATTTTTTTTATAATAGGTATTATTAATTGTGTAATTAATAATACCTATAACGAAAATGCTACGAACAAAAAACATTGAGGTTATTTAATGCCTGTTTATTCTGATGTTTTGAATATATTTACCTTCATAGTTCAAGCTTCTTGGATAATAATTACGTTTGGGTTCAATTGGCATAAAGGACATTTTGGCGAAAATTAGTTATATCCACTACCGTAGGCTCAAAGGGCTTAACTGACAAAACGCGATTTTTCAGGAGAGCCAAAAAACAGTTTTGTTTTGAGAAAAAAAATCAGACCTTTTTTGTTTGTTGGAAGTAACTGATGCCTGTATGTGGCTTATTCCTAACTTTTAGAGGTCTTTTAAACTGATTTCTTGAACTTATAATACAATGCTTATTTACGAAAATAGCATGTCCGTTACGTCAAAAAACACGACTGTTTTAAGAAGGGCGTCCCTTACGCCTCTTCTTTATTGTTTATCTTATTAGAAAAAGGCCTTATGTTCTAAAAATTAAACTGTTTTAGTACCATTTGGCGTAAATCCAACAATTTCGTAGCAATATTGGCAACTTGCATTTAGGGAACACTATACTTATAAGTACTATAATTTTCATTTTTTTTCCGAAAAATTATAGAAATGTATTCACTGTTAAGTTTTTCCCCATTTTTGTTATTTTGGATACTTAAACGTCGAAAAGGTCGTTTCTTAGCCACAAAAACAATGTTTTTTTTTTATTTGTTTATATTGTAGGGACACATATATGTAGTTAGAAATGCTGACGACGCATTCGAGATGCAAGCCGCGAGGCGCGGGCCTCGCCAGTTGTCCCCCGCCTTGCGACCTGCCCTGTAGTTTTCCCAAAAGCGTAAGCGCATATGTAAATTACCGTAACAGTTATTGATATAATTGACCTTCAGTGTTAACATTTGTGAAACTCTAAAAATAAACTTTATTGTGATATTCAGTGGTTTTTAAATTGACATTTCCATACTTCTGATCCCGGAGTCATAATAGTTAGTATTAACACTAGGGCTTGCAAATATTCGAAACTTTCAGGTATTCGAATATTCGACTTTTTCTGACGACATATTCGAATATTCGAATAATTATTCGAATATTATAAAAAATAAGAAAAAGAACGAGAAATCGGTTTATTATCGTTTTATTCAAAAGCTTATTTCACATATTGCTAAAACTAATGATATTTTGCAGAAATCCACTTAATTGACTAGATTTTATCATCCTACAATGAGATGCCCACATTTATAAAAACAAGTAAAACGCCAAAATAAGACGTATTCAATATTTCTAGATAAAACTTTTATTATAAATGCGCCGTTGAGTGCAATAATATAACTTTAATCATCTAAACCAAACCTAGGTATGTAAGAATTTTTTTTTAGTAGGTAATTATTTTCTGATTTAAATTAACTTGTAGTCACTCAGAGGCCTTAATTAATGGTCGGCTTAATTATATAATATTGGAATATTTAAGGGAAAAAGTTAGTTGACTACTGGATTATTTGTCAGCTAAAGGTGCATAGTTAGATTACCTAGTTGGGCACTTGGGCAGGTTTGGTATGATCAAATTTGAGAATTGCGATAAGTGCGGGCAAGGTTTAGTCTTAATAAACAGAATGACCCTTTAACTTAAAACTTATGCACCGTAATAGTTGGGCACTTGGGCAGATTTGGTATGATCAAATTTCAGAATTGCGATAAGTGCGGGCAAGGTTTATTCTTAATAAACAGAATGACCCTTTAACTTAAAACTTATGCACCGTAAAAATAACATACTTTTTGATTTCGTTTTCTTTCAAATTGAGTTAGGTTTCACTGTATTCACGAAGTCTATCGAGAGGAATACAGTAAAAATATTATTTCCTTCGTATTTGGGTACCTACCATTACTCATTCACTGTAAATACCCGGAAAACACACAGAAACTGTAACTGCAGCGGATTAAATAGATTTTTTATAGTAATAAAAAATATTCGAATATTCGAAACCTGAGCGGCCGAATATTCGAATATCAAAACAGGCCGAATATTCGACAAATTCGAATATTCGAATATTCGAATTGCAAGCCCTAATTAACACATACAAATTGGTGACCCCGACAACGGGGCCCACAAAGACTATAAATATAAACTTACAGTGCAGTGAATTTTAAAGACTGTGTAGAAAATCGAATTTGTTTTTAACTGCGTATCGGGGGCAACTCACTTTGCGGGAACTAGCCGGGGCAGGGAAACAAAGCCATTATGAAAATGGCAAACGGTGCTGGTGGAGCACCCGGCGTCGCTGAGCAGCAGCCGCAGCAGCAGCCGCTGCAGCAGCCGTTGCAGCAGCCGCCGGCGGGCGCGCCGCCTGCAGCGTCGAGCGAGAGGACCGACGCGCAGCTGGACCTGGCAGCGGTCACAGTGGCATCCAGACTGCCGGAGTTTTGGGCTGATCAACCTAGACACTGGTTTATACAAGTTGAAGCTATACTAAACTCTCAGCATCTCAAGGATCAGGCGAGGTATGACCTAGTTTTAGGGAAGCTCACAAAAGTGCGATAGGGCAGATTACCGACCTTCTGCTACAGCCACCAGTTACTGGCAAGTATGAAGCCCTCAAAGAAAAGCTTTTGGCGATTTATGAAGATTCTGCTAAGGCGCAACTGCAGGAGCTCCTCAGTGATATGGAGCTGGGTGAGCAGAAGCCGTCGCACTTACTCAGGAAAATGCGAGACCTTGCTAGGGGTAAAGTGCCTGATCAAACGCTATGCATATTGTGGCAGAACCATCTACCTCAGGCAGCACGAGCAGCAGTCGCCGTCGCCGATAGCCAGAACTTGGATAGCCTGGCTGCGATTGCGGACAAAGTGCTGGAGGCGGTTAGGCCGACTCCACACGTAGCAGAGGTGCAGGCGTCGACTTCGCGGGGCGGAGTGACGCAGTCCCCGGAGATGGCGGCTGTCCTAGCTGCCTTAGAGAGGCTCGAAGGCAGGATTTGCGGGTTGGAAGAGCACTCGAAACGGTCGGGCCGTGGCCGGTTCCGGCAGAGGGGAAGATCTGTTTCCAGGAGTGGCATGCGACAACGTTCTGGATCGCGCGGAAGGAGCAGCACCAGAAGAACGCCTGATAGCCCAGACTGGCTTTGTTCATACCATTTTAGATACCGAGAGAAGGCGCAGCGTTGCGTTCCACCGTGCGCCTGGTCCAGAGGTCAACCTGCGGGAAACGAGTAGGAGTACAAGAGGTGGCGGAAGCTTGTACAACTCCACCGTCACACCGCCTATCCGTGACAGACTCCAACAATGGTTTTCGTTTCTTGGTGGACACAGGTGCCGACGTTAGTGTCTTAACAGTGAGAAACAAATATCAATTGGTGAAAGTGTGTGCAAATTATACGCTGCAAACGGTTCCGAAATTAAAACATACGGTTTAAAGACTCTAGAACTCAACCTAGGTTTAAGAAGAGCATATAAATGGACATTTATTATTGCCGACGTCAGACAGCCAATTATAGGTGCAGATTTTTTAGTTCATTATGGCCTTCTTGTAGATTTGAGATCCAAAAAATTAATAGACAGTTTAACTTATTTGAGTGTAATTGGAACTATTGAACATTGTTTTAATCCATCGATCAGAATTATTGACGAAAATCACCCTTTTCATGACTTGCTAAGTAAATATCCCGATATTACGAAACCTGTAAATTTTAGAGAACCACCTAGTCACAACGTTAGGCATCATATTGAAACCAAAGGACCTCCGATATTTGCTAGAGCTAGACCACTTCCCCCAGATCGTTACAAAAAAGTTAAAGAGGAATTTAGAATAATGCAAGAAATGGGCATCTGTAGGCCTTCCAAGAGTCCCTGGGCAAGTCTGCTGCATGTCGTTCCAAAAAAGAACGGCGAACTTCGCCCATGCGGAGATTATAGACGGTTAAATGCAGTTACTAAGGCAGACAGATATCCAATTCCACGAATTCAGGATTTCACATACATTATGAACAACAAAAAAATATTTTCAACGTTAGACATTAATAGAGCTTATCATTTTATTCCCGTGGCTGAAGAGGACATTGAAAAAACCGCCATTATTACCCCTTTTCGGCTTATTTGAATTTCCGAAAATGAGTTTTGGATTGAAAAACGCAGCCCAGACTTTCCAGAGGTTCATGAATACCACAGTTTTTCCAAATTTTGACTTTATATTTGTGTACATTGATGATGTTCTCATAGCTAGCGAGACAGAACAGGAGCATGAGCGACATTTGCAAGCCGTTTTCGAGAGGCTGAGCCAGTTTGGAATCACCATCAATGTGTCAAAATGCTGTTTTGGTAAGTCGAAGCTGGATTTTCTAGGTTTCGAGGTGTCAACAGAGGGCATTCGGCCGTTACCAGAGAAAGTGCAAGCAATAACGAACTACCCGAAACCCGAGACCGTCCAAGACTTACGCCGTTTCCTAGGTATGGTAAATTTCTATCGTGCTCACTTACCGAACGCAGCATCTTACCAGGCAGAGCTTAATAAGTACCTGCACAATAGCAAGAAAAGGGACAAAACAAAAATCCAGTGGACTGCAGAGTCAACGGAGGCTTTTGAGAAATGTAAGCAAAGCTTAAAAAACGCGGCTACTTTGTCTCATCCTCACGTCGATGCTCCCATGGCACTCATGTCAGACGCTTCTGATTATGCGGTTGGCGCAGTTCTTCAGGTACAGGTAAAAGGTACGTGGAAACCCTTAGGCTATTTTTCAAAGAAATTGACCACTGCTCAACAAAAGTACAGCACTTATGACAGAGAACTTTTAGGTATTTATCTTGGAGTTCGATATTTTAGGAAAATGTTCGAAGGACAACCCTTAATCATTTTTACAGACCACAAGCCTCTTATCTACGCATTCAAAAATGTAGATAACAACAAAGGAACGCCTCGTAGAACCAGGCAGTTGTTATTTATCAGCGAATTCACAACCGACATACGATACGTAGAAGGTAAGAACAATATTCCTGCAGATTGTTTATCGAGAATAGAAACCGTTTCCTGTCCCACGATTCTCGACTACGGTGCAATTGCTGACGCGCAAGAACATGACGATTATATTTCCAATGAAACATCGAGCGAAAACAACAGATCGCATTTCAGAAAGGTATTTTTGCCTACAAGCAATAAGGCAATTTATTGCGAAACTTCGACTAGCAATATTAGACCTTATTTGCCTAGCGCTTTTAGAAAGATAGCCTTTGATTCAGTGCATGGTTTAAGTCATCCAGGGATCCGCACTACCAGAAAAATGATTGCTAGTAGATTTTTCTGGCCAGGAATGAATCGTGATGTAAGACTATGGGCAAAATGCTGTCTGCAATGTCAACGAGCTAAGGTAACTAGACACACTTTGTCAGAGTTTAATGAGTACCCATCCGTCGAGAGATTCGAGCATGTCAATGTGGATATTATAGGACCTTTACCCACTACAGCTGATGGATATAGGTATTGTGTTACAGTTGTAGACAGGAAAACACGTTGGCCGGAGGCTTTCCCTCTTAAAGATATTACTGCATTTATGATGGCTGGATAACGCGTTATGGGTGTCCAGTAAAATTGACCAGCTATCAAGGGAGACAATTCGAAAGTAGTTTATTCAGTAACTTGCTTAAGATTCTAGGAGTCAAAAAGCTAAGGTCTACACCGTACCACGCTCAGAGTAATGGCATGGTCGAAAAGTTCAATAAATCATTAAAAACGTCATTAAAAGCTAGTTTGGTTGATAACTCATGGATAGATCAGTTACCATCAGTCATGTTAGGTCTTCGTGCAGCGCTGAGAAGCGACAATAGCGTTAGTGCCGCCGAGATGACATTCGGGAGAAAGCTTCGTTTACCAGGTGACTTTTATGATAGTACTGGTACAGAGACAGGTGACGACGATACTCTCGTCGACCGGATTCGCAAAACTATAGGTAAGTTTAAACCCGCTTTAAAATCACACAGCAGTTGTAGATCATTTTTTGTTCATCCCGATTTGAAAACATGTACTCAAGTTTTTGTCCGAGACGACACAGTTAGACGTCCTTTAAAATCCCCGTATGACGGTCCATTCAAAGTTCTCAAGCGTTTCGACAAAGTCTATAAAATTAAACTTCCAGATCGTGTGGTTAATCGTCTCCATAGATCCTCCATAGATCGTCTTAAACCGGCGTACATATTGAATGACGCTAGTGACATAGAGTCGGATCAGCCGACTACCGACTCTACTGACATTACCGACGGACAGACTAATTTGAACCCTAAAAGTACGGACGTACAGCCCATTCCTCGAACGACGAGAAGTGGCCGAGTCGTTCGTAGACCTATTCGTTTTGATGTAGAATACCCGTAGGTCAAGTTATACTGGTCGTGTAACTACAACTGGTTAGGCTTAGATGAATATAACAGATGTCTTAGCAACAAATGTTATGTTCATGTTTAATTTACTTATTTTGTGAATTGTTTCTAATAATTGTATTGTTGATTTAACGATGTTGCGTAAATGCAATCAGGTCATTTTAAGCGCACGTGTAACAACATGCCTAGGTATATTTTTGTTTAGTAAGTCATTGCACAAGGAAAAATTATGTCAATTAATTTGTAATTTAATGATATTTCGGGAATATAAAGAGTCGTAGTATTAATTCGATTTCATTTCTTCATAGACATTCACCTATTACAATCATTATCTTCAAGATGGGCTATGCTCAAAGTAAACCTGCTAATAACGAAGTTATCGCTCAAGCCCAAGTGGTGTCAAACGTTACTCAGGTAGAGACGCGATTGAACACCCTATCAGTTATATTAATCGTGGTAGCTGGCTTGATAGCCATAAGTCTCCTTTTTGCAATTCGTCGACTTTGTGTTAAGAAAACAAGACGTTGGTTACGGAAGGAAATGGGTGCAGCGAGTTTGGCAACTCCGGTGGTTCGGGTTCAGACCCTACCACCCCAAGCAGTCCAACCAACTACGGTGTGATAAAAGTGTTACAAACATAAGATTTTCCTCGTGCAAGTGAAATACCCTTGTGTGTAAAATGTGTTAGTTAAGAAAAACTACAACTTTCGAATTTTTGACAAAATTATATGTGTAAATTTAATTAGGTAAACAAATGTTAATTTCCAGTAGATAAATATTTCATTCAGTTTGATTGTAACCATATTATTATAATACTTATCAACAGTGTAGCAACCGGTATGAATTCTTGGTATTGCCGCCCGGTCGACCCGTGAGACGCAACGTCAGCAGACGGCTGCAAGTTACAAGTTTAAAGTCCGACATCGACAGCGATACAGTACCAAGATATTCATACAGGGTGAATTTTTGTTTAACCCAAAAATTGGGGGGGGGGCTACTGTAGGGACACATATATGTAGTTAGAAATGCTGACGACGCATTCGAGATGCAAGCCGCGAGGCGCGGGCCTCGCCAGTTGTCCCCCGCCTTGCGACCTGCCCGTGTAATGTGGGGCGTTCGGGTACTTAATGAATACTAGAAAGTCTGCTGAATACTGAACATCTTTATTGAGTAAATTGGTGCTTATATACTAGTGGCCTACGTGAGTGGCATTTAGGTGACCTTTATGAAAATGTAATTAGAATTATTGTTTATTTTATTAAATATATTTTCTATTTATTAAATGTCACCTTAAATGTCACATGACGTGTTGACCTTAATACTCAATACGTCATGTGTCTACTCACCGTACACCCGGTAGTTTTCCCAAAAGCGTAAGCGCATATGTAAATTACCGTAACAGTTATTGATATAATTGACCTTCAGTGTTAACATTTGTGAAACTCTAAAAATAAACTTTATTGTGATATTCAGTGGTTTTTAAATTGACATTTCCATACTTCTGATCCCGGAGTCATAATAGTTAGTATTAACACATACAATATTACTTCAACAGAATCACTGCTGTCCTACCATTTATGTATATTGATATACAACAATTTGTAACAAATTAATTTTACTATAGAAAGTATTATGCGTTATTTCTGTTTGTAATGCTAATTGGATTATAAATTTTACTTTTACATACTAAAATACTATTAGGTACATTAGGTACAATAGTAGTTTTAAATTTCGTATGTCTATTCAGAAAACTTAATGAATATGATCGCATATTTATGACATTTTATTAGAGTAGAAAAAGGCATATGGCCAGGCTTACGTACTTCTATGGATTTAACTGCAAACATTATACCTAGACAGTAACTTTCATAAGGTTAATCCTGTAAATTAGGGTTTAAACAAAAAAGTATTAATATTACTTTTCCCAGTCACAAACAAAACTAATAGTTATCAGTCTAACCTTAATTAAACGCCATAATTATCATTTGAATATAGTCATGTATTATTATTTTCATAAAACTGATGAAAAAGTACCCACTAGTTCAGTTTAAATTGTCAAAATTTAGTAACTCTATAAATAAAGCAATGAGCACATGAGCAGGTAATGCAAGTACCTACTTAATAAAAAAATTGACAAGGAAAGTATAACTAGGTCATCCCACTTAAACACAAAAAAGCAACAATTATAAACCCGAAACTATACATAGTATGGGGGCGTATCTCTTACATTGAATTATCTAACACTCGTATAAATATCCATTAGTTGTGGGCGTAACGTACATTTAGCACTCAAAAAGCTACTGCAAAGAGGCGTAACGGACAAAAAATTACCACATATTTAATAAAATTTCCGATGCAAAAGGGCGTATCGTACATAAAGTTGGGAGTTACTCCAAAATGTCTCACAACATTGTTTTGAATTGGCAGATACGGCCAAATGCGTTGGAAAATTGTGTTTAAGCATTGATTTTTCATAGGGCTTAACGGATATTTTTTTCAAGTTATCGAGACGTTAAATATACTATTCGATAGAGAAAAAATACTGAGTATAACTGCATTTTCGCAATTTTGTCCCTTACGCCCTTTGAGCCTACGGTAGTCGTTATATACAGTTTTGTTCAGAATTCCAAGCGCTTTCGTTCTGTATAGTGAAAATTTCGATATCTCTTAAAAAGTTGCCTTTACGCCCCAATTTTTGCACTATGAGCTTGCAAAAAGAGCTTATCTCAAGGGGCGTAAATGACCAGTTATAAATTCTAAATTAATAGATATTATCGTAAAGGTTACCGCTAAATATAAATATTGTTGTAAATGACTTACATGTTTTTTGTCGTCCTTTAAGCCCTTCATTTGTCCTGATGATTTTCTCGTATGGTCAATATGGTCGTAAAGGACATATTTTACTATTGATATTATTTTGCTTGCCCTTTATGACCCGCCTTAAAATGATTTTACCATAAGTATATGAAGCGAACAAGGTTGTAAAGGACTTTTCTAATATTTGCATCGTTTACTACCACGAATTAGTTTCTAAACTCTAAATTTAAAACAAATAACATGGACGTAGCGCTGTATAATAACAAATAAATAGTTTTCTGGGACATATATTACTACATTGTAATGTTTGCGCTTAAATTTGAAAGCATTTACGCTAAGAGTTTTTTCGGCAGTTATCTTTGTTCATGGGCGTAAAGGTCTAGAATGCCTAATATATGTCGGAGCCTGATACCAGAAAGACGTATTGCAGCGTTATAGTTCATTATTTTAGACGCCTGTATAAAATCGATTAGCAATGTTGAGCTACATATTATTTGGTTGTAACGAAATAAATAAAGTTGCGTAGAGAGTAACGCCGTCTATTGGCGCATTATTGAAATAAAGTTGCGTAAAGAGTAACGCCATCTATTGGCGTGTTGTTGGACTAAGATGACAGGTAGAAGGCTTTGGAACGTCAAGAGGTTTTTCTTGGGGGGAGCGTAGGCACGAGTTGGCATTTTTGTTGTTATGTTGGTAGACTGGTCGAGCAGGTTTGCCAACTTGACTGAGGCGGGAGCGGAGAGGCTCCGCCGCTGGTGTTTCTTCTTGATCGGACCGCGCTAGAGATCGGACGTACTCGTTAGCCAACCTCGTGCCTAACTCGCCACGTTCCTGAAGGCTTATACCTGAAGGATTATTCTGATAGCTTATAGAATCCAGCGTTCTTTAATCATTTAGCTAAGTGTGTTGTGTATTTAGCAGTGTTCAAGGACGACCCGGGTGGGTTCCATGGTTTGACGGTGCCAGACTTACTAGGGAGACGGTAACGTGTGCACTACGTCTGCGTTCGGGACATATTCCGTGTAATAAATTTTATCACCTCATGAAAAAAAGAGATACAAACCTATGTGATCATTGTAACAGAATAGAAGACCTAGTCCACATATTTATAGAATGCACCATAGGGCAAGTCGAGCGGAAAAACATTTTAGGAAATATTTTGGACAGCGTATTATCCTTGAATATTTTGCTTTCTCAACCGCTATCAGAAGGGGCTGAGAAAATGTTTACATATTATAAAAAATATCGCGCACTAAGGTCTGAGAGTTAGTTACACACGTGAACTCTCCTATGAGGCTGGCATCGTCACCACGAGTGTACGAAAGCCTCTATAAATATGAAGAATAAAAAAAAAATTATTCTGATAGCTTATAGAATCCAGCGTTCTTTAATCATTTAGCTAAGTGTTTTATTTCAAGTGTTATTTTGATTTCTTATGTTTCATTAGAAGCTTACTTTTGTGAAATAAAGAAAGGATGTGTGATGTGTTGTTTTGAAAAGATGTGTCCCGCTGAGTTTGTTGCCGGTCCCATATAGGGCTAAATCTTCTCAGGTCAGAGGTGTACGGTTGGAGCCGGCCTAGTTTGAATTGAATAAAGATTGAAACTGTTTCATGTGATCTTTTTATTTTCAATTTTTAATCAGCTAACCTCCTAATAGCGATTAGTTCTTTTTTTTAATTTAGTACTAAAATATGGTAGGCACTAGTATGGTTAACGAGTCCGAATGTTTATCTCATGCACTGGTAGCAATGGTGGCATACTGGTTTAGCTGTGAAGTAATACATCTAGGCACTACCCCTACGCGCCCACCGCCTTTAAGACCATCGGTCTCCGCCATCAGCAAGTGGGATGGATGCAGAGTTTCATGTATTGCTTGCACAGCCACCTGGGAGCGTGGTGTATTTCCGTGTGTTTTGGTTACCTACATTCCATAATCTGGACACGTGGTAATGGTAAGCTCACGTGTCTAACCTTCATTGAAAGGTGAGTGCAATTCATTATGTTATTTGGTGAGAATTATTGTGAAATTGTGAATTATGATTGAGGCAGTCTAGTATAACGGTTGTGACGTGACGTCATCTCTGGGATCGTTACGTTTCTTTGCAATTAATTTTTGTAATCCATTTAAATCGAAGCGATCTTGAGTTATTTTGATTTGAAATCCATACTGTTAATTAAAACCAAGTATTAGCTATCACGATGTGATATTATTTTATCGCTCACTTGTGAATCTACCCTCAATAATTGTTTTTTTATGAAAATACAATTAATTTTTATAATCCATTTAAATCTAAGTGATCTTGAATTATTTTGAAGTGAAATCCATGTTGTTAATTACAACGAAATATCGGCTATCACGACGTGATATTATTTCATCGCTCACTTGTGCTTCTACCCTCAAAAATATTTTTTTTTGAAAATACAATGCACCGTTAGAAATTGATCCTGTAATTCCTCTTGTAATCCTGTTTAGTAATTAGTAAAATTGCTACAAATTATTGTCCGTAATGCCGTGATAGATCAAAAATCGTGCATACTATGAAAACATGAGCTACGCATATGAAAATTAATGTTACAGTGTCCTGCAGCCCGAGCCGAGCCAACTTACAGACACCATTACGCATGTGACACAGAAGCAGCTGTGCAGTATCGTCTGTTCTGGAGATTTGGAAATAAAAGGACAGGTTTCGTTCCAATTGTTTATTAGTGAATTTTATTTTGAGTGTAATGGCGAAGCATAACAGTCTAACGTAACTAATTAGCTGTCACTTTTCGTATTGGTCCATTTTACCGTGTTACTTATTTTTGGAACACATGTTTGTTTGTTCATAGAATGAAATAAAACGCACTCATTGAAGTTTAGATTTTATTCTGAGATTTTTGAAGTCCCGTATACATTGGAAACATGGTTTTTGTGTCTGCTACCTTGCATTTCATAAACCTTTTGAGTTTAGCCTGCATACATGATAAACCTGATACCGTGCAAATGATGATTTCAGTAACAGCCAGGTATGTTGAACCACATCGTGTATCTCGCAATCTGCCGCAGCAACGGCAACTGCAAGGCGGAAAGGATCAGCCTCCGTGCTTGGGTCGGACTTCACCACCACCACCTTTGACTTGGTCGCGTGCATCATGCTTTATTAATCTGGTGAGCAGTTCCCATATCGTTGGGAATATTTTGAGATGTTTTAGTTCTGTATAGAAGTGTTGAGCGAGTTTCTGTTGTTAAAAGCTAAGGTAGAAAGCGACCTTAAGTGATTTTGATCAGTAATGTTCAGTTTCAGTCGATCAGTTGACGCTGATAGCACCAATGGTTCTGAGTAACATGATTTAAAGACCCGTTTTTATTTTCTTTTTGGAATTCACTCTTAACATTGTTTTTGCTTTCGACGGACTGAAAGTGAAAGTACGCCCAATGGACTGGGCACTACTGTTTTGCTTTCGATGGACTGAAGGCAGGCCCGATGGACTGGGCACTACTGTTTTGCTTTCGATGGACTGAAGGCAAGCCCGATGGACTGGGCACTAAGGTAAGTGTCCCTGTGAATGACACTATTAGGAGGAAATTAAGACATTTACTCGAAAAACTACTTAACTATGACCCATACAGTTTATTGGTGTATGCAGATTTATGAACCTGTCCTTTCTTAATATAAGCGGAACAATACATTGTATAATAGTGTAATAAAAATTCCTTCTTCCATAACAGCAATATATTTCCTGATCACAATATTCCGTTACAGTTCAATCTCCAATCACCTCACTTCACAATCGTCCTCCCTTCACCTCTGCCCGTAACCGAATGCCCGTTAACCGCCATGCCAGTCGTCTTTTATTCTTTCTTCCAACTACCTTCTATTTACAAAGGTCAACTATCAATCACGTTACTTTTAAATTTATTAAATTATAGAGATTATTCAACTCTATTTCATTAAATCTATTTCTAATAATTAGTAATTTTAATTAATCTTACACTCGCCCATCCTGACATTGCGCATGTCCTCATGCACAGTCATACTAATCGCGTCTGTCATCTAATCTTACACTCGGCATGTCAAATCATCGGGCATTCAGTAAGAAAGTTATTAATCCTTCATTACCCATTTAATACAATTTCTTTGACTGTCTATATACATTTTTCTTATTATTTATTGAATTAATCTATATCTTCACATAATTATTTCAAATCCAATAAATCCATCTAAATATTTAAGTTTCTATTCAATAATTATACAACAATATACAATAATTTTTATGCATCAATACATATAAAGTACATTACTTAACATATTCGATTGCTATGTTTTTTTTTACTCATTAATTCTCGTCTTTTTTTTTTAATCACTCTCATGACACAAACGTGTCTCACAACATACCATTTTTTTTTAATCAAATTTTACGTGTAGCACATTATTTCTCTTGTTTTCTGATTCCATTTTTATTTTTTTAATGTGCTAATTACTGAATCACTTTCATGACACAAACGTGTCTCATCACAACATAACATTCCCTATTTCCGTCTTTTTTTTCATCCAATAATCCAATAATTTAATAATCCAATAATTTAATAATCCAATAATTTAATAATCCAATAATTTAATAATCCAATAATCCAATAATTTTAAAATCCAATAATCCAATAATTTTAAAATCCAATAATCCAATAATTTTAAAATCCAATAATCCAATAATTTTAAAATCCAATAATCCAATAATTTTAAAATCCAATAATCCAATAATTTTAAAATCCAATAATCCAATAATTTTAAAATCCAATAATCAAATAATTTTAAAATCCAATAATCCAATAATTTTA
This sequence comes from Cydia splendana, assembly GCF_910591565.1. Lineage (NCBI taxonomy): Eukaryota > Metazoa > Arthropoda > Insecta > Lepidoptera > Tortricidae > Cydia > Cydia splendana. The sequence goes on along the minus strand of NW_026946888.1, from coordinate 984,150 downwards.
AAATCCAATAATCCAATAATCCAATCATCCAATCATCCAATAATCCAATCATCCAATCATCCAATAATCCAATAATCCAATAATCCAATAACCCAATAATCCATAATCCAATAATCCATAACCCAATAATCCAATAACCCAATAATCCAATAAGTCAATAATCCAATAAGTCAATAATCCAATAAGTCAATATTCCAATAACTAAACTCAATAATCCAATAACTCAATAATCCAATAACTAAACTCAATAATCCAATAACTCAATAATCCAATAACTAAACTCAATAATCCAATAACTCAATAATCCAATAACTAAACTCAATAATCCAATAACTCAACTCAATAATCCAATAACTCAACTCAATAATCCAATAACTCAACTCAATAATCCAATAACTCAACTCAATAATCCAATAACTCAACTCAATAATCCAATAACTCAACTCAATAATCCAATAACTCAACTCGATAATCCAATAACTCAACTCGATAAACCAATAACTCAACTCGATAATCCAATAACTCAACTCAATAATCCAAAAACTCAACTCAATAATCCAATAACTCAACTCAATAATCCAATAACTCAACTCAATAATCCAATAATTCAACTCAATAATCCATTAAATCAACTCAATAATCCAATAAACTCTACTCAATAATCCAATACTCTACTCAATAATTAAATAAACTCATCTCAATAATGCAATAAACTCATCTCAATAATCCAATAAACTCATCTCAATAATCCAATAAACTCATCTCAATAATCCAATAAACTCATCTCAATAATCCAAAAATCTCATCTCAATAATCCAATAAACTCATCTCAATAATCCAATAAACTCATCTCAATAATCCAATAAACTCATCTCAATAATCCAATAAACTCATCTCAATAATCCAATAAACTCATCTCAATAATCCAATAAACTCATCTCAATAATCCAATAAACTCATCTCAATAATCCAATAAACTCATCTCAATAATCCAAAAATCTCATCTCAATAATTCAATAAACTCAACTCAATAATCCAATAAACTCAACTCGATAATCCAATAAACTCAACTCGATAATCCAATAACTCGATAATCCAATAACTCGATAATCCAATAACTCGATAATCCAATAACTCGATAATCCAATAACTCGATAATCCAATAACTCGATAATCCAATAACTCGATAATCCAATAACTCGATAATCCAATAACTCGATAATCCAATAACTCGATAATCCAATAACTCGATAATCCAATAACTCGATAATCCAATAACTCGATAATCCGATAACTCGATAATCCGATAACTCGATAATCCGATAACTCGATAATCCGATAACTCGATAATCCAATAACTCGATAATCCAATAACGCGATAATACAATAACTCGATAATCCAATAACTCGATAATCCAATAACTCGATAATCCAATAACTCGATAATCCAATAACTCGATAATCCAATAACTCGATAATCCAATAACTCGATAATCCAATAACTCGATAATCCAATAACTCGATAATCCAATAACTCGATAATCCAATAACTCGATTATCCAGTAACTCGATAATCCAGTAACTCGATAATCCAATAACTCGATAATCCAATAACTCGATAATCCGATAACTCGATAATCCGATAACTCTATAATCCGATAACTCTATAATCCGATAACTCTATAATCCGATAACTCTATAATCCGTAAACTCTATAATCCGATAACTCTATAATCCGATAACTCTATAATCCGATAACTCTATAATCCGATAACTCTATAATCCGATAACTCTATAATCCGATAACTCTATAATCCGATAACTCTATAATCCGATAACTCTATAATCCGATAACTCTATAATCCGATAACTCTATAATCCGATAACTCTATAATCCGATAACTCTATAATCCGATAACTCTATAATCCGATAACTCTATAATCGGATAACTCTATAATCGGATAACTCTATAATCGGATAACTCTATAATCCGATAACTCTATAATCCGATAACTCTATAATCCGATAACTCTATAATCCGATAACTCTATAATCCGATAACTATAATCCAATAACTCTATAACCCAATATTTCTATAATCCAATAACTCTATAATCCAATAACTCTATAATCCAATAACTCTATAACACAATAACTCTATAATACAATAACTCTATAATCCAATAACACTATAACCCAATAACTCAATAATTCATTAACTGATTAATCCAGTAATCCAGTACCTGATCAATCCAGTAACTGATCACTCCAGGAACTGATCAATCCAGTAACTGACCAATCCAGTAACTGATCAATCCAGTAACCGATCAATCCAGTAACTGATCAATCCAGTAACTGAACAATCCAGTAACTGATCAATCCAGTAACTGATCAATCCAGTAACTCATTAATCCAGTAACTCACTAATCCAGTAACTCATTAATCCGTAACTCATTAATCCATAACTCATTAATCCGTAACTCATTAATCCGTAACTCATCAATCCGTAACTCATCAATCCGTAACTCATTAATACGTAACTCATTAATCCGTAACTCATCAATCCGTAACTCATTAATCCGTAACTCATTAATCCGTAACTCATTAATTAAAATAATCCAGCAATTTTATAATTCGATAATATTATACTTATCATCATATGTAGGTATTATCATCATATCGTTATATTACTTGATCAACAGCAATCAGCAGAGCTTTGCTTGCTACAATAACCAAGCTAAAATATTTAAAATGAAACGAACTTCTTAAAACCAAGGATACTGAAAGCGAATCAATACACGGTTATAATGAATACTTTACTAGTGTAGGCCCAACCTTGGTTATTCAATCAACACCAGCCAAAATGATCCCGCCAACATTATAAGATTTATAAGATTGAAAAAAAATTCCCGTCGATTGAAATTATTCTAATAATAATTAGAAAATTGTAGATTTCCCGGATACGCGGAACTGTCCTGTCAGGCCGCACACATGTGTTAGGGTTAAAGAACAAGTCGGTAATTTTAAACAAACAACTTTACATATACTTGGATTAACTTTGTTTCTAATCTACATTAACGACTTGACTTTCTTGGATCTGACCAATGCAGACGTTGTGCTACGCAGATGACACGGCAATACTATTTCACGGTGCTTCCTGGGATGCAGTAAGCGCCTTCACAGAAAGCGGTCTAGCTTTGGTGACGAACTGGCTTCAATACAATTTGTAACTCTAAACGCAGACTAAACGAGATATGTGTGCGTGTATAAAACAGCTGCTTCCGCCTCGTGGTCTCTAAATGTGTCAAAAGTTTATTCATATATTAGTTACCACTGGTACCTACCAGACGTCATGTAATTGTAAAACAATAGAAAAACTTCGTCTATAAAGTACTTAGGTGTTATTCTGGATGAGCAGACTGACAACCCACAGAGGAAGATTAGAAACTCAACTTTACAGCGTACATTCAAATCACAGTTAAATAGTGTCAGGAAATAACCTAACACTCATTTAAATATCTTCGAAATATCATGGATATACCACAGCGCCAATCAACCTATATTGCCCTAGCTCAACCCATTATTACGTAGGTAAGTACTAATATCGGTGTATAGCGTATAGCGCATCGATCGTTATTGTTTTTTTTTTTTTTTTTAATATACTAAATTATGAACAAATACTGAAGAAACGTAACTTAGTCTTTCCTTTACCAGCGTTAACGTCACATTTTGCCAAAAGAGGAAACAACCAAGATCAAAACTTATAAATTAGGCTAACGAGCCCCATACAACTAACTTGAGCGAACTACAGGACACCACAGCATTGCCTGGACAACGATTCCACCCCCATAATCTGTGAACCCGTACCTCGAGACAACTTTCGTCAATACAAATAACTTTAAGGTACTGTACCAAAATATTCGCAGTTTAAGCAATAAACGACATCTATTAAAATCTACAACTGAAGACGACAAAGATATACAAGCCATCCGTTCCTGTTCTGTGCGGCTTCCACGTGAAAGCAATCCTGGCCGTGTTGTCCTTCCGTGTTGATCTTCGAAGCCACCTCTCATTGCCTCGGCCGTGTCTGCCGCTGCTGCGGCTTCGCCGGTTGCGACTCCGTCTGTTGTTCCTCGGGGACTGGCGGCGGTTGCGACTTCGGCTTCGACGTTCTTGTCCATCATCAGATTTCGATTTTCGGTCACGCTCAGTGGTTTTCAAGCGCCGCCTGGATGTTTTTTTTCTCATGGTCCATAGTCTGGAACTCGAAAACAACACCAACAATGGAAGAGTTCTAAATCTTTGGATTGTTAATAGTAGACAAATATAAATTGTTCTTATTAAGCTAAATTCAACTGTTTTATTTATTTATTTAATTTACGTTACTGCTTCCGGGGTAGAATGCGGGACGTTTAAAACAGATCTTAAATCCAAAACAGATCCGTATCCCGGTACGGATCCGGAACACAGGCTTTTCGAAACGAGAAAATTCCAAAACTGGTACAGAAACGGGATCTAGAACAAATTCGGGATCCAGCACTGATCCGATACCAATCCGGCACGCATCCGGTTCAGATCCGGCACGAATCCGGCAAATGATATACATGCGGTATTAATCCGGCACAGATCCGGTACCAATCCGGCACGGATCCGGCACCAGTCCGGGACGGATCCGGTACGAATCCGGCATGGATCCGGAACTCATCCGGCACAAATCAGGTATGCATCCGGCACGGTTCCAGTATCCGGCACGGACCCAAATCCAGGAACGCGAGATGGATCCGATATTCGAAACGGGATCCGGAATACGAAACGGGCCGCGTAGCCAAGATGCCAATCGCTTACGCTCCGTAGCGATCGGAACGCAACTGTCACTGTCGCGCTAATATGGAAGAGTGATATAGATACATAATGCTTTTCGTTGTCGAAGCGACAGCGATTGTAACTCCGGCTAGGTCGGCGGGTCGGTAACTACCAGTAAAAGTATCATTCCTACTTATTTACAGTCTGAGTAGTTTATAATTTCGAAAACACTTAACCCCGCTATATAATACTGACGTATTGATAAGTAATATATTGAAAATATGGTAAAAGTTGTAACCAAATAAGCGGTACATACATAGACTAAAAGAATCCGATCTACACCTGTAAATAATCATAAAGGTATCCGAACTATTCAAAATAAAACGGTGTTCCAAAGGTTTCACGCTACCCGCGATGTAATGAATGCTTTAATTATATTATGGATAGTCATTACAGCAAACACTAAAAAAACCTAACTGTTGGTCTTGAAGAGAAAACTTGCAGTATAATGCTCTCGAGTGAACGACTAGGCCGAAATGGGTTTACCCAATTATTTTGTTCTTGATAAAATTAACGGTGTCTTTGTTTCTAAGCGCCCGTTAAACATAAACTTCCTAACATAGGATATACGAAATGATAATTAATTTCAACTAAACAACAACCAATATAAGTGTTACTAATATATGTATAGGTATATAATTATAATAATTTTACACCACTGTTACCATTGTAACAACTTAATTGGGCAATTAAGATTTAAATCAATCAGTTCTAATATTAATACCTACATAATATAATACATTCAGGAATACCATACTGACTTGTAGGTACTTACCACTTCTGATCTGTAATAAAAATTCCTTCTTCCATAACAGCAATATATTTCCTGATCACAATATTCCGTTACAGTTCAATCTCCAATCACCTCACTTCACAATCGTCCTCCCTTCACCTCTGCCCGTAACCGAATGCCCGTTAACCGCCATGCCAGTCGTCTTTTATTCTTTCTTCCAACTACCTTCTATTTACAAAGGTCAACTATCAATCACGTTACTTTTAAATTTATTAAATTATAGAGATTATTCAACTCTATTTCATTAAATCTATTTCTAATAATTAGTAATTTTAATTAATCTTACAATAGTAATAACATTTATTAATTATTTCAGTTTTCCTCGACATCTGAAATTGTACCAGTGGATAACTGGCGAAATTTCGAATGTCCCATTGTATGACTATGAAAAAAAAATGTCGCTGACCCAGTGTATGACATAGAGTTGCATCAAGTTTACATGATAGTTTAGTGCAGATAGGTACCTACTTAGTTGTGATAAACTTTAATGAAAACAAGTAAATTTTATCAGTAGATATTTATTAACTGGTTAGGAAACTAATAATCTTAATTATGTACTTCTAGCTTACCGTGGGACTTAGTCAATCTATGTAAGAATATCCTATAATATTTTTTATTATAATTACTAGTGAACTTTCTACTCCGAAATTTAAAAATGTTTTCGTCGTTAGACGACACGTCATCAGTACTTCCTCTCGACTCTTGCCATTCCTCATACTCAGATTCACTACTTGAAACCGATTGTTTTCTTAACATTTTTTTTCCAGTGACATTTCCTTTTTTTCTGGTAGGAAGATGTTCAAATCTTGGGTTAACATTTGAGAATAAGATACTAGTTTCTGCTTCACTATCGCTGCTTGAATCAAACAATGTTTTTTTGACAGTCTGCACGTTTGCAGTCTTGGCATTTCCTATGTTTTCCGAGAAAACTTTCTTTTTAATTTGTTTCTTTTTTTGCTCTGCGGCTATCTTTCGCTTTTCTTTTAAATCTAGTTTCGCAGTCTTTTCCGCTTCCTTTTTTTCTTTATTTTTCTTTCTTTCTTCTGCTCTTTTTTGTTTCTCCTGGATCATCTCTTTCTTTTTCTTTTCTTTATTCTCGTGATATTCTTGCCACTTAATTGATGTGACAACCGCCGGAAGTTTTTCAGTCTTACGCTTTTTCAATGACATTTGTTTTTCTTGTGGCCAAAACAAAATTCTTTTAAATGGAGTAGGAACATTAGCATTAAGGCCACTAGAGCAAGGCATTGGTTCAGCTGAAACATTTTGATTAATTGGCATGCAGGAGGCATTACTGATCGTATTTGTTGTGTTAGTAATAACTGTAACATGCAATCCATTAGGAGTACCATTTTTTGCAGGAGTAATAATGTTTTGCACAATTGCTTGAGATTTTGCAGGAGTTATGTGTTTTTCTGGTACAATGGGGCGTAAAGGTTCTAAATTTGACAAAGCCTCCTCTATCTCTGAACCGTTCAAAAAATTAATGGTAGATGATGCAGGACTCAAAGGAGGTATAACAGCTTGATTTCTTGCCAAAATATATGATACCTGTGATAGATCAGTCACGTCTAGAGCTGAATTCATATCCTTTGTCTGATTCACCTCAGCTTCTCCTCTGTTGTTATGGCTTACCACATCATTGGGAGATGAGGTGGGCTTTGCTGTTGAACCCTGCATCTCCTGTACTGAGTTATTTATATGACTTTTAGTTACCTCTGCAGCAATGGTTCTGACATCAGTGTTCAAATTTTCTTGTATTAAGGGACCAGTGACAGATGATGTATTTATTGTAACATCATTATGTTCACTGGATGGCACCGTACTTTCCAGCACACTAACGTTATTTTCCCTCATGTGTGCCAGATTCTCCTTAGTGGCTTCATATTGGTCGTTTATATTTTGCCATAAAAGGAAAAGTGATGTGTCTTCTTTATTACCTGTCCATGTATTTGAGTTTTTGAATAACGTTAGTTTATTTTGACCTATATGCTTTTCAATGAATTGAAGACCGTTTTTGAGTTCGCTCACTGTTTGCTGATTAGCCTTTTGTTCAGCAATTGTTAACATATTTTTGTTATTTATGTCTATAGCTTGAGGATTCCATGGTACCAAACCACATTTTCTGAACCCGTTTCTGAATATAGAGGGCTTCAAAGTTTTGTCCAGTACTTTTTTTAATAAAGGAGCAAATTGTATTTTTCTTAAAATAGGATGGTCGTTATTTTCTAAACGCCACTCACGAACAGCTTCTCTCCAATTTCCTTTAAGCGACCGAAAAACGGCTACATCCATAGGCTGGATTAAATGAGTTGCGTTCGGGTGCAGTGCAACTAGAATAATACCATTTTCTGAGCAAAATTTGCTTGTATGCAAAGTAAGGTGAGAAGAATGCCCATCGATCGATAAACATAATCACAGGTTTCTCAATTTTTTTGTCTTCTAGCCATGGGTTAAAAACGTTACTCATGAATTCAAAAAATGTTTCCCCAGTCATCCATCCATTTTCAGATCTACCGATCCCCCAGTTATTAGGTACACTCAAAGATAATTCTCTTCGAATTCTCTCGTATTTGAACACAATCATAGGAGGAGGCGTATCACCGGCAGCATTACCAGTAAGTAGTACTGTAAGACATTCTTTCTCATCCGGATTTACTTTTTGGTATACAGTTTTGTCACCTTTGGGAGCAAGAACTTTGCTGCCTTTTGGATTTAAGAAGAAAGCAGTTTCGTCACAATTAAATACCCTTTCGGGTTTATTGAGAATATGAGCTTGATCAATGGATTCTAAATATGTAAAAACTTCTTGAAACCAAGTATCCAACCGCTCTCTAGTTACCGATGCCCTTGTTTCAGTCAGATTTTGAGCGACTCTCGTGCTAATTTCGGGATGTCTCTTTTTAAAACCTTCACACCAGTGTCTTCCAGGGCGATTATCCTTAAAAGGAGTTTTTATACATAACTCCGTAACAAGTTGTTTCACACAATTTTGAAGCTGGTTCATTGTAACGGGAAATCCAGCTTTGGACAATGAAATTATCCATTTAACAAGGGTAGATTCTTGCTCTGTCGACAAATAACTCTTAGGCCCCATACGATAGTCAATAAGATTTTTGCCTTTCACTTTGTACAATAAAGTGATACGGGGAATCCCGTATTTATTAGCTGCTGTAGAAACAGACATCCCCCTCGACACTTCGTCTAACGCTTTTAATACGTCATCTTGACTATATTTAAAAGATCTTGGAGGCATCTTTTCGTTGAAAAAAAACCTGTAACCAATGTATGACACTAGTTATGACCCAATGAATGACACCTTAATACGTAACTGTCATTCACTCCACCTCCATAGTAAAACAGTGTATGACACTCATGTCAGATACTACTCAAATGATCGACAAATAATTGATTTTCACAGAATATATTAAATGTATGTCGTACTTCCTTACAATACGGTCAATATTAAAATTCATAAAATAGTAATTTGTGCGAGTGAATGACATAGGTGTCATACACTACTAAACGCTAAAAGTTTGTTCCAGTGTATGACATGACTTCAAAATACTAACGTAAGTAAAATAATCTACTTTGAATATACAATATCAATCGTTTGATTTATTATCTAACAATATTAATAAGCACTTACCAAATACTCATAAATTCCTGTTTTTTATTTACACTTTTAAGATTCAAAGTCTTAACCGATTCACTAAGAAACCCGACGCACAACTGACTCGATGCACCTCCTAGCAAAAACTACCTCACAAATTGAAAAATATTAAACGTATTAATGACAGCTTCGGAACAAAATTCATAGATAACATATACAATCGATTAAGTCCTGGTTTTTGTTTATATCAAAAACCGTTTTCTTATTTTTCAAAATAAACTGCGTAAAAGTCATACATTAACCAACCTTGGAGCAGCGAAGGCAACGCGGTGACCTGATAGAAACGTATAAAATACTCACAGGACACTACAACGTACCCGGGTTAAGCGATATTTTTACTCGCAACATAAATGACAGACTGAGAGGACACTCTCTGAAATTGACACGGAGGCAGAGTAGTAGCAACCCCAGACGACACTTCCTGTCTAACCGCGTAGTGAAAGTGTGGAACGGTTTACCCGAGTCAGTGATCAGTGCACCTTCGATAAACTCTTTTAAAAACAAACTCGATGAACACTTTCGTAGACTACAAAACACAAGTGGACATTGATGTGCACGTATCAGCTTTAAGCTGCCTGTGCATTTACATATAATAATAATTAGGTCAGTGTCATCCATACGGACGTTTACCTTACTGTTTTGCTTTCGATGGACTGAAAGTATGCCCGGTGGACTGGGTAGTGTTTGGTGACCGCATCAGAGGTGCCGGAGCATGTAAGAGGTGCAAGTGGTCTGCTTTTTATGTGCAGTGTGCTCTTTGCGAGGAGTAGCACTTACGCGGCTGAGATGGTAACTTCTGATGAGGGTCTAGTATGGCAAAACACCGAAGGACTGATGTTGTTTTGTTAAAAATGAATTCCCGTTAATGTACTGCATTCATATGAGTATACCTGGCTTTATCAAGTCCGAATGTTGTTTTTTTTAAAGAGTACCTTCATATGATAAAAGAACCTAACTTGGTTTTGATATTGTTCTTTCGTTATAATCATATTGTGTTTCTTTATTAAACAAAGCAAATGAAATGAGAAACTTTTGAGGACTAAGTAACCATTGATTTCATTTGATGATTGAGACCCAAGTTGTGGGTCAAGAGTGACCGAGCGATGAGATACTGTGCTGTGTGTTTTGTTTCAGAATCAAATGCATACACCCACACACTGGGAAGCGTGTACCGCAGAACGGCCGTGTCGCAGCTTGACTCAAGGAGGATGTATTGTAGCGATACAGTTCATAGTTTTAGACGCTTGTATAAAATCAATTAGCAAAGTTTGACTACGTTTTACTTAGTTGTAATGAAATTCATCAAGTTGTGTTGAGAGCAACGCCATCTATTGGCGTATTGCTGAACTAAGCCCTATTACATAGTAGGTAATATTGGTTGATCACATGTGAGTGATGCCCCAGCCTGCAGTCATGATGTTGATTATAGATCATGTTCCATTACCATGTGGGTAATGAAGGTCACTTTTATGTAACGTGTTCCTACAGTCAAGGGGTTGATTGTAGATGGTGTTCCATTGCCAAGTGGGTAATGAAGGTCCCATTACAGTGTGTGTAATGAAGGTCATTGTATGTGACATGTGGCTAAATTCAAGTTATTGATTGCAGAAGGTGGCTCATTACCGTGTGAGTAATGATGGTAGTTTATATTTTGAGAGTGTATTTATTGTAGTAGGAGTCCCTACGAACCTTATCTAGGTTATAGATGATGAATTAAGGAGATGTGTTAACTGTTTTATGTTGGTGTTTGAATACAATTTGCTTAATTGTAATGGTTTACTAATTGTGGTCAGAATGGGCCGAGCGTGTAAGAAGTATTTTGTTTTTTTTTATTGCTATTGCTAAGCAGTCGCCCGAGGACGTGTGACAAGCAGGATGGCCGTGTCGGAGCCTGATACCAGAAAGGCGTATTGCAGCGTTATAGTTCATTATTTTAGACGCCTGTATAAAATCGATTAGCAATGTTGAGCTACATATTATTTGGTTGTAACGAAATAAATAAAGTTGCGTAGAGAGTAACGCCGTCTATTGGCGCATTATTGAAATAAAGTTGCGTAAAGAGTAACGCCATCTATTGGCGTGTTGTTGGACTAAGATGACAGGTAGAAGGCTTTGGAACGTCAAGAGGTTTATCTTGGGGGGAGCGTAGGCACGAGTTGGCATTTTTGTTGTTATGTTGGTAGACTGGTCGAGCAGGTTTGCCAACTTGACTGAGGCGGGAGCGGAGAGGCTCCGCCGCTGGTGTTTCTTCTTGATCGGACCGCGCTAGAGATCGGACGTACTCGTTAGCCAACCTCGTGCCTAACTCGCCACGTTCCTGAAGGCTTATACCTGAAGGATTATTCTGATAGCTTATAGAATCCAGCGTTCTTTAATCATTTAGCTAAGTGTTTTATTTCAAGTGTTATTTTGATTTCTTATGTTTCATTAGAAGCTTACTTTTGTGAAATAAAGAAAGGATGTGTGATGTGTTGTTTTGAAAAGATGTGTCCCGCTGAGTTTGTTGCCGGTCCCATATAGGGCTAAATCTTCTCAGGTCAGAGGTGTACGGTTGGAGCCGGCCTAGTTTGAATTGAATAAAGATTGAAACGGTTTCATGTGATCTTTTTATTTTCAATTTTTAATCAGCTAACCTCCTAATAGCGATTAGTTATTTTTTTTAATTTAGTACTAAAATATGGTAGGCACTAGTATGGTTAACGAGTCCGAATGTTTATTTCATGCACTGGTAGCAATGGTGGCATACTGGTTTAGCTGTGAAGTAATACATCTAGGTACTACCCCTACGCGCCCACCGCCTTTAAGACCATCGGTCCTCGACATATATAAATAGTTGTATGGGTCCTTTATTACTAAAATGTAATGTTTGCTCTTCAAATTAAAAACCTCAGCTCGGTGTTTTTCAGCAACTATCATCGTTTTACTCGCAGTGGAATTTCTTATAGTATATTTATTTATTTATTTATTTTAAAATAAGACCACTTGAAATATTGAACCAATTATTACCTATTATAACATACTGTATATAATTATAGTCTTTTGTTTATTAAGTAAACGTCCAAATGCTTGATATGCTCATTCTAATCATCGTTAGGCGATCTATTACTTCCCTTGTTATGATTAAAAACTGTTATGTTATGATTGTTATAAGGCAGTGGGACATTTACTTTACCTTCATTCCCGTATATTAGCTACTTTTCGAGCATGTAATTATTTTGTATTATATAATTGGTTAAAAATATTGTGTTTTCTTCTTTATTTAATTTAGGTCTTAAGTTAGGATTTTACAATGTGAGTATATAAGTACAATATAAAAACACTTACAAATCATTACAAAAAATATATAAACATATTATAAAAACCTAATCTAGGGTTCCGCCGGCAGCGGGGCAGGGCCCAAGCTGCCGGTGGTCAAGGCCGCAGAGTGAGGAACCGACGTACTATACGCGCCGTGTCCAAAATTACTGCCTTCTGCATCTGACCCTTGATCCAACCACCCAGCGAGAGTGTCTCTAGGTGTTGGTCGAGACTCTTCGCTATGAGACCATTCGCCGACACGACTATAGGAACAATCATCGTAGAATCAACATCCCACACGGCGGTTATCTCGTGAGCTAAGTCTAGGTACTTACTGGACTTGTCCTTCTCGGCCTTCACGAGATTCTCATCATGGGGGTTGGTGACGTCGACGAGCACGGCCCGGCGCTGCGATCGATCTATCAGCACGATTTCAGGCTTATTGGCTACAATAGTTCTGTCAGTGATGATAGATCGATCCCAATAGAGCGTGGCACGACCATTTTCGAGAACTGGCGCAGCTGAGAACTTCGCGGTCAGAGAAGGCAAGCTGCTGGTGAATAATTCTGGCTACGAGATTATGTCTGTGCAAGTACTCGCCGTTAGCAAGATGAAAACAACCGGAGATTATATGCCTGTGTTTTCTTTATTATTATACTATATTATCAGAAAAATATTAATTATAACGCTAATCGGGATATACCTGGCATAATCAACTACCGTTTGATACATTTTTAAGCTTCGTAACAGTAAATTATGCTCAGAAAAGTTAACATGTGTACCGTGACTGGTAACTAATACACCCCGAATTTGGTATAAAATAGTCTGATAACGTCACTTACGACCCCCTAATAAACAAGATTCACTAAATTATCAAAAATTTCATGGGCGTAAAGGACATTCATAGTGTTTTTGACCAATTTTAAAGGACATAACTTCTTTCGTATTTAATTTATAGATATGATTGCTAATTCAGGTTAAAGAGACTAACATTTTGAGTACTTTTCCAATACACATCAAAAACATAGCTCGATAAACAACAAAAATATATTATAAACATTAAAAAAAAATTCAGTTTTTCGCGTCTACTGAAAAGTAGCATTTTGTCCTTTACGCCAATTGAACCAAAAGGTATCGTAATAATATATATTACTAAAATTAATAAAATCAGTCTTTATATTGTGTATCAACTAGGTACATATTATAGTTGCACATGCAAGTGCAAATATTTTCATTGCATTCAATTCATGCTATGTTGTGGGGGGCGTGGCTAACGATAATCGCAAGCCAAAATTTTTTCTCATGATTATACCAACCCGGTGGAGCCCGTAATATCACCAAAATAATTAAAACAATTACTACGCTCCTCAAACGAACATATTTTTTTTTCAATAACTTTTAAAATTTATGAAGTCTTGTATTCAATGTAATTGACGTTGCTTGCCACGCTTTATACATCACAAAATTAGCAATACATTGCGTCTCAAAATAATCTTAAAAAGTGTACTAAATATCGAATAAATGTTATTTTTAAAAGTCGCTGATGTGACATTCTTATTCAAAAGGTAGGGACCACTTTGTCGTTTACCATAAAGACGAAATTTTATTGTATCTTTATACAAATAACCTGTCAGAGAGTCCTTATGGCAAGGATAAAGTGGTACCTTTTGATTACGAACGTCACGAATGTTGGTCAGTATGAGGAGCCTACATTTTATTTTTAAATCTATTTACAACATACCTACTCCCACACTATGAAGACTTAATGTAATTATGCCTCCGAATGAAATAAATACACTGTAATGGCTCCTCTACACGATGGGCCAACGCCGGCCACTCCAAGGGACGCATTTTTGCGTTAGAGGGAGCAAGTGATATTGCTATCTCATTGAGTGGCCGGCGTTGGCCCATCGTGTAGAGGTGCCATAATGTTCATCTAACAAGCACCCTACCCGCGTAGGTAGCCTTCCCCGCGTACGCCGTTCATGCAAAGTTTTATTTTGCCAAATAGTAAAAAACCGTTGTTGAAAATTACCCAAATTATGAATGTTGTCTCGATGTGGCATTATAATAATGTAGACGTAAACTTAATAACATGATTTTTTTTGTGGCAGATACATGTTGTTTATAAGAAAAAAAAATATTAAAAATAAAAGCGGTGGATGAATTTGACACACATTTGTTTGAATAACATATTATAATATCCTGTGAAGTACAACACTTCACTTACCGACTATAATTTTATTTTAGGCATTTTAGGTTCACTATTAGGTATTTATTAAATGTCATTATACCCGTGGATGAAAATGACACAAAATGCGTGTGTACGTCGGAAGCCACTTTGCTTTTACAGGGAAACAAAGAATTTCATCTCGAATTTTTTTTTTACCGAATGCTGTTTAATAAAAGAAATGCCTAAATTTCTACCTAAGCAAGTACCTAGGATGACACAAATTATTATTATTAGGTTTAGTGTGTGGTCTGGAAACTATATGTAAAAAATAAGCAACATTAATAATCTTATAACTTCAAAAGTTATTGCTACCGGACTAGTAGGAGTCCCTACGCCGCCGATCAGCTGAACCGACATTACGTAACGGCTACTGATAACAGCGCCGGGCCAGATGTTGATGTTGCGCTCGCTTACTTAAAAAAATATCTGTCGGATAAGTTGCTTACATTTCAGTTTGAATACTTTACTCTCGATGAAATTGTGAAAACCATACAGTCCATAAAAGTGAAAGAGTCAAGGGATGTAAACGACATGTCCACTCACATTCTCACCTATCTACCACCGGTTCTGATTTCTCTGTTACTAAAGTTATTTAACAGTTGTGTCGAAATAGGAGCCTATCCAGACGCTTTAAAAACTATTAGGGTGCAACCTGTTTATAAGGGTAAAGGCGAGATGCATCTACCAACATTTTACAGGCCTATATCATTAATACCGATCGTCTCAAAAGTGTTTGAGCGTTTATTGAGTAAGAGAATAATGCACCACCTCACTGTTAATAATGTATTAAATGAACGACAATATGCGTATCAACCGGGGCGCTCCACGGTGCATGCGGCGCGCGATGTGATCACGCGAGTGCTGACGCACCTCGAGTGCAGGCGACAAGTTGCAGCTATATTCTGCGACTTGTCGCGTGCATTCGAAATGGTCGACCACTCACTGCTCGTAAAAAAATTGGTGCGCTACGGTGTTGAAGGCAGTCTTCTCCAAACAATAGCATCATTTCTACGTAACCGAACGCAATGTACTTATGTGCTCAATTCCAGATCTGGCTTGGAATCATTGCCAGGTTGTGCCGTTCCCCAAGGATCGACAATGGGAAATTACTTATTTCTATTACTGGTAAATGACATCACGGCGGCTAGTACTGACCCAGAATATGTAATGTTCGCCGATGATACATGCATAATAGTAAACGCCGATACTGTATCTAACTTAAAACACAAATTAAAAGAGGCAGTCGATAACATTACGTCATGGTTTAAGGCCAACGGGATGCTCCTTAACGTCGAAAAAACTCATATAATGCATTTTCAGCTGAGGAACACTAAAAATGAGAAACTCAATATATTGTCAAACAACGTACTCATACCCCAAGTCGAACAGGTAAAATACCTTGGATTTTGTATTGACACAGGTCTCACGTGGTCGCCCCATATAGATGCCATCTGCGGCAAGCTAAGCTCAGCTTCTTATGCGCTATCGAGGCTAGCTCCTACCTTATCCGCTGATAACATAAAAAAGGCTTACTACGGCTACTTCCACTCCATCCTGATATATGGCATCGACCTGTGGGCAACAGCGGCTGATCGTGAAAAGGTGTTTAAAATCCAAAAGCGCGCCGTTCGAATAATTGCTAACAAACCGTACGATCATCCCGATCGGAGCCTATTCAAAGAGCTGAAAATACTTACCCTACCTAGCGTATTCATTCTTGAAGCCTGCCTACACGTCCGGTACAACCTCGGGTCGTATCCAACTCGCGCCCAGCACCATGCCCCCGGCAGGAGCACGCGCGGCCAGCACCTTCTAGTCGTGCCGTCGCGGAGGCTAGCTAAGGTTCGAGGAACACTCGGTGTACTGGGGCCTAAAATTTATAACTGTCTTCCAGCTGACATACTAAACACGCCCAGCGATGCAGTTTTTAAAAACAAGGTTAAGAATCGGTTACTAGTTTTGGCTTGTTACACAATTGACGAATACTTTGAAATGATATCATTGGCCCACTCATAAATATTGTAATACTTAGTCAATATTAAACTGGCAATGGCTGTGCAAATATCTTACAATTAAACTTAAACTAATAACTAACTGTGTGATAAAAAAAAAAAGATATATGATTTAAAAATGTGACATATTAGTTATAATATATTTTTATGCCTGACATGTAAAATTCTGTGACTTTTACCAATAAATTTCTGATTCTGATTCTGATTCTGATACGAACCTTATCCAGGTTGCAGATGATGACTTAAAGAGACGTGTTAACTGTTTTAGGTTGGTGTTTGAATACAATTTGCTTAATTGTAATGGTGTACTTTGCTCATTCTAATTTCCTAATTGTGGTCCGAATGGGCCGAGCGTGCAAGAGGTACTTTGTTTTTGATTGTTATTGCAGAGCAGTCACCCGAGGACGTGTGACAAGCAGGATGCCCGTGTCGGAGTGATGATTTATACGAGTGATAACAATACTTAAACCATGGTTAATCGATTACCAATGTAACCTAAGAAACGTCAGGTAGTTGTTTGGGTGAAATCAGAGATGGCGTTGCTGTCAACTGGCTAGTGACAGATGGTTGGCTGTTTTACAGTGTGTGTCTGACCATGGGGCTTTAAATCCAGGGCTCGATTCTACTCGCTAAACTGAGCTACTTTTACTATGGCACCACCAACCCCGAAATCCCGAAAAAATTTTTTCCTTTTTCATACATTTTGGCTGATCAGATGTCGACGTTTTCTATGGAAAAGCCAAAAAATTTTCCCCGATTTTAGGGTTGGTCCCATAGTAAAAGTAGCTCAGTTTAGCGAGTAAAATCTCCGACAATTTCGGAAACAAGTTTTGAAATCCGCATCCGATAATTTTTAAAAAATAGTTCTCGTTTTAAAAATCTGCACCCAAGAACATCCAGACAACGACTATCATGACAACCATTTTCTTAAAGGTCTTGGATTCTAAGTCAACATTTACAAAAAGGTTTATCTAGCTTGCATTACGGTCGAAACCAGATCGTCAAAGATGGTCGTTCTTGCAGCGTGATAAAGCGGTGTCCGTCACTTTCTATCCCACGGTGTAAAAAAGTGTCAGATATTTTATCACTTGAATAAAGATGGATAAAGCCATCCATAATGCACAGGCAGTATCGAGTAGGTAAAGGTTAAATGCAATACTAATTCTACTAAATAAAGGGAGCCCATATTTTTCTCCATCCTGTATATAACTAGCGTTTGCTAAGATACCTACATCCCTCGGAGTAATTAACAATGGAGCCGCCATTAACAGGCGTTCCCCTCTGTCGAAAATAGGCGGCCAATGGTCAACCACATGTGAACCATATGTATGGCTGACATGACGTAGGTTCGATATCGATAGACTCGGTAAAAAAGTAGGGGTTTCAAAGTAACCATATAACTTTGATTGCGTTGTTTTTTTTTTTTCAAATATATAAGTCCTATTTTTTTTATTTGGCAGGCTGAAAGAAGAGAAAAAACCGATTATTATATTTTAATTTCATATTTTTACGTTAATTAGGTTCGTCAAAAAATGGTGCCAAACTCTAAAATTGATCAAAGTATCCCCGGTTTATGGTACGTTACATGTCAGAATAGAAAACTTAATTTAATATTTTATTTATTTGAATTGTATTGATTATTTTTATATTGTTTTATTTTATTTTAATGAATTGTAATTTAATTGAAATTGACCTAATTAATTAATAACCCTTTTGACATGTAAAGTTTGTAATTTTATGAATAAATGAATATGAAATATGAAATACGTGTATCTAGACGACATCATCGTATGCAGCACGACGTTCGAAGACCATATGGCACACCTTAAAGAAATATTCCATAGGATCCGACAAGCAGGTCAACGAATAAAAAATAAAAAATGCGAATTCGCGAAGCCAGAAACAGAGTACTTAGGCCACACGGTCACAAGAGAGGGAATAAAAATGAATGAAGCGAAAATCAGGGCAATAGTACAACTACAACCTCCAAAAACAGTAAAAGCCGTGAGAACACTAATAGGAATGACATCCTAGTATAGGAAGTTCATACCTAACTACGCCACAATAATAGCACCACTCGTAAAATTGCTCAAGAAAGGGGAAAGTACCTATGGAACGCAGAACAACAAGAAGCACTAGAAAAAATTAAAACAATATTAACAACAGGTCCCATATTCTTCGGTCTACTTTGACGACCGGTCTGGCCTAGTGGGTAGTGACCCTGCCTATGAAGCCGATGGTCCCGGGTTCGAATCCTGGTAAGGGCATTTATTTGTATGATGATACAGATATTTGTTCCTGTGTCATGGTTGTTTTCTATGTATTTAAGTATTTATATATTATATATATCGTTGTCTGAGTACCCACAACACAAGCTTTCTTGAGCTTACCGTGGGGCTTAGTCAATTTGTGTGAAAATGTCCTTAATATTTATTTATTTATTTATTTATTTTATACTCGCTAGGGCGGATTTTTCTAAACGTTTCACGATACAGACAGACGCGAGTGACGTGAGCCTCGGCGCAATATTAACCCAGGAACACGAAGGCTTAACAAAAATAGTCATGTACGCAAGCAGGTCACTGACCCCGCCAGAGACAAGATACTCCACCACAGAGAAAGAATGTCTCGCAGTCATATGGGGAATCGGCAAAATGAGGGCATTCATAGAGAGATATCACTTCACTATTATAACGGCCCACCAGGCATTGAAGTGGCTGAACACACTGAAGAACCCATCTGGAAGGCTAGCCAGGTGGGCACTAGAACTTCAACAGTACCAGTTTGACATTATATACAGAAGTGGGAAACAAAACCATGTAGCAGATCAACTATCAAGAAACCCGGTATACGCAATACATACACAAGGCTGGTACGACAGGAAACTAGACCTGGTACAAAGACAACCGAACACAGCACAAGACTACCACATAAATGGGGGACAGTCATATAAAAAAATAACTCACTCAGGGTACAACAAACAGACAGATCCAAAAACAGAATGGAAATTATGTGTACCGGAAGCCGACAGAGGACAAATAATGCACCAAAATCACGACATGCCAAGCGCAGGACACCTAGGGATGGCTAAAACAAGCAAAAAAATAATGCAACGTTACTACTAGCCCGGTATGCAGAGAGACATATATACGTATGTTAAAAAGTGTAACGCCTGCCAAAAACATAAAGCAACGCAACAGAAGCCGAACGGAGTGATGCACATAAATAACGCGACAAGGCCATGGGAAGTCGTAACAACAGACCTCATTGGACCATTACCGCGATCATCAAAAGGTTATACATGGATAATAGTCTTCCATGACAAGCTCACAGAATGGACAGAGATAACTCCACTTAGAAACGCAACTAGCCCCGCGATAGCCAGAGCATTCGAACAAAACGTAGCGTTGCGGCACGGTGCACCGCAGGCGTTACTATCAGACAACTGGAAACAATACACAGGGAAAACATTCACGGACACGTTAAAAGCCTACGGAACCTAACATAAATAAACCCCACCCTATACTCCGCAATGTAATATGACCGAACGAGTGAATATAACATTGGAAACCATGATATCAATATTCATCAACGAGAATCACAAACAATGGGAGAAATACCTATCAGAATTCAACTTCGCTCTAAATACATCAGTACACGAGTCGACGAAATATACTCCTGCATTTTTGCTATACGGAAGAGAACTTCGTACACCGCAAGACATTAACCCCCTTCCGACACCCCAAATAAAAGAGAAGTCAAAACTAAAGGAAATATACACCATAGTAAGAAAAAAACACCAACAAGCATCGCAAACGAAAAAAACATATTACGACCGAAATAGGAAACAATGGAAAGCCGAAGTGGGAACCTTAGTACTTAAAAGAAATCACGTACTGTCAAACGCAAGTAGAAATTTCTGCGCAAAACTAGCACCTAAATATACGGGACCATTCAAAATATTGGAAAAAAAATCACCAGTAGGTAATATTCATACTACAAACACCGGACGGTAAGGTAAAGTTAATAACAACACACGTAAAATACTTAAAACCATACGAACAAGAATAAGTAAGAACCATCAACAAACAAAAATTCAGTAAATAAACAAAAGAAAAATACATCCCATCAAAAACTTACATGTAAAAAGGTGCAAGTCTCGCAACGCTTTTACTACAAAAAAGTTTTGAGATGTAATGTGAAACCAAGTCGGTTATTTTAATCAGTGCCAGGGGGTGTTAAAACCGTATCAATAAGATATCTTTAATTTGTAATACGTATAATGACTTGGCCATCACACGGCTGCATAATGACAAAAGGATCATCGTCACCTATTAAAAATAATTCTAATTGAACATAACGCTAGCGCTAATTGCAGTTTGAGCATTACACATATTTACGAGTACGGTACGAGTAAAACATTATGTGCGATTGCCAAGTCATTATATGTATTACAAATTAAAGATATCTTATTGATACGGTTTTAACACCCCTGGCACTGATTAAAATAACAGACTTGGTTTCACATTACATCTCAAAACTTTTTTGTAGTAAAAGCGTTGCGAGACTTGCACCTTTTTACATGTAATGTTTTTGATGGGATCTCATCTCTTTTTGTAGGCAGTCCTTCTTTTCGGGTACTCATATCCATACTATGTATACACATATCATAACTAAACATATCTTCATTCATACTCACATCGTACATCGTAGTGTACCTTTACTTTACCTACTATTTGTAGGAACTGCAACAGTAACTTTGTAATATCATATATTTATATGGGATTACAAACTTACTTATGCAGTTCTTAGATCTTTAAAACGTGACTGATATTGCAATATTTTTAGGTTTTCCCTTTATGTGGCCATTAAACCCTAACTCTGTACCAAATGTCAGCTCTCTGAGTTTATGGGAAGTACTAGTTCTATTCTCATGATCATGAGTGAGTGAGTGAGTGAGTGTCATAAATGCGAAACTTTGCTTTCGCTTAACTTCGGAACTAAATGACCTACAGACTTGAAATTTTGGATTTTAAGTATGTGATTATAGCTTACTGGATGACCAAAATTTCTGCGTTCTGGTCTTATCCAGAGGTTCTCAAATAGGGGCCTGAAAATGCGGCGAAATGGTTCCAGTAAAGGATGGTACGGCAGTGTTTGCTTCGCGCTCGACTTGGACAGATTTACAACATTTAAGGTAGCCAGTACCGATTGGAACAGAACTTAGAATAATAATCCACTCGGATAACCGGGCGATCGATCACCGACAAAAAAGAAATGGACCGTACCGCAATACAAATAAGACACAGAATAACAACGGACTCGAGCAACGAGATATGATCAAATAATGCATAATCCATGGGAACCATGGTATAATAATATACTCCGCCTGGTACTCCATTCCCGTCTTTTCTAGGTCACCTAACTGACACGGGCCTACGTCATCATGCGACAGCGCTATATGATAATATGCGATAGCGCTATATATAGCGGCCATGTTGTTGTGACGCAGGCCCGTGTCACTCTGGGAATGGAAGACCATGTTTTATTAGACTATGCATGGGAACAAAAGAACAGGATAAGGCGGAATCATAGATTACATCCAGTAGATGAAATAAAATTCGGGATAAGGCGAATAAAAAATGAAATACAGACTTCGAATAACAAAGGAATAACTAGAAATCGTTAGGTATCGCACCAAACGCAAGTCAAGCGAAATTCGACCTTATTTGTAGGAGAAGAAGACATAATTTAACACGGCGCGATAGAATAAAATCATGGACAAACAACTAGCGAAGGAACACATACGAAGGGGTAGACGTGTGTAAGGAGACTTAAAACTGCCCGCAATATAACAATAGTTATTTTCACATCACCTAATCAGAAAATGGATTTTTCTTCCCTGCTAGGAGGGATCAAAGTGGCACTTTTCTGTTCAACGACATTTCATTGCCAGTATAAAATATTAATATAATTAACTATGAACATCGTACGTACAGCCTGGCAAAAAAGAGTAGAAATTAAAAAGTGGCAACACTGTAGTGTCAACACTAAGATTTTTTTATTTTCCTCATAGTTGGTGTGAAAAGCAGTATGTGTTACACGGTATCAAAATTATTTCGTCTTGGGCGTTAACACTTGAATCCCTCATTACGCTCAGGATTCTACTTTAGAATCCCTCACTACGTTCGGGATTCTATTGTAGAATCCATCGCTTCATTCAGGATTCAATGTACGCCCTTGTCGGAAATATATCATTTTGATCCCTTGTAACACAAACTACTATTGTTTTACAAGGGGGCAAAGTTGTTGTTTAACCGCTCGTTCTAATATTGATACCTGAGCAAGCGAAAGATTCCAAAATTGAACCACCAGTGTAGCGAGTGGTTCGAAAAATGGAATCTTGAGCGTTGCGAGGGTTTCAAAGCACGAGGGTTAAACAAATTTTGCCCCCGAGTGAAACACAAAATTTTTCACCACACCAACCCGAAGCAAATATTAAATGTAAAATATCAAACAAAATCAAACCCAAATGAATGTTATTAAATATTTATCATCCAAAATCATCATTGAAAAGTCAATTCTACCAACAAACATAAGAAAACAACTCAAAATTTGCATTTGATTACTTTGCCTCACATGTGAATAAAATGCAACTTTGCTATTAGTTTTTGAAGTGCAAAGTAAGCCTTTCCGAATACACCTATCTGGGCCAGATAGCATCCTTTGATAACGGGCAGTCCAAGGAAATCGATCGACGCATCGAAAACGCCTAGAAGAGCTTCTGGTCCATGAAGGCGTTAATGAAGGGCAACCTCCCACTAGCACTAAAACGCAAACTCGTTGACATGTGTATTCTGCCTATCCTAACCTACGGTGCCCAAACTTGGTCATTAAACTTGGTCGACGCTGCTGTATGTGTCCCGTCTACATTACCTTACGAAGGTCGATGACATCGTAAAGTATGTGAAAACGAAAACCGGATTCATCCTGAGGGTCGCGAAGTTGGAATCTCGACACAATGCGAATTTTAATTCGTTTGTGGTGAGCGTTCCGACTGACCATCATCTTCACCAAGGAGGAGTTTTGGCCGAAGGGTGTCAAGTTTCGGCGGTTCCGCGGCCGGCTCCCTGACACTGCGGGGTTGCGTAATGCATCGCAGCCATAATGTGATATGTAGTGTTTAGTTTTTTAAAGTTTAGTTATAAAATATATTTTTATATAATATGTATGCTAGTTTTAAGGTATTTATGTATGGGCCATTAGTTGCCTGAAATAAAGATTTTCATTTCATTTCATTTCATTTCATTAACAGAAGCCCAAAAGTCCCGACTCAAGAGTTGCCAGCGAGCAATGGAGCGCAGTATACTCGGAGTCCGTAGAATCGATCGGGTAAGGAACACAGAGCTGCGCTCCAAAACTGGAATCGCAGATGTAGGTGTGAAGGCCGCCAAGCTCAAGTGGGATTGGGCGGGACATATCTGTAGGATGCACCCGGACAGATGGGCCAAAATAGCGACCGAATGGGCACCACAGATCATCCGAGGCAGAGGCAAACCAAAAATGAGATGGCGAAACGACCTGGACTAATTCTGTGGCGACTGGCGGGAACATGCACAAAGCCGTGACGAGTGGCGAAAGACAGGGGAGGCCTTTGCCCAGCAGTGGGACACAATATAGGCTATTGAAAAAAATATATATATATGAAGGCTCTTTATCGGCATCATCAGTGTCTCCCATGATACGTAGTACTAAGGGCGTTGGTACTCAAATTAAACGAATCTTCGTATGAACGAAATATGTTGTATAATTATCAAATTACAAAAATAATGATATAATTATCTTCAATCAGGTGACTAATATGTCAATTTATAATCGAATATTATTTTAATTCACAATTGGCGATGATTAAACTAGATTTAGTTAACAGGCGTCGGCGATCCGTCAATGCCTTGTCACGCGCGTGTTAGAATATTGTTATTCTATGTACAAATTGTATTACGTATAAAACTGACCTGTTTCTCTTTGACGTTCAATGTTGATAATATATTACACTATTTAAACACTTAACACAACATTACGTGAATTTTGCAGAATTTGCTATTTATGTGGGTAGGTACGATACGAAACCACCGTTGACAAGAGAAACAGTAAGTCTGTTAAGTTACTACTTAAATTTGTAAACTACTTTGAAATAATTATATTTTGAATTAATATTACTGATTAATAATTATGTATAACGGAGTTTATTGAAAATATATTCTAATAGTTTTATTCTGCATAATTCGATAAATGGACGAGGTACATGAGAAACTACTTCTGTGACGTCACTTATCGAATAACAAGTGGCATGATCAACCAGTTGCCAGGTAGAAATGGGTATAAAAGGGACCGACCGATCCATTATTCATCATTCTGCATTCTGCTTTGAGCATTCTGCATTCTGCTTTGCCCTGCAGCACTGAGTTAATCATCGCCAAAGGAATATTGAAAGTTAAGTAAATACTATGTTGGTAATTATTGTAATAATTATGTACTTACTTGATTAATTAGATGGATTAATTAATTAATAATTAATTAAATCATCTTTTACTGAATTATAAACTAATAGTGATTGTGTTTATAAGTTGTTGATGATAATGTTAATAAATTGGAATATTTACTTGAATAAAACAGTTTTATTTTCAATTACATCAGTTTATTATTTTATTTATCTTACTTAAAACTTAAATAGTATCCAGTTATTGATTTAGCAGTTTTACATAATTATGAACCAAGGTAAATAAATAACTTCCTGACAAGTTTTACCTTGTAAGTAATTATCGACTATCAATTTTGTGTTTGTAATATATTTAATATTTAAAAAAAAAAATCTATTCATTTATCTAACATCAGAAGTGGGATTGTATCCAGCTACACTACATATATACTTATATAATTTCAGACGAATTTGGAAGCTGTGTGCAGCCTTCTGAAAGCTGTCTCCGGTGCTCGCAGAAGAGACAAGGACATCGCTTTGCCCACCTTTAACCCGCTACAAGCGACAGTGGAGCAGAGTCCTGGTGTACCACGAAGCTATGGTCAAGTAGAAAGATGTGTAGCAACTGTAATTAATATTTTTAACACAATGTGCAATGATTCGTCAGATTGGCCGAACGATCTTTATGTTATGTAGGTAAATATATAATATATGTTACTCTATATTCGAATAGTGATCATACAAAGATTATACGTATAATTAATATTTATTGGTCAAAATCACTTAAAAGTGATTGATTAAAGTTATTCATTGATTGATTATTTTTTATTGGATTTGTAGCGATGAAGTTGAACACTTTCGCTGGTCGGCCTTTCATTTGGTGTTTTTCTGTCTCACTAGCAGCGAGTGAATGAGATTGACATGTCTAGATGATTGGCAAAGTGTTGAGTTAGTTAAAGCACTCCGCTGGTCGGCCATTTGTTTGGTGTTTGTTCATTTCATTAGCAGCGGGTGAATGGGACAAACATGTCTAGATATCTGGCAAGTGGTCAAAGTTAATATTATTTTAATCAATCACTATCCTATGATTATGCTATGGTGTTTTTTTTATTATTATTAAGATTATTGATTAATTGTGTACTTCGAGAACGAAGTATACGTCAGTATGGCCGTGTTAGAATATTGTTATTCTATGTACAAATTGTATTACGTATAAAACTGACCTGTTTCTCTTTGACGTTCAATGTTGATAATATATTACACTATTTAAACACTTAACACAACATTACGTGAATTTTGCAGAATTTGCTATTTATGTGGGTAGGTACGATACGAAACCACCGTTGACAAGAGAAACAGTAAGTCTGTTAAGTTACTACTTAAATTTGTAAACTACTTTGAAATAATTATATTTTGAATTAATATTACTGATTAATAATTATGTATAACGGAGTTTATTGAAAATATATTCTAATAGTTTTATTCTGCATAATTCGATAAATGGACGAGGTACATGAGAAACTACTTCTGTGACGTCACTTATCGAATAACAAGTGGCATGATCAACCAGTTGCCAGGTAGAAATGGGTATAAAAGGGACCGACCGATCCATTATTCATCATTCTGCATTCTGCTTTGAGCATTCTGCATTCTGCTTTGCCCTGCAGCACTGAGTTAATCATCGCCAAAGGAATATTGAAAGTTAAGTAAATACTATGTTGGTAATTATTGTAATAATTATGTACTTACTTGATTAATTAGATGGATTAATTAATTAATAATTAATTAAATCATCTTTTACTGAATTATAAACTAATTGGAATATTTACTTGAATAAAACAGTTTTATTTTCAATTACATCAGTTTATTATTTTATTTATCTTACTTAAAACTTAAATAGTATCCAGTTATTGATTTAGCAGTTTTACATAATTATGAACCAAGGTAAATAAATAACTTCCTGACAAGTTTTACCTTGAAAATAATATTTACTATCAATTTAGAGTTTTTAATATATTTAATATTTTAAAAAAATATTCATTTATCTAACACGCGCCTCTATTGACAACTGTCATAATCAATATGGCCGCCGGCAATGCCTTGACGTTCCGCCAGAGTGAGTTGTTAGCAACTTCACTCTCGTCTGTGTAAACGTCACTTTAGTTTGCAGCGTTAAATCTAGATGGCGCCACGTTGGGGGGCGCCGTCACGGCCGGACTGACAACCGACCTTCCACGGGCGAACGATTATTGTAGTCACTCTGTAATCAAAAACACGGATATATCACAATTAACACCATACGCTCGTCCAGCCTGACGACGTGCATCAGATTTGTATCTCTAATATGTAAAGTTGAACAACTGCGTCCTTTCGACCATACCTTCGTACGGACCGGACAACATAATCCATTTACAATGTAATCTCGATATTTCTCGATAATACTTCACGGTCCAGACAACTGCGTCCCTTCGACCATCCTAATCTAAGGCATGGCCCGGACAACAGCGTCTCTCCGGCCAAACATCAGAACGATTGAATAATGTGGACCGGACAAGCGCTTTTTCCAAACACCGTCCCCTCGACCACAATCATACCCGCACCATGGTACATGCGTCCCTCGTCCAATCGAGCCAAAGCACATAGATCACTATTGCCAGGGTCCGAATCGGACAACATTACCTCAGAAAACAGTATCACTGTACTACACAAGTAACAAATTGTCATACCTTTGATTTGCTGACTATCTTGCTCATCATTTGCACCGCTTTTCATAATCTTCACAGTTGAAATCATTAATTGAAAAAGTCATTGCTTGGATCATCATTGTCAGAACAACAGGTGACGGTATCTGAGCCTGCGGTCAACGTAACGGAATCAGCGGACAAGGTATCGTAACTGCGTATAGAAATGGTATCGCTATCATGATCATTAATATTCTCATCCCTAACATTATCTGGCGCCGTCTCGGCCTCCTCATCACTATCCTCAGTAATCATGTTCGTAGCTATTTCATTTAGTCCTACCTGACCTATTGGTACAAGACGCAAGTTTTCGTGAGCATACTTATATGTTCGATTAGATCCGTTAAGATTTTTCAGTAAATATCTGTCATTTTCAAGAACATCCATTATGAGAAAAGGCCCTTTAAATTTGCGGTCTAATTTGGTCTGGTTACGCTCCGAACTTTTAATGAAAACATAATCACCTTTGGAATATGGTTTAACAGTGGCTCGACCTTTATTGAACCTTTCAGTATCGGATTTTGCAGCTTTTTCAATATTTTTAGAAGCCTCCGTGCGGATAGAAGTCAAATCAAGACGCGTA
The DNA here is from genome assembly GCF_910591565.1 of Cydia splendana. Lineage (NCBI taxonomy): Eukaryota > Metazoa > Arthropoda > Insecta > Lepidoptera > Tortricidae > Cydia > Cydia splendana. Next base: position 955,475 of record NW_026946888.1, on the reverse strand, counting down.
TTGGGCATAAGACCCGACGAAGTTTTAGCTAAGCCTAACGATTGCGCACGAATACCGAACATGAGCTCTGTTGGGGTGAATTTGGTCACCGTTGACCGCGTACTATTTAGTGCTAATTGAACTTTGCCAAGTTCATCGCGCCAGGTCTTGTTTGGGTCATTTTCTACGATGGTGAGAAGACTTTTTAATGTTCGCATAACGCGTTCAACTTGCCCATTTGCCCTACTGGACCCCGTTGCGATAAAATGAAGTTCTATATTGTTATCAGAACAGAACGTTTTAAATTCGGTACTTGCATAAGAACGTCCCTGGTCCGCTATAACGCGTTTTGGTGCTCCAAACAGATTTACAGCTTTTTCAAGAGCTACAACAGCACTAGTAGCGTTTAGGGAACAAGTATGTTCTAGTAACACATATTTAGGTGTCCATGCCTTCGCTTGAACCACATTATGAGATAACACCCTTGTAACTCAGCCCTAATCAAGCGAATTCATCAACTAGTAGCGCCATCTATCGCGCTACCCAAGTACTAATGTCGCCCGGTTGCCAGCGCTCGGCTGCTTTCTCTTCAGTACGCTTTTGTAACTCAGCCGAGCAACACGTTTACAAAGCAAGTTTAAAAAGATCAAGAAATTTAAATCGTAAAAATATTTTGAAAACCTCCAACTTCGTGACATTCCGCTCGGTGCCCATGGCCCAGCGACGAGACGCAGTGACCTTCCTACAGGCACTGTCATAAAAAGTACACGGGTACTTACGCCTCATGGCCTCGTCCTGTGGGACAACAAGCGTCGTCCCGTGAGACGACATGGCGTCGTCCCATGAGACGACAAGCGTCGTCCCGTGAGACGACAAGGCGTCGTCCCGTGAGACGACAAAGCGTCGTCCCGTGAGACGACATGGCGTCAACCCGTGAGACGACAAGGCGTCGTCCCGTGAGACGACAAGGCGTCGTCCCGTGAGACGACAAGGCGTCGTCCCGTGAGACGACAAGGCGTCGTCCCGTGAGACGACAAGGCGTCGTCCCGTGAGACGACAAGGCGTCGTACCGTGAGACGACAAGACGTCGTCCTGTGAGACGACAAGACGTCGTCCTGTGAGACGACAAGGCGTCGTCCCGTGGTATCGTCCTGACACACGACATGGTATTGTCCTGACAGACGACATGGCAGCGTCTTGTAAGACGACGAGCATCGTCTCGTTAAAAGACCTTGTGACATTCCGCTCAGTGCCCGTGGCCCAGCGATGAGACTAAGTGAGCTCTTATAGCCATCATCATAAAAAGAATACCTACGGGTTAATAAATGGCACACAGCGTCGTCCCGTTGGACGACAAGCATCGTTGTGCGTCTCACTCAGTCCCGTGAGATGACATGACATCGTCCTGTGGGACATCAAGCGTCGTCCTGTAAAACAATAAGGCGTCATCCTGTGATACGACAGGCATCGCGATGAGTTACGTCATCATGTGAGAAGACATTGCGCCATCCTGTGGTATCGTCCCGTGAGAGGATATTGCGTCCCATAGGACTACATTGCATTGTTCCATAAGACTACATTTTGTCGTATCGTGAGACATTAATACGTCGTCCTATGAGATGATATCGCATCGTCCTCTGAAATGACATTGAAATGATGTTGTCTTGTTAAACAAAAACCGTTGTCTCATGGTCTACCATTAATACGGTAGCGGACGTCTTATTGGTCGCTTTATCGTTCGATGTCTGCACAGTCGGCCTCGCATTTAAAATCTGCATGGTCATGAACCAATGCACGACTTAGTGGGCGTTATCATCATTGTAGCCGACCAAATGGTGTGTCACCTTATTTTAGAACGACGAGCAGCAGAATTGCTATTAGCGGGTTTGGCGCGATATTGATAATGAAATGCAGTTACAGTAATTGTCTCAACCTGCCAGGAAAAAGGAAGGTTTCCGTCTTGGTCGTGTACAAATGTTGGTCTAGGTCGATAACAAACAGTTGCCGTGAGATACCAAACAAACCAAAAATATACATTCTGAGGATCCTAAACTGTATGACTAACTGGCCATGAAAAATAGCAGTTAAGAAACTGTGAAAAGGGAAAAGTACAAAGTGAAAAACCTTGTGTTATACTTTGCCCAACTAGATCCTATACCATAAAGAGAGAGGGGGAGGCAAGAAAATTGACGTTAGCCTTAAAGAAGGAAAGAAAACTAAAACTCCCTCTTCTGAATAGGAATACCAATACAAGTATAATGCCAATTCATTTACGGCTCTGTCATAGGCTAACAAGAGATATCTCTTTATTGCGGCTCTAAACCTGAAAAGAATAGAGTTTATGATACTCGTATATATTAGTGAAAAATCATCGCACTAAATCCCTCTTTTGAATGATGAATGACTAGTCAGGTTGATAGTGTCTTTGGGAATACTGAAGCATCTCCTGTATACTCTCTAAATATTGACCATTAGCTAAAAAATTGCGGCCTGTTACAAAGAGAAATCTTTTACTTACTTTAAATCGTCTACTATGTAGCTGTGAAACAGAGACCACTGAACTAAGAGAAACACGTAGAAAACAGCAAGTACCTTCCATCGCATTCCGTCCAATAGACCGAACTGACAAAGGCATTTATAATGTAATTAGTGCTCCATTCACATCAGTCAGGTAGAAACTTGTGAAATTAGGTTCAAATGCTGTAAGTAACAAGCTCCACTTCGGAAGATTATCTAAGCAGCCGGTTGTGTTATCGACCTGCCGTTGGTATAACAATCATGCATCATAAAACGTTGACCATAAACGTTACATAGTTAAATTTCAAAGGAAATGAATGAACTCTTACTGGTAATATAACTATCGGAAACAGGCGGTATATGTCTAAAAGGACCAACTAGTAAAATATTAATTTAGTATGGCAATCCGCATAGTTACCCATGATTGTTCAATAGGTGAAACATCGGTTTCTTTAGTGGTAAATGTTATGCCTATGTAGAAGATGAAGCGCTCCTTCAAGTTATGTAAATAAATAAAGAATTTATGAAAAGATTTTTCGGTAGTTAGAGTGGTGTTACTGATTCTGTTTCGAAAAATCGCGAATTGAATTAGAGGTGAAGCCGACTAAGGGAACTAAGCTGTCGAACCAACAGCCACGGTCCACGGCTTTAAATCTAAACGATGATTGTATAATTTTTCCAAATAGACAAATTAAAATGAAGTCACTTCAGAAACTTTGAAACCATGTGGACTGCGGGGCAAGCCAACGTACAGAAAAACGTATAACGTACGTAAACGTACACACATGCGTAATATGTAGAAAAAATTTGCAGGCAGTCACCGATAGCAGATACCGGATTCTGAAAGAACACGGATCAGAAATATCCTTCTTTCGATTTCCAGATGAGAGGTTCCCTTTGCAGATAAGGAAGTACTCGCGTGATTTTATAGAAGAATAACAACATACGGTGGTTCAGGCAAAATGCACGATCTAAGCGAAATATGACTACAAATATGTTCGCCGGTTAAATAGACCCTGCAATTTACTCTGAAAATCAACACTAGTTCTGCAGTCATTGCCAGATCTAAGTATTATAAGCTTAGCTGAAAGGTTGTAGTCCAGGGTTTACAGCATACTGTTGTAACAGGTCTCGTAGAGCATGTAATTGGAAACGTCATCTTCAATGCAATCAATTCCAGGTGTAGTACCCTACAAAATCATCGTGTCTTGGTTATAGGGCAGATGCGCCGCTAATCGAATTACAGCATTAGTTGTGAAGACAACTACAATTCATATATTTGACGGAGGTACGGGCGACGGCAGTGGGCATAGTACCTCAATGTATTACTTCACAGCTAAATCAGTATGCTACCTTTGCTACCAGTGCATGAAATAAACATTCGAACTCGTTAACCATACTAGTGCCTACTAAAATATCTAGGCGTTATTGGGATGTATTTGGATTGCACTCAAATAAAAGGATCGCATAAAATCGTTCAAGTCTTTATTCAAGTCAAGCTAGGCCGGCTCCAACCGTACACCTCTGACCCGAGAAGATTTAGCCCTATTTGGGACCGGCAACAAACTCGGCGGGACACGTCTTTTCAAAACAACACTTCTTCTCTTTATTTTATAAAGGTAAGGTTCTAATCACACGTAAGAAATCAAAATAACACTTGGAATAAAACACTTAGCTAAATGGTTAAAGAACGTTGGATTCTATAAGCTATCAGAATAATCCTTCAGGTATAAGCCTTCAGGAACGTGGCGAGTTAGGCACGAGGTTGGCTAACGAGTACGTCCGACTTCTAGCGCGGTCCGATCAAGACTGCCCACCAGCGGCGGAGCCTCGCTGCTCCAGTCCTCCCGCCTCAACGTCAAGTTGGTCAACCTGCTTGACCAGTCTACCAACATAGCGACAAAAATGCCAACTCGTGCCTACCTTCACCCAAGAGAAACCTCTTGACGTTCCAAAGCCTTCTACCTGTCATCTTAGTTCAACAATACGCCAATAGACGGCGTTACTCTCTACGTTATGAATTTCGTTACAACTTCCAAACAGCAAACATTGCTAATCAATTGTATACAGGCGTCTAAAACTATGAACTGTAACGCTGCAATACGTCCTTCTGGAGTCACGCCCCGACACGGCCGTCCTGCGGTTCACACGTCCCCGTGTGAGCGAGCCGTATCTGAAAAGGAAAATAAATTTGCAACAGTAATTGCTCTAAAGCTCGGCCAACCTGACCATGTGAATAATAATAAAGAGTTGACCATGTCACAAGGTATTGGCTTTATTTAATGACGGTAATGTACAAAAAGTATTCGCATGAAGATAACCGACAACAGATAGTTCATTAACCTTAAAGTCCTAAAACATGATACAAAATTACAAGTCTATTTTCTCTCAAACTTTAGCTTAACTGACCGATAATCCTGGACAATCCTCCAGGGTGACCGAACCACATGGACAACCCCGGAAGACGACCGACATTCCTGGACAATCCTCCAGGGCGACCGAACCACATGGACAACCCCGGAAGACGACCGATATTCCTGGACAATCCTGGGGTAACCGACAGCTACCTTGCCTTAGCTAGGCAACTCCGAGGATAACCCCAGGACGACCGACTTTCCTGGACAATCCTCAAGAACGACCGAAATCCATGGACAGTTCCTGAGGACGACCGATACTCCTGATCAATTCTCAAGGGCGACCGAAATCCATGGACAGCCCCTAAGAAAGACCAACACACATGAACAATCCTCAGGGACGACCGAACCTCCCGGTCAGCCCCCGAGCACAACAACAACCACAAACTCGCTCAAGAGTTCCAAACAGAAGCAAAACATCTCAAAATAATCCCAACGAAATGTGAACTGCTCACCAGATCAATAAAGTATGATGCACGCGTCCAAGACAAAGGTGGTGGTGGTGAAGTCCAACCCAAGCACGACGGCTGATGCTTTCCGCCTTACAGTTGCCGTTGCTGCAGCAGATGGCGAGATGCACGATGTGGTTTATCGTAGCTGGCTGATACTGAAATCATCATTTGCACGGTATCAGTTCCATCGTGTAAGTAGATTAAAATTCAAGGATTACGAGCGTGCTCTAGAAGAGGATACTAAAACATGTTATCAATGGATACAGGACTTAATTCTTTTATTTCAAATTAAAAGTTAAACTTCATTGAGTGTGTTTTGTTTTACTCTATGTATAAACACGTGTTCCAAAAGTTAATAAAACTCTTAAAAAAAAAATAACACGAAAAGTGACAGCTAATTAGTTTAGCAATTACACTCAAAATAAAAATCACTAATAAACAATTAGAACGAAACCTGTCCTTTTATTTCCAAATCTCCAGCACAGAAGATACTGCACAGCTGCTTCTGTGTCAGGGGCGTAATGGTGTCTGCAAGTTCGCTCGGCTCTGGCTGCAGGACACTGTAACATCAATTTTCATATGCGTAGCTCATGTTTCCATAGTATGCACGATTTGTGATCTATCACGGCATTACGGGCAATAATTTGTCGCAATTTTATTAATTACTAAACGTAAAGATTACATAATCCTATGCATTGGCAAATCAGCAGGATCAATTTCTAACGGTGCATTATATTTTCATGAAAAAAATTTTTTTGAGGGTAGATGCACAAGTGAGCGACGAAATAATATCACGTCGCGACAGCCAATATCTGGTTTTAATTAACAATATGGATTTCACATCAAAATAACTTAAGATCGCTTCGATTTAAATGGATTTTAAAAATTAATTGTATTTTCATGAAAAATCAATTATTGAGGGTAGATTCACAAGTGAGCGATGAAATAATATCACGTCGTGATGGTTAATACTTGGTTTTAATTAACAGTATGGATTTCAAATCAAAATAACTCAAGATCGCTTCGATTTAAATGGATTACAAAAATTAATTACAAAGAAACGTAACGATCCCAGAGATGACGTCACGTAACAACCGTTATGCTAGACTGCCTCAATCATAATTCACAATTTCACAATAATTCTCACCAAATAACATAATGAATTGCACTCACCTTTCAATGAAGGTTAGACACGTGAGCTTACCATTACCACGTGTCCAGATTATAGCATGTAGGTCCCCGAAACAAACCGGAAATACACCGCACTCCCAGCGCGTGGCTGTGTAAGCAATACACGAGACACGGGATCCCACTTCTGATGACGGAGGCACGGGCGACGGCAGTGGGCATAGTACCTCAATGTATTACTTCACAGCTAAATCAGTATGCTACCTTTGCTACCAGTGCATGAAATAAACATTCGAACTCGTTAACCATACTAGTGCCTACTAAAATATCTAGGCGTTATTGGGATGTATTTGGATTGCACTCAAATAAAAGGATCGCATAAAATCGTTCAAGTCTTTATTCAAGTCAAGCTAGGCCGGCTCCAACCGTACACCTCTGACCCGAGAAGATTTAGCCCTATTTGGGACCGGCAACAAACTCGGCGGGACACGTCTTTTCAAAACAACACTTCTTCTCTTTATTTTATAAAGGTAAGGTTCTAATCACACGTAAGAAATCAAAATAACACTTGGAATAAAACACTTAGCTAAATGGTTAAAGAACGTTGGATTCTATAAGCTATCAGAATAATCCTTCAGGTATAAGCCTTCAGGAACGTGGCGAGTTAGGCACGAGGTTGGCTAACGAGTACGTCCGACTTCTAGCGCGGTCCGATCAAGACTGCCCACCAGCGGCGGAGCCTCGCTGCTCCAGTCCTCCCGCCTCAACGTCAAGTTGGTCAACCTGCTTGACCAGTCTACCAACATAGCGACAAAAATGCCAACTCGTGCCTACCTTCACCCAAGAGAAACCTCTTGACGTTCCAAAGCCTTCTACCTGTCATCTTAGTTCAACAATACGCCAATAGACGGCGTTACTCTCTACGTTATGAATTTCGTTACAACTTCCAAACAGCAAACATTGCTAATCAATTGTATACAGGCGTCTAAAACTATGAACTGTAACGCTGCAATACGTCCTTCTGGAGTCACGCCCCGACATATTTATATATTCATGATAATATGCTTATATCATTAAATACAGTATATATGAGATGTCAGTAGACATATATCAACGTTACGTCAGGCGTAGCTCACTCCGCGATTTCGTCGCGTCGCTAATTTTGGTGTCTAGCACTAGTAGTTGCCGCGCACCGCTATAGAATGGACGCCTGCTCGCGCTTGCACCACCTTGTGGTCAAAATCTGTCGTAATAGTACATACTATTATTTATACTATGATTACGTCAAGGTAGTGACATAAATATAATATTATCAAACTGCACAACGGGACTTAATCGCGTATTTAAGTTTTAAGATTTACCTCCGACGTTTCGAGGACGGCGTTGTCCCCGTGGTCTCGGAGAAGACTGGCTCAAGTTGACATCAACATCTTCTAGCCGCGCGAGTTTTTCGAACTACCCGCACTTGGTCTTGTTTATCAGTTTGAACGTTTTGCGCACTAGGGATGTCACTCTGTCGACACACAACACTAACGATATTCGATTTATCGACTGTCGATATTCGTTTCCGCTTACATTTACTAATGACTGGATTCCATGTGGATGAGATCTTAAAACCCTCGTCCCGATTAAAATTGCAATGTTTTTTGATTTCAATGGCTTCCCGCACTTTTCTACTGTAGAAATGGCGATCCGTGGAGAGGATTTTAGGGTTATGCAGCTCAATCCAGTGGTTTGGTCCTGACTCCAGCAAATGCTCAGCCACCGCAGACTTGTTGACCTGACGATTTTTGACAGCTGCGATATGTTCCTTAACTCTTTCTGCTATGGTGCGCTTAGTTTCTCCGATATAGGAACTACCACAACTGCAATCTATTTTATAAACGCCAGGTGACTCCGACGTTTCGAGGACGGCGTTGTCCCCGTGGTCTCGGAGAAGACTGGCTCAAGTTGACATCAACATCTTCTAGCCGCGCGAGTTTTTCGAACTACCCGCACTTGGTCTTGTTTATCAGTTTGAACGTTTTGCGCACTAGGGATGTCACTCTGTCGACACACAACACTAACGATATTCGATTTATCGACTGTCGATATTCGTTTCCGCTTACATTTACTAATGACTGGATTCCATGTGGATGAGATCTTAAAACCCTCGTCCCGATTAAAATTGCAATGTTTTTTGATTTCAATGGCTTCCCGCACTTTTCTACTGTAGAAATGGCGATCCGTGGAGAGGATTTTAGGGTTATGCAGCTCAATCCAGTGGTTTGGTCCTGACTCCAGCAAATGCTCAGCCACCGCAGACTTGTTGACCTGACGATTTTTGACAGCTGCGATATGTTCCTTAACTCTTTCTGCTATGGTGCGCTTAGTTTCTCCGATATAGGAACTACCACAACTGCAATCTATTTTATAAACGCCAGGTGACTGGAACGGAATAACGTCCTTCGGTGACCTTAGGCTCCCTGCTACTTTGGATAAAGGTGTGTACACCGTCTTTATAGAGTACTTTCCAAGTACTGTGCCAACTTTATCCGTTAACTTAAATACGCGATTAAGTCCCGTTGTGCAGTTTGATAATGTTTAATAATCGTGAAAGTTTAAATCAGTGTTGATAAATATAATATGTCGCAGAAAGGCCTAGATCATCAAATAATTGTTTATTTGTGGACATCATGATGCCTAATTAACCCTAGGGTTCCCTCAAGATAATCAAATGATACACAACTTAATTGCACGAAAGCCAATAAACAACATACAACGTCCTTGTATTGCTAAATTTCTAATCAAAAGTACCTACAAATTAATAATAATAATAATTCAGCCTATATACGTCCCACTACTGGGCACAGGCCTCTTCTCACTCGCGAGAGGGCTTGGGCTATAGCCCCCACGCTGGCCTAATGCGGATTGGGGCTTCAAAGTACAAATTAAGTAATCAAATTAATATTTGGTAATGAACGCGTCTACACGTGTTAAGGTTTGACAGGAATTGTGCCACAGCATCGCCCGCGCGCGCCGGTGCTGGCAGCACTTGAGATTAGATGACATCATGACATCATGAGACACCCGTGGTTTATGCCACTGCAATGGTATAATGCCAAGAACTTACTGGTTCGGACCATATATAAATAATAATAATGTTTTAATTTGTCTGGGTGTTAAGAAAGTTCCGCAATTGGTTTGAAAAGGTTGCACTACAATTTAAAGTGGATAAGTCCACCTCCCCTACTCTTACTCAAAGAGTCTTTCATCGTCAGTCAAGAGGTTTTTACACTCTTATTAGAAGATCGTATGTATACGAAAGCATTAAAAACTCACAAATCGTGCTAAGTCTAACAATAAAGCACAATCCATTACCAGCGCGCGAACCATATAATCTTCAGTTTGGGAATCAGCTTGCCACCAGAAAGAGTGAACATTAAACAACCTACAATTACAAGCCTTTATTATAATTAGCCTAAAAATTATAGGTGAAGGCATTGGAATTATACAAAGATTAAAAAATCTTCTAAAATATCCTACCTGGTAGACGGATCTTCAGTCTACGCACAACATCATGGTGAGATGCCATCCACAACAACTAGAGTTGTCAGCATCACTTTAAATTCATAATCATCGCCTCCATACGGTTGTCACCTGCGTGTCAGTGATTCTGTTCATTCGTTTATTCGCTTGCATGACTGACAAGCACATCATTTAAAGATTGGTTGACCCGGCACCAGCCTAATTGGCAAGTTTTCAGTTATCTGTGGGGAGTAGTAAATTTAGCAGCATAAATGACACTTAAAATAAGTAGGAGCCTACCATTTCATATAAGAATTAATATCTTTTCATGGCTTACTATTAATATGGTAGTTTTTAAAGCAACCCTCACCTAAAACTAATCAGTAAGGAAGAATGTATTATCGCCTCAGTTGAAACTACTGCTAGGTTGTTGAGAGTTGTTACTAGTAACGCATACATTAAATCATGAAGTGTTGTATTTTCTTCTTCACTTTCTGACGCTACTTTCAGGCAGAGGAGTACTTGATTCGAAATAAATCTCAATTACTTCCACAAATAAGAAATAAGAACATCATGTTTATAATTTCTAACACATTTACGGAATATGTTGTCCTTATGTAAGGATAGCCCATTAACAAATAAACCTGGTATACCTAGTAGTCAATAACTATGTACATATTAATATCTAAATAATGTTAATATCGTATTCTAGTGGGTACATATATGTACAAACATTTGGTTATTTGTCCACATTAAAAGTCATATTACATTACATCTGGTCTATGATGCAACTTACCAATTTACATTAAATTGTTGGAAAATACAATAAATCAGAGAGGACCCAAGCTTTTCCAATTAGTTACAAAATTTTAAACAGTGGATGGGCCGGCAGTGCTATATTTGTGTTAAGCAGTAGATAAGTAGTAGTAATATCATTACATCATACAACAAAACCTTTTTATCACCTAGTGGCTATTGTAAGGAAAGCATCAGGTAGTTTGGACGGGTTAAATGTAAAACTCACTCGATGAGGTTCACGTTACACGCATCAGAGCTACTACTTCAGATAGTGGTTACACTTAAATTTGTACGACCTACAAGTACCTACTTATATGTCTTTAATTATGATATTAGGGACAGTCTTTCAACTAATAGTCACACAGTTTTGTTTTATATAAAAAGTTTTATAGTCACAATGGATAACTTATGTTGCCAGTACGTGTTAACAATTGTCTCATCTATCGGTAATTACAAATAAGGAAAATCTAGTAAGGTTTGACGTAAACAATCCTTTAGTATATCGATATGGAATAAATTTCAAGCCCATATTCTTATCATGTGATTTTTGCATAAATTTAAATATTATCAGTCACAGTACGCCCGGGCCAGCGCCGGCAGAGGTTTAAACACGTCTCATAATGTGGTTCAAGCGAAGGCATGGACACCTAAATAGAACCGTTTTTCCCCCGAAGGGTAAAAAACGGATATTTAGGTTCCTGCCGAAGCTTGAACCACACCTAAGGGCCTTGCCGGCTTATGTGGTACTGAAGAGAAAGCAGCCGAGCGCTGGCAACCGGGCGACATTAGTACTTGGGTAGCGCGATAGATGGCGCTACTAGTTGATGAATTCGCTTGATTAGGGCTGAGTTACAAGGGTGTTATCTCATAATGTGGTTCAAGCTTCGGCAGGAACCTAAATATCCGTTTTTTACCCTTCGGGGGAAAAACGGTTCTATTTTGTAAACCCGTCAATGATGACTGAACAATACTCTTTTTGATCGCTTTTCCCACTTAGCTTGCCAGAAAAATCTATATGAACCGTGTGCCAAGGCACAGACACTTTCGGTATAGAATGGAGACGTATGGGTTGTGCTCCGGAAGGACCTTTGGAAGCTTTGCAAATGATACAGGAATCAACATACTTACGAACACATTTGGACATCTCTGGAAACCAGTAGTGCTCATATAATTTATCTAAAGTTTTATCACTGCCCAAATGTTGTATTTCGGAGTGTACATGATTTATAAGTGTCCATATGAGTGAACGCGGCACAATAGGGAGCCAAGAACACACTTTATTTCGATTGATCCTACGATAAAGTATCCCATTACGGACGTCGTATGTGTTCGCTACATTTTCAGGGAGCTCTTTATTGGTGTGTTGTTGTATTATATTCTGGATTTCAGTATCCCGTTTTTGTTCCACTAACAGCCAACCTTCATGAAGCTCTACGAAATTGACTTCCTTCGGTCCCGACCCTGTCGGCTCGACCAAATGGTTTCGTGATAAATAGTCCGCGTGTTCCATATTGCGACCTTCACGATACATAATGTCAAAGTCGAAGGACTGTAGGAAAGCCCACCAGCGATGGACTCTAGGAGTTAGATCAGTTTTGGACTTTGACGCCTTTAGTGAGTTACAGTCCGTAAAGACCGTGAATTTGCGTCCGTATAGGTAGTGGCGGAAATGCTCTACCGCCCGTACTACAGCCATCGTTTCGAGCTCATATGAGTGATATCTGGACTCAACTTCAGTTGTACGGCGGCTGTAGTACGCTACAACGTGGGGCATAGAGTCTTTTTTCTGTATAAGAATCGCGCCATAGCCCTCCGAACTCGCGTCAGTGTGCAATTCGACTGGGAGTTCGGGATCAAAGATCGTTAATACTGGACTAGATGTCAGTATAGCTATGATAGTTTGACGGATCGACTCATGTTTATCTGTCCATTTAATGGGACCCTTTAAACTTGTCAAGGGATACAGGGGACCAACTATTTTCGAAAAGTTGTTAATGAACTTCCGGAAGTACGAAGCTAGGCCTAAAAACTGTCGTACTTGTGTTGCCGTTTTCGGGGGTGGGGTATTTGATAGAGCCTGAATTTTAAGAGAATTAGGCTGTACTTTGCCCGATTCGATGGCGTAGCCTAAATAGTTAATTTTGGTTTTCATGAATTTACACTTGCGCAGGTTGAATGAGAACCCTGCGTCCGAAAGTGTTTTCAGTACCTCATCAAGCCGGTGAAGACCCTCAGCAACGTCTGTTGAGTAGCATAAGACGTCGTCCATATATGCCAAAGGCTTATGCTTTAAAGGTTTTAGGGCATTGTTCATGCATCGCTGATACACGGAGGGTGCATTGCGCAGACCGAAAGGCATAGCCACATACTCATACTGCCCCTCTGGGGTCACGAAAGCAGTCTTATCTATAGAATCAGGATGTATCAAAATTTGATGGAACCCAGAAGCCATGTCCAGAGACGAAAAGAAGTGCGCGCCGGACAGCTGATCGATCTGCTCCTCAATGATTGGTAAAGGGAAATGCTCGGGGACAGTATTCGAGTTTAAACTCCTATAATCTACGCACATCCGATCCGTGCCGTCTTTCTTTTTAACTAGCAGTATTGGACTAGCAAATGCCGAAGAACTTTCACGAATGACGTTCGGCAGGTGCTAGTCTATATGGGTTTCTCTTGACCACTTTTTGAGGATCTTGCAATTTGATTTCCATTTCACCTGTCCTAACTCGCCTACTGGGAATACCGTCGATGAAATAATCTGCATATTTGTTAAGTATTTCAATAAGTTTTAACCTATCATCTCCTGTCAAATCCGTGTCTATAGAATTAAGATCCATTTTATTATTTTGCGCCTGACATGTGTTAATGTTCTGTATCGCTTTAAATACAAGATGATCATGATCAATTTCAGCACGAATTCCAGTTTTTAGAATATCCCTACCAATTATAATTGGTCATATATATATATAAAAGCACGTACGTAATGAACGGGCACAAACGGAAAAATGCGAACTCCAGTGGAGCACCCCGTGATCGCTACCGGACGCGCGCGCGAATTATGTTACGACCCAGGAACAAAGTGGTTCTGGGAGGATCACACGCACCGGGAACCACCACAAGACGACCAGGAACCGCGAGAAGTGGACACAGGAGACCAGCCACAGCAGGAATGGGAGTTAGAAGAAGCACGGAGCGGGCCGAAAAAGGAACGGAGGAAGGAAGTGGGGCATAATCCGGATGCCACATACCAGGTAGAAGCCAAAAAGATTATGTGCTTTTATTAGAAAAGGAAAAGGTACATACTCAAAGGGAAAATAATGTTTATACAAAAAAAATAAAAAATAAGAATGATATGGTCAAAAAATTAGACAAACCCATTACTAGAAAAAAAGTAAATAAAAAAAAAAATATATACATATATATATATCTTCCACAACCTTTTTGTCGTCCCATTATGGTTAAAATGCATTTAACGTGGCGTCCACCTGCTTTTGACGTCCGATATTTTTATTTTATTTTATTTTATTTTATTCGGGATGCTTACTGCCTAATATACATAGGTTAATAGACTTATCTACTATATGCAAATTACAAGCTTCCACATATATAATGCTAGATAACATAAATATAAAGGTCTCAAATTAGCAGAATATTACACTATATAGGAATATTCCTGATAAACTATAAACGCAAACTTAAGTCAGGTAACGTTAACTATCTATTGAAAATAATATTTTTAACATTATTAATCTTGCTGTGAAACAAATCTACATCGGGCATATCAGCAGAAGAAGTTCATTAAATAACCTAATTGTACGAGGGAAGAAACATTTTTTACGAATGTTATTGCGAGAAAGAGGGATGCGAAGCAAGGGTCTTCTGCGCAGTTGATATGGACGTAAAATCGAAAACTTACTGCAACATAACTATCTTGGCTATATGTTGCACTGGAATTATTATTGAAGTGAAAACTTCTTTAGCGGCGCTGTGCACTTTTTGAGGTGGAGAAAAAATGATAAACTCGAGACATCGTAAGGCGTAAGGCGTAACCCTCTCTTTCTACCGCGCGGCGAAAATGTATGCCTGAGCCTGCTGTTTCGTTTAGGCGGCGCAGGGCGCTTGCGTGACGTCACGTGTGAAGGACAATGTCATTTACATCGGTCAAATCTTACAAAAAAATCTCCTAAAAAAACAATGCGTGATGTAGTTCTGTATTTTTTGTATGTTGTTTGGAGTCCTTGGAGGAATGTGAAACTATGTTTTGCAAGCAAAAAAAAGTTGTGCTCTCTGCGTAATTTGCGAAAAACTGCAAAAATTTCGGACTTTTTTCAGATTTATTATAAAACTATGGGTTTTTGGTCAAAACTTGCTATGTAATGTTAAAAGTATATTAAATTTGAAACAATTTAAGCCTACAAACAGCGCTGTATGTCAAATAGTTCTTGAGATATGGGGCTTTAAAAAAAGGGTATTTTTTCCTTGGAATAAAATTTTTCGTTTTTCCTACATTTTAAGACAAATATCGGCACAACCGCTGCGCTCATGCTATAAATAAAGTTGTAGCAAATTTAATTACCTTTCATTTAAGTGCAAGAAAGGGTCAGTAAGTCTTACAGTTCTCTAGTTATCGTATAAAAATGAAATTGCTATAATGGGAAAGGCAACTAACATATTGCTTAAGGCATTGTCAAAATCCCTTCAAAAGGCAGTACCATCGTCGAGAATGCAATCTACGATTATCATTTACCGGTTTTCACCGATAGCAGCAGAGCGATGTCAGAGATCAACCATTTTTAAAATGCACTCCCCTCCTAAACACTTCACTCATTCAGTAATGAAATCAAGATACCATCTGTAGTTTAGCTTGTTTCTCGGCCCCACTTTTTGGTTGTAGCCATAGATTCCATGATGACGATTCTAATTTAACGATTTGTTATGGTTTTGAACTAGTTTTGATACGACCTTGACGATAGTTCACGGTATTTGGCGGAGGGTTGGCGAAACGCACTGAAATTACTGGAAGTTGTGTCATTAGATATCCAGCTCGCGCTCGCTTATTGGTGCTCTTGAGTGTACTGTGAGTCGTGGTAATATAAGATCACGATAAAATCCTAACCATTACAAATTGATACATCAGAATCAGCTACCATTACCCACTCTAGGTATGTGTGTGTTAACATGATGTGCCAAGCCGGGTGGATTGCATACATTTGTTTCATATCGGGGAGCTTACTTATACCGGTTTCTTTAGCCCTTGACTCGCGTATAAGCGATATTAGTAATGAACTACAGCACCATGTTGAGTAACTGGCGTGAATTACATTGGTGTGATTGGCGTTGGGCGAGCTTTTATAAGATAATTAAAGAGAATATCTATTAAGTTAAGATTAAAAACGCGTTTTTAACACCCTAAATCGGATAAATTTCTGAACATTTTCAGTTAAATGCCTATATCTACAATCCGAAAAAAGTTTCACTTGTATCGTGGTTTCATAAAACCACACAATTACTTTTTCTTCTATTGACAAATTGACCCATTTACTTTCCAATTATTTTTTACTATAAATACATTTATACAGTAAATACTAGTAGTGAAAGAGGTATTGCTAGTTACAACCCGTGGATAGACAACTCTCTGAGCATTAGCTCCACATTCATTTAGTCTTAACAGCCATTGGAAATGAATTTGTAATTCATTGTGTAAATACGGAAAACCATTGAAGAAGTTATATACTATTTGCATTCCTATTTGCGTTATTTGACACATTATGCCTGACGTTTATAGAGATGTAACTAACCCAAATCGATTGTCACAGCAAGTGATTACGATTGGATGGCACCAAGACTGAGGTATCGAATTGTGACGTATAATAAATTTTTATTTGAGATTTAAATAAAGCTATAATTATCTGGGGGCACGGCCGTGCCCCGGCCAAGACGAGACAAAGAGCAAAAGGCAGTGCATATCTTTTCTCGGCACGTTTCGTCGTATTTTCGAGCCCTCGTAGTTTCGGCTTTATGGTTTTCCCGCAAGCTAAATGCATTTACTACACCGACCGAGTAGGTCGCACCTGTCCTCAAAATGATGCTTTGTTGCGACCTAAAATGAAAAATACATATCGATTTACTTAGACGACTACCGATTCATAACGGTGGTGTCCGGCCAACCCTAAACTAAAAAAAAAGACGTAGAACGTAAACGTTAGCAGTGCAATTGAGTAGTAGAATAATGGGAGTTCTAGCCCTTTTTTGGAACACGTTCCGCGTCGCTTTGCTCCGCTACACTTCGTTCCAAAAGGTCTAGTTCCTCCCATTATCCTAGCTACAACAGTGGAGTAGAATCCGACGTGGGGTAGAAATCCAAAGTTGATTTTGAATAAACATCCTGCAGCAGAGGAGGATCCAAATTGCATTACAACTCGTTAAAGTCATCGTTTAGGTTTCGCTTAAGTTGTTATTAAAAAAACTTTTTAAAAAAGTGCAAAAGGCTTAACACAACGGGTACTAGCTAGCATTGTACCCACCAGATCTTGTTCTGATTCGAACAGGATCTCGTAACGGACCATCAACGCCCAGATTTTCAACGGGTAGCGATTTGCCGGGCTAGGTTTATTACGGTGTTTGTTACAGTATTACATCGCAGAATTGGCCAGAAACTTTGATGTGAACGTGGATCGGTTACCCATACTATCAACCGCTATAGCATTGATAAACTGTTGTATAGTACAGTACCTGCCCTGCCCAAGGTAGGGTTATTAAAACCAAACAGGATACTGTATACTAGGGCTCCCGGTATCCGTGTTACACGCCGAAACGAATACCCGTGTTCTTAAGACCGGCGGTGCTAAGAACACGGTTTACACGGAACCGCCGGGATCCGGATACGTATCCAAGAACCGTTCCCAAGAAACGTTTCTCAGATACGTATCTCCGTTTACAATGGTTCATCGGAATCGTTGGCCGGTTGCGCAGTTCCTCAGGGCTCGACGATGGGAAACTACTTGTTCTTGTTACTCGTAAATGATATCACGGCAGCTTGCTCTGACCCTGAATACGTAATGTTCGCAGACGACACCTGTATCATTGTTAATGCCGACAGTGTCTCTAACCTACCATATAAATTTAATCAGGCAATCAAAATTATAGCAGCAGCAATATATCATCGTGGTTTAAAGCAAATGGTATGCTTCTCAAGTTGGAAAAAACAAACTTGATCCATTTTCAGCAACACAAGACTTTTGACTCGTCAGTTAAAAATTTTAACGTGGTTCACATAAACGCACAAAGCATACCAGCGCACTATTCCGATCTACTAACATCATTCGCTAATAAGAAAAATATACACGCAATACTTATATCAGAATCGTGGCTTAAACCCACGCTTCCTTCTACACTGTATCCTTTACCCGGGTACTGCTTGATTCGTAATGACAGGACCGGTTCTAGTAATGGCGGATCGGAAGTCCGTGGTGGTGGTGTTGCCATTTACATAAAAAGTAATCTCGCTTGTCGAGTGGTTTCTCAATCTCCATCACTAACTGTCTATTCGAATTCATGTCCTGAACACCTTTTCTTAGAGGTAGTCCTGCACCACTCAAAAGTTCTTCTTGGTGTTTTTATAGCCCCTCTTCAAATATTAACTCCTTTGATATTTTGCAAAATACCTTAATGGATCTTGAGCCTCAATTTGATCACACAATTATCATGGGCGACTTCAACACTTGTCTCATAAAATCTGATCTTCGTTCATCTAAACTTCGGTCTCTAGCTACTTCATTAAACCTTAACATTTTACCTCTCAATGCTACACATTTTCCACATAATGGTCTCCCTTCCCTTTTAGATCTCATTTTGACTTCTTCTCCAGATTTGGTATCTTCCCATGGTCAGTTTAATGCTGCTGGTTTTTCCAATCATGACTTAATCTACGCGTCCTTTAATATTAGCCCTCCAAAGAAAAAACACAAGATAGTGATGCGTAGAAACTTACGCGACATAGATCTACAAGCGCTTTATAACGATATCTCGCATGCTGATTGGCAAAGTGTTGAACTTGTGGACGATGTTAATTTAAAGATAGGGACCTTCAATAGCATATTGCTTGCCATTTTTGACAAACATGCGCCGTTAAAACCGACTCGGGTTAAGCACTATCCTGCCTCGTGGCTTTCGCCGGATATTAAACAGCTCATGGCCAAACGAGATCGAGCACGCATCAGGTTGCGTCATGATCCTTCTGACAATAATCGTGAACGCTACATTTCACTGCGTAACCGCTGCAATAAGATCTGTAGGGATGCCAGGCGCCGTTATATCCATAATTCGATCGAAGACTGTCCGCCTGCCAAATTATGGAAATTTTTGAAGTCACTCGGAGTGGGCAGAAACCAACCTACTTGTTTAGGTAATGTCGATGTAGACGCTCTTAACATACATTTTAGTGCCTCTTCAGCTCCTCTTAATCCGTCTACTAAGCTGTCTACATTATCACTCCTTGCCGATTCTGTACGCTCTGTACCTACCTACTTTCGAATTTAGCAAAATTACGCCGCAAGAGACACTCCCCCTTCTCAAATCTATTAAGTCCAAGGCCGTCGGTGAAGATAATCTGAGTATAGACATGCTCATGCTCGTTGCGGATTTCATTACTCCTGTCCTATCCAATATTATTAATTTTTCCTTGTCCTCGGGTTCTTTTCCCACAGCGTGGAAGTGCGCATATGTTATCCCTCTCCCTAAAACTTCCAATCCGATCTCTTTTTCACAATACCGCCCTATTTCCGTTCTCCCTGTCCTGTCTAAAATTATAGAACATCATGTCAACCGTCAACTCCTTTCCCACCTTAATAGGAATTCCCTACTTAATCCCTTCCAATCTGGATTCCGCCCTGGGCATAGCACTGTGACCGCTCTAGTTAAAGTCACCGACGACATACGTCTTAATATTGAAAACAGAAAACTTACCATCCTGGTTCTTCTCGACTTTAGTAGCGCGTTTAATACGGTGGACTTTGATATTTTACTTGGCATCCTTCATTCATTAAAATTTTCACACAATAGCCTATCTTGGTTCCACGAGTACCTGTTTGGAAGGCGCCAGCGTGTTTTGCTTGATGATAGGTTTTCTGATTGGTGCGAACTCTCCGCTGGCGTTCCACAGGGGGGAGTGCTTTCACCTCTACTATTTTCTATTTTTATTAATGGTATCACAGACTCCCTTAGATCCTCTTACCATCTATATGCGGACGACCTACAGATCTATGCAGCGGCTGGCATTGATGATGTCTCCTCCCTAGTCAGTCTAATAAATTACGATCTTGAATTGATTCGCAGCTGGGCGTGTAACTTTGGTTTAAAAATTAACGCACAGAAATCGCAAGCAATTGTTATTGGTAGTCCTTATTATATTAGCAAGCTTTCAGAAGTGGTGGTACCCGACATTCTTTTTGATGGAACTCCCATCACGTTCTCCTCTACTGTTAGGAATTTGGGTATCACCATGGATGAGACGCTTTCTTGGTCTGCGCATATGGCTGAAGTGAGTAAAAGGGTGTTTGCATCTCTCCACTCTTTAAGGCGTCTCCAGAACTTCCTCCCGGTTCACACCAAGCTGACTCTTGCGCGATCCCTCCTGATGCCACTTTTAGACTATGGTGACATTGCGTTCTTGGACCTGAAGGAGGAACTACTTGATAAGCTAGAGCGTCTGCAAAATGAATGCATCTGATATATCTTTGGGTTGCGGAAGTATGACCACATCTCCGACTTCCGTTCTCAGCTCCGTTGGCTTCCGATCCGTCGACGCAGGGACATACATATTCTGACGTTGCTTTTCAACGTCCTGTTTAATCCGACGGCCCCTCGATATTTTTCTGAAAGATTTACATACCTGGCGGACGGCAGTGGTCATCGTTTGAGATCAAGTGCGAACCTGACTCTAGCTGTACCGTGTAACAAGACCCGGTCGTACTCTAAGTCATTTACAGTGCCCGCTGAACAGTTGTGGAACAAGTTGCCGGTATCCCTTAGACAGTCACCGTCGGTAGCTTCACTCAAGAAAAATTTGCATAAGTTATGGCTCTCCAATGACTTGTGTTCTGGTTGAGTACTAAGTATTTTTTATTAAATTGTGATAGTGTATATATTTATATTTATGTATGTATCTTTATTAATATGTATTATATATGTGTATAATATGTAGGTATATATTATTATATTATAGGCTATAGGTTTTAATTATTTACTTGCGTAATAATTGAACCATAGTTTACTTTTTTGTACATAGTGTTCGTTTGTCTATCATGTTTGTTTTAATTTACTCTCAATTGCTCAAAGGTTGACTGGAAGAGATCCCTTATAGGGATAAGTTCGCCTTTGTACATTATATATATTTTTTTGTCCCATTGTAATTTAACCTGTCTTATGTACAATAAAGTATTTACATACATACATACATACATACAAAACACAACACAAAAATTGATAAGCTCAACATACTATCGAATAATATAATTGTACCTCAAGTAGATCATGTAAAATATCTTGGATTCAAAATTGACGCAGGCCTCACGTGGTCACCCCATGTAGACGCCATCTGCGCCAAGCTGAGCTCGGCCACCTATGTCCTCTCTAGGCTAGCTCCTACCTTATCACTTGAAAACATGAAAAAGGCATACTATGGCAATGTCCACTCCATTTTTATTTATGGCATTGACCTGTGGGCCACTGCAGCAGCTCGCGACAAGTTGTTTAAAATCCAAAAGAAGGCTATCCGAATCATTGCAAATAAACCACACGATCATACCGCTCAAAAATTGTTTAGGGAGTTAAGAATACTTACTTTGCCCAGCGTAGGTATTTAATCTTGAGGCTGCCATACACGTCAGGCACAACCTTGAGTCGTACCCGACTCGCGCGCAGCACCACGCCCCCGGCAGGAGCACGCGCGGCCAGCACCTGCTACTCGTTCCGTCGCGGAGACTCGCGAAGGCGCGAAAATCACTTGATAAACAAAATCTACCCTCAAATGGCTCCTTAAGTCAGTTGAGGGTAGATGAAAACAGTACATGATCAAATAATGTAAGTTAAAGTCAGGTCGTTCAGTGACTGGTCCCAGGCGGTTTTGTATTTGGTCGGTTAGCCAATAAATGTTATAACTACCCGAAAATTTACAAATTGTTTGTTTACTTTTATTTAAATACCTAAAGATACAGACTATAGTGTACTAGGGCCCAAGATATACAACACGCTTCCAGCTGACGTAATAAACTCACCTAGTAACTCAATTTCCAAAAACAAACTTAAAAATGTTTTACTACAGTCTGCCGTCCTAGTCTAAAAGGCAGTTTTTCGACAAAAGCTAGTTTCGAGATAATCGCAAAAAACATTATTTTTTGAATTTCTACGAAACGGAAAAACTTTTTCCGTTATTTCTTTTTGTATATGGTAGGTATAGGTATGTACTTATTTTTGGCATTTATAGTTTGTTTCTAAACAGCTTACCGTAACATCGGGGTACTTTGTCCCAAAATCATGATACTTTTTACTTCTCGTTTGAGCACTTCAATTTAAATCGCATTTATGACTCTTTTATAGGCATAGGTATTTAATTGTAGATATAATCAACTCATGCACATACGTAAAACTTAATAAATCAACCTCTAAATATTTTTATTTTTTTCGCAAAGTTTGGGCCAAAGTTGCACTTTGAAGCGCGTTTCTTTGGCCCTCGATTTTTCATTGAGTACAACGTAACGGTTTGCAATAAAAGCGCAAATAAACCTGTTTAGATTTATTACACAATACAAATGTATATCAAAGAAGGACATAGTAGTAAGATTCATTTGTTTTTGTTACACTAAAAAAGTTCAAACTAATCAACACAAAGTAATAAATCTATTAAGCATGGCTTTTTTAACAAAAACTTTGCCAAAACAATCAGAAAAACCTTCTAAACTTATCCATTATAATCATTAGAAATAGTTAACATGTGTACCTAGTTTTTTTTTTATTAAAAAAAAAACAACTTTAGATTAGTATTAAGCTCAAAAATGTGTAGGTCGTACTAGTCTATAGAAGGCGGTAAACATGCGTTATGCGGTGTTCTAACTTAGGATGTTCTAGGAAACTAGGTAAAAACGCCGAATATGTCACATGCTACCTTTTTGCTTAGCAACAATGAGTAATTCGCACTTGAGATCCTAAGTTAAAAGACCTTATAGCAGCTATTCGGCCTTTTTGGTTAGTATACTAGGAAAAATTACTAATTTGCCCAGATTTTCGATTAGCGTGCTAGTGTAAAAGAACGTATACCACCAAAAACACCGAATTATACGGCTTTATAGATTAGTATTTATTGAAGAAATGGGAATAAAAAACGGTGACGTAGTTTAAATGTTTATTAATTATACCAACAAACAACGCCATCCTTCTAGGCTATTATTAAAAAAAACGAGATCCATCGATTACTTAATACAAAGTTAACACATAAATTGGGTTATTCCCACTTGATACCACCAAGCTATTATTAAAATAACTGATTTGCAAGACCGAAGTGATCCCATAAGTGTACCGTGAACAAAGTTTTGTACGGCACACTAAAAAAAACGAGATCCATCGATTACTTAATACAAAGTTAGCACATAAATTGGGTTATTCCCACTAGATACCACCAAGTTTTTAGCAGTGGTAACTACTGGGAAACAAATCCCAGTAGGTACCACTGGTAAAAGGTGGGATTTTTTTCCCAGTAGTTACCAGATTCAGTAGATTCGTTCTCATTTTAAAACTACGTGTTGGATTGTAATAAATTGCGCATACAATGACATGAGGTATATCTATGCCTGTACCTAATTAGTTTATATATGTATATAGCTCCAGACTATAAAACAAATGAAATAGAGCAAAAAACTTAAATTCGCTGTATTCTTAGGGTTCCGTACCCAAAGGGTAAAAACGGGACCCTATTACTAAGACTCCGCTGTCTGTCTGTCTATTACCAGGCTGTAACTCGTGAACCGTGATAGCTAGACAGTTGACATTTTCACAGATGATGTATTTCTGTTGCCGCTATATCAACAAATACCAAATAAAATAAATATTTAACTGGGGTTCCCATACAACAAACGTGATTATATTGGCATTTTTTGCGTAAAGGAGCCCTTCGTTCGCGAGTCCAACTCGCACTTGGCCGGCTACACATTAATTACAGGCATAGATATACCTTATCTTTTAGTGAGTACAAAGTTTTAGAGCAATCTAGCTCATCGTTTTAAAATGAGAGCGTAACTACGTTTGTATGGAGAACCGAGCTTGCTGCGGACTCTTACATCTTAGCAAACATTTATCTTTGTAGGCGACCAGATTTCGCATAAATGTAACTCAAAATAATACATTATGTTTTACCGAATTCGTGGCATCTCTAAAAATTATTTTAGTTTCTTATCAATAGGCATCGAATCATCGAGAGTTTTCATCGCACGGTAAGACGTTAGCGAGTTATTTAGTCTAGATTAATAATAAAATTAAACGTCTATTCATTTTTACACATACTCGTTCATTTATTTAATTCTAAAATGCATTTTAGCGGTCGTAAAAAAAATCTATTAGATTACACACTCATAGCTTTTACTATTTTAACATAGGTACAACTATTACCTAATACACAAACATACCAACCTATTTTAAGTTACATATTGTTTTTTTATAAAACGTAATAGGTAATTCTATAAGGGTGCGTCCCACGAGATATAACTACATAATATATAATTTCATATTAATAACGTTCACAAGATATAATGAACGTTTGCTATAACATCAAAATCAATATTTTTATTAGGAATAACGGTCATTTAACATAATACTCATTTTGTATAATGATTTTTTATATAACACTCAAATACTATACATTCAGTTTATATAACATACATAACGTATATCGATCATAGTATATACTATCTTTTAGTATAATGATTATAAAATATAATAGCGTATGATATACTAAATAGGTTATAACTGCTACCCCTATACAAAACAAGCTGTTGCCAGAAAAGTAGGTTAGGTTAGGTTAGAACTGCGACCCCTACAGAAAACAAACTGCTGCTAGAAAAGTAGGTTAGGTTAGAACTGCGACCCCTACAGAAAACAAACTGCTGCCAGAAAAGTAGGTTAGGTTAGGTTAGAACTGCGACCCCTACAGAAAACAAACTGCTGCCAGAAAAGTAGGTTAGGTTAGGTTAGAACTGCGACCCCTACAGAAAACAAACTGCTGCCAGAAAAGTAGGTTAGGTTAGGTTAGAACTGCGACCCCTATAGAAAACAAACTGTTGCCAGAAAAGTAGGTTAGGTTAGGTTAGAACTGCGACCCCTACAGAAAACAAACTGCTGCCAGAAAAGTAGGTTGGGTTAGAACTGTGACCCCTGTGACGATTACACAATAAACAGTACGACGCAACTACCCTCTAGCTTCACTCCGTGGAGAAGTGTCATGGCGAGTGGGTGGCTGGCGGAGTGCACAAGTGATAACAGTTGTTTCATTTGATCACCCAGTACACAACGGAGCCTGGACGTCACAGATGGCGACGAGGGTAAAATATTACAAAAAATTACGGAAAGGAAAGGTAACGGTGGCGGAAAAAAAAACAAATCTAAGGTATGGAAATCCTAACCTAATAGCTACCGTATTTGTCCATTTCCTCCCGAGCTGCCGATTGTATTCAGGTAATACAAAATTTTGGGCGAGGTGATATTCTGTGTAACGAGTGACGTACGGTTGTACATAATACGAAAATATTAAAACTGCAACGATTTTGTTAGGCGGTACTTACGTAAGTAGGTTATGAAATTCCAAACTCACGTAAGAGGAGTATTAAAGAAACTAATGCAGAATTTAAATATTACTGTAAAAACGTAGATCTAGTACCTATACCTAATTTTATAGTTTTGTTTACAATCAATGTTAATAAAAACAATTATGTATATGCACAGTTGATTTTGTCGACTGTTTACATAAGAACAGTGGTTAACTTTACAACTATTATTGAGTAAATAATTGATGGTACGTAGCTCGGGAGGAATGTTTACTAAGCAAAGAAGAAATATACGCGTGCTTATTACACTAACTCTTTGACAATTAGACGGGGGAAGAAAAATTTTTCCTTGCATTAATTCCTACAGTTCTGAAAGCTTTTTCTAATCAATATTTAGGGTTTACAGATGCCCACGGTACGATTATCCGGAGCGCCCTAATTGAGCCCTTCAGGAAATTAATGACCCTCAATGTCAATGTCTAGAACGCTATACCGACAAAGTCGTACAGTCGGGAGGATGTATAAATTACATTTCTTTAGTTAGTTCATGATTAAGAACAAAGAAATCCGGAGAATTTCCTGTGAGCTGTGTGAAATAAGCTCAATCTATAGTTTTTTTTCAAACAATCGATATAAATGTAACTTAGAAAATCCTACACAATTCGAAATTTTTATGATTTGTTCAAAATATAAATCTTTATTTATATGGAACTGTCCCCAACTGAGATACAATGAGATCTATTTATTATGATCTTTTTATTTTATTTTTTGTTTAAAAAATATGTTTATTCAAACCTACACTCGAAATTTAAATATTTCTACAATTATCTGTTTATTTAACACATTTTATCAATAAAATATTGGAATCATAACAAGTGCTTTGCGAGAAATCAAAATAAATAACAAATAATTTGAGGCCAATATTTAAAAATTGCCGCTTTTGCGCGACCTTGCTTGCGTAGCACAGATAACCAACTGTTAGATAGGGTATATGCGGAGTTATAGTTGGTCAAACCAAATTTGTCAGTAAATAAGAACAAAAAAACTATACTCATCTTTTTCTTTTGTGGTGCTAGTACTGGTGTAAGACAAAGATAGTATGATTCTCTGACATTTCTCTCTGTCTATGTTTTAAATGAGACAGTCCTTTGACAAACTATACCTACGCGTGTTACTTAATTATATTACTTAATATATTGGCGCTTATTCGAAACGCATAACGCCCCCACATAAAACAAAAAAAAGTTACAATGGAGTAGTGCGATTGGCGGGCTAACATTTAACACCAACAATTCACATTCATCAATATGTCACACAGCGGTGGTACGCAATAATAAACCACGATGTAAGTATAGTATAACAATTAAACTACCGCCTATGTATTTGATGACTGAATGATCACGAGTCTTTGCAAACGCTTAATAATGCGACATCTATGTTATATTGTGGGGTAGTCTATGTTACGCGGCCTTCGTGTGAGAGACGTTCCGAAGTGTTACGATGCTGTGAGTAAAAGGGAGCGGTATATTGTCGTTGCTAGGATACCGTTCGTATGATTATCGTTTATTTTCTGTGTTTAGTTTGATGTAACGTAAACAGTACAGCTACAACCATAGATGTAAAAGTAAATTGGGGTAGATATGGTACCAGGCGCACGATTGTGAGCAATTAAATATAGGTTCCGGCATGGTCTAATAAAACATGGTCTTCCATTCCCAGAGTGACACGGGCCTACGTCACAATAACATTGCCACTTTATTTCAACATAACATGTTACATGGGTACATTATACCTATGGTTAATAAGTTAAAATATTTCTTTATAATTTTATAATTTTCATTTATATGTATTTTAGCTTAAATTTTACAATAACACGTCATTTTTAATTACTCGTTAGCAATATCTTCCGATTCACGAAAGAAATTTCAGACTTTCGGGTAATTCTGTTTATACTACTGGCAACACAGGATAGCGCTGTGCACATTTGACAATTCGGATCTAGATAACTTCATGTCCTGACCGTCATCCTTGTCGAACGCGTGTTAATTGTTATTTCCTTCTCGCTCAGTGTCAGCTGTCGCAGTGTTTTCCAAACTTTTCACGCCGTAAGCTTGGTAATTAATGTGTAAATGTGAATTAGTTTTTTTAAACGTTTGTTTTGTATAGATAAATAAAGTTTAGTTTAATACATTAGATTTGTTTTATTTTACTATGTTTCTACATGAATAACTTAAAATTAATGCCGTTAAAATAATTTTCACCGTTGGTTAAAATTCTCCCACATTTCAAAGTTTGAGAACCTGTAAACAGCATGATGACGTAGGCGCGTGTCAGTTAGGTCATACGCGAATCTCGGAATGGAGTACCAGGCGGAGTATATTATTATACCATGGGTTCCGGCTTCCGGAACCTATATTTAGTTAGTCGTATGGGTGACGCCAACCTGTCAAGTTGTCAAAATCGTTGGATCAAATTTTAGTTTTGTCAACTATGAACGTCACACGTCTACATAAATAGAACCGTTTTTCCCCCGAAGGGTAAAAAACGGATATTTAGGTTCCTGCCGAAGCTTGAACCACATTATGAGATAACACCCTTGTAACTCAGCCCTAATCAAGCGAATTCATCAACTAGTAGCGCCATCTATCGCGCTACCCAAGTACTAATGTCGACCGGTTGCCAGCGCTCGGCTGCTTTCTCTTCAGTACCACATAAGCCGGCAAGGCCCTTAGGTGTGGTTCAAGCTTCGGCAGGAACCTAAATATCCGTTTTTTACCCTTCGGGGGAAAAACGGTTCTATTTAGGTGTCCGTGCCTTCGCTTGAACCACATTATGAGACGTGTTTAAACCTCTGCCGGCGCTGGCCCGGGCGTACTGTGACTGATAATATTTAAATTTATGCAAAAATCACTTGATAAGAATATGGGCTTGAAATTTATTCCGTATTGATATACTAAAGGATTGTTTACGTCAAACCTTAACTAGATTTTCCTTATTTGTAATTACCGATAGATGAGACAATTGTTAGCACTAACTGGCAACATAAGTTATCCATTGCGACTATAAAACTACTTAACTTTTTATATAAAACAAAACTGTGTGACTATTAGTTGAAAGACTGTCCCTAAAATCATAATTAAAGACATAAGTAGGTACTTGTAGGTCGTACATATTTAAGTGTAACCACTATCTGAAGTAGTAGCTCTGATGCGTGTAACGTGAACCTCATCGAGTGAGTTTTACATTAAACCCGTCCAAACTACCTGATTCTTTCCTTACAATAGCCCACTAGGTGATAAAAAGGATTTGTTGTATGATGTAATGATATTACTACTACTTATCTACTGCTTAACACAAATAAAGCACTGCGGCCCATCCACTGTTTAAAATTCTTGTAACTAATTGGAAAAGCTTGGGTCCTCTCTGATTTATCGTATTTTCCAACAATTTAATGTAAATTGGTAAGTTGCATCATAGGCCAGATGTAATGTAATATGACTTTTAATCTGGACAAATAACCAAAGGTTTGTATAGGTACCCACTACAATACGATATTGACATTATTTAGATATTAATACATAGTTATTGACTAGGTATACCAGGTTTATTTGTTAATGGGCTATCATTACATAAGGACAACATATTCCGTAAATGTGTTCAAAATTATAAACATGATGTTCTTATTTGTGGAAGCAATTGAGATTTATTTCGAATCAAGTACTCCTCTGCCTGAAAGTAACGTCAGAAAGTGAAGAAGAAAATACAACACTTCATGATTTAATGTATGCGTTACTAACAAGTAACAACTCTCAACTCAACACCCTAGCAGTAGTTTCAACTGAGGCGATAATACATCCTTCCTTACTGATTAGTTTTAGGTGAGGGTTGCTTTAAAAAAAAAACAACCATATTAATAGTAAGCCATGAATAGATATTAATTCTTATATGAAATGGTAGGCTCCTACCTATTTTAAGTGTCAATTATGCTGCTAAATTTATTACTCCCCACAGATAACTGAAAACTTGCCAATTAGGCTGGTGCCAGGTCAACCAAGCTTCTATTATATGCTTGTCAGTCATGCAAGCGAATGTAACTAATGAACAGAATCACTGACACGAAGGTGACAATCGTATGGAGGCGATGATTATGAATTTAAAGTGATGCAGACAACTCCAGTTGTTGTGGATGGCATCTCACCATGATGTTGTGCGTAGACTGAAGATCCGTCTACCAAGTAGGATATTATAGAAGATTTTTTAATCTTTGAATAATTCCAATGCCTTCACCCATAATTTTTAGGCTAATTATAATAAAGGCTTGTAATTGTAGGTTGTTTAATGTTCACTCTTTCTGGTGGCAAGCTGATTCCCAAACTGAAGATTTTATGGTTCGCGCGCTGGTAATGGATTGTGCTTTATTGTTAGACTTAGCACGTTGTGTGAGTTTTTAATGCTTTCGTATACATACGATCTTCTAATAAGAGTGTAAAAACCTCTTGACTGACGATGAAAGACTCTTTGAGTAAGAGTAGAGGAGGTGGACCTATCCACTTTAAATTGTAGTGCAACCTTTTCAAACCAATTGCGGAACTTTCGTAACATCCAGACAGATTAAAACATTATTATTATTTGTATATTGGTCCGAACCAGTAAGTTCTTGGCATTATACCATTGCAGTGGCACAAACCACGGGTGTCTCATGATGTCATCTAATCTCAAGTGCTGCCAGCACCGGCGCGCGCGGGCGATGCTGTGGCACAATTCCTGTCAAACCTTAACACGTGTAGACGTGTTCATTACCAAATATTAATTTGATTTCTTAATTTGTACTTTGAAGCCCCAATCCGCATTAGGCCAGCGTGGGGACTATAGCCCAAGCCCTCTCGCGAGTGAGAAGTGGCCTGTGCCCAGTAGTGGGACGTATATAGGCTGAATTATTATTATTATTAATTTGTAGGTACTTTTGATTAGAAATTTAGCAATACAAGGACGTTGTATGTTGTTTATTGGCTTTCGTGCAATCAAGTTGTGTATCATTTGATGATCTTGAGGGAACCCTAGGGTTAATTAGGCATCATGATGCCCACAAATAAACAATTATTTGATAATCTAGGCCTTTCTGCGACATATTATATTCATGTCACTACCTTGACGTAATCATAGAATAAATAATAGTATGTACTATTACGACAGATTATGACCGCAAGGTGGCGCCAGCGCGAGCAGGCGTCCGTTCCATAGCGGTGCGCGGCAACTACTAGTGCTAGACACCAAAATTGGTGTGGGCCGCATGTACTTCTAGCGACGCGACGAAATCGCGGAGTGAGCTACGCCTGACGTAACGTTGATATATGTCTACTGACATCTCATATTTACTGTATTTAATGATATAAGCTTATTATCATGAATATATAAATATATGAATTGTAGTTGTCTTCACAACTAATGCTGTAATTCTATTAGCAGAGCATCTGCCCTATAACCAAGACACGATGATTTTGTAGGGTACTACACCTGGAACTCTAATTGATTGCATTGACGATGACGTTTCCAATTACATGCCCTACGAGACCTGTTACAACAGTATGCTGTAAACCCTGGACTACTAGCTTTCAGCTAAGCTTATTGTATTTAGATCTGGCAATGACAGCAGAACTAGTGTTGATTTTCAGAGTAAATTGCAGGCTCTATTTAACCGGCGAACATATTTGTAGTCATGACTGTCATGAGTCACTACTGGGATCATATTTCGCTTAGATCTTGCATTTTTTCCTGAACCACCGTATGTTGTTGTTCTTTTATAAAATCACGTGAGTACTTCCTTATCTGCAAAGGAAACCTCTCATCTGGAAATCGAAAGAAGGATATTTCTGATCCGTGTTCTTTCAGAATCCGGTATCTGCTATCGGTGACTGCCTGCAAATATTTTCTACATATTACGCATGTGTGTACGGTTACGTACGTTGTACGTTTGTATGTACGTTGGCTTGCCCCGCAGTCCACATGGTTTCAAAGTTTCTGAAGTGACTTCATTTTAATTTGTCTATTTGGCGAAATTAAACAATCATCATTTAGATGTAAAGCCGTGGACCGTGGCTATTGGTTCGACAGCTTAGTTCTCTTAGGCGGCTTCACCTCTAATTCAATTCGCGATTTTTCGAAACAGAATCAGTAACTCCACTCTAACTAAACTACCGAAAAATCTTTTCATAAATTCTTTATTTATGTACATAACTTGAAGGGCCGCCTCATCTTCTACATAGGCATAACATTTACCACTAAAGAAACCGATGTTTCACCTATTGAACAATCATGGGTAACTATGCGGATTGCCATACTAATTTAATATTTTACTAGTTGGTCCTTTTAGACATTCTGTGAAAGCACCTCCTACAAATACCGTCTGTTTCCGATAGTTATATTACCAGTAAGAGTTCATTTCCTTTGAAATTGAACTATGTAACATTTATGGTCAACGTTTTATGATGTATGATTGTTATACCAACGGCAGGTCGATTGACAACCCGCTGCTTAGATAATCTTCCGAAGTGGAGCTTGTTACTTGAATTTTGAACCTGGAAATTCCCAAGTTTCTACCTGACTGATGTGAATAGAGCACTAATTACATTATAAATGCCTTTGTCAGTTCGGTCTATTGGACGGAAGACGGAATGCGATTGAAGGTACTTGCTGTTTTCTACGTGTTAGTCTTAGTTCAGTGGTCTCTGTTTCACAGCTACATAGTAGACGATTTAAAGTAAGTAAAAGATTTCTCTTTGTAACAGGCCGCAATTTTTTAGCTAATGGTCAATATTTAGAGAGTATACAGGAGATGCTTCAGTATTCCCAAAGACACTATTAACCTGACTAGTCATTCATCATTCAAAAGAGGGATTTAGTGCGATGATTTTTCACTAATATATATGAGTATCATAAACTCTATTCTTTTCAGGTTTAGAGCCGCAATAAAGAGTTATCTCTTGTTAGCCTATGAGAGAGCCGTAAATGAATTGGCATTATACTTGTATTGGTATTCCTATTCAGAAGAGAGAGTTTTAGTTTTCTTTCCTTCTTTAAGGCTAACGTCAATTTTCTTGCCTCCCCCTCTCTCTTTTTGACATAGGATCTAGTTGGGCAAAGTATAACACAAGGTTTTTCACTTTGTACTTTTCCCTTTTCACAGTTTTTTAACTGCTATTTTTCATGGCCGGTTAGTCATACAGTTTAGGATCCTCAGAATGTATATTTTTGGTTTGTTTGGTATCTCACGGGAATTGTTTGTTATCGACCCAGACCAACATTTGTACACGACCAAGACGGAAACCTTCCTTTTTCCTGGCAGGTTGAGACAATTATTGTAACTGCATTTCCTTATCAATTTCGCGCCAAACCCGCTAATAGCAATTCTGCTGCTCGTCGTTCTAAAAGGTGACACACCATTTGGTCGGCTACAATGATGATAACGCCCACTAAGTCGTGCATTGGTTCATGACCATGCAGATCTTAAATGCGAGGCCGACTGTGCAGACATCGAACGATAAAGCGACCAATAAGACGTCCGCTACCGTATTAATGGTAGACCATGAGACAACGGTTTTTGTTTAACAAGACAACATCATTTCAATGTCATTTCAGAGGACGATGCGATATCATCTCATAGGACGACGCATTAATGTCTCACGATACGACAAAATGTAGTCTTATGAAACAATGCAACGCAACGTCTATGGGACGCAATATCCTCTCACGGGACGATACCACAGGATGGCGCAATGTCTTCTCACATGATGACGTAACTCATCGCGATGCCTGTCGTATCACAGGATGACGCCTTACTGCTTTACAGGACGACGCTTGATGTCCCACAGGAAGATGTCATGTCATCTCACGGGACTACGCTATGTCGTCTCACGCAACGACGCTTGTCGTCCAACGGGACGACGCTGTGTGCCATTTATACCCGTAGGTATTCTTTTTATGATGATGGCTATAAGAGCTCACTTAGTCTCATCGCTGGGCCACGGGCACTGAGCGGAATGTAACAAGGTCTTTTAACGAGACGATGCTCGTCGTCTTACAAGACGCTGCCATGTCGTCTGTCAGGACAATACCAAGTCGTGTGTCAGGACGATACCACGGGACGACGCCATGTCGTCTCACGGGACGACGCCTTGTCGTCTCACGGGACGATGTCTTGTCGTCTCACGGTACGACGCCTTGTCGTCTCACGGGACGACGCCTTGTCGTCTCACGGGACGACGCCTTGTCGTCTCACGGGTTGACGCCATGTCGTCTTACGGGACGACGCCATGTCGTCTCACGGGTCGACGCCATGTCGTCTCACGGGACGACGCCTTGTCGTCTCACGGGACGACGCCTTGTCGTCTCACGGGACGACGCCTTGTCGTCTCACGGGACGACGCCTTGTCGTCTCACGGGACGACGCTCGTCGTCTCACGGGACGACGCCATGTCGTCTCACGGGACGACGCTTGTTGTCCCACAGGACGAAGCCATAAGGCGTAAGTACCCGTGTACTTTTTATGACGGTGCCTGTAGGAAGGTCACTGCGTCTCGTCGCTGGGCCATGGGCACCGAGCGGAATGTCACGAAGTCGGAGGTTTTCAAAATATCTTTACGATTTAAATTTCTTGATCTTTTTAAACTTGCTTTGTAAACGTGTTGCTCGGCTGAGTTACAAAAGCGTACTGAAGAGAAAGCAGCCGAGCGCTGGCAACCGGTCGACATTAGTACTTGGGTAGCGCGATAGATGGCGCTACTAGTTGATGAATTCGCTTGATTAGGGCTGAGTTACAAGGGTGTTATCTCATAA
This sequence comes from Cydia splendana, assembly GCF_910591565.1. Taxonomy (NCBI): domain Eukaryota; kingdom Metazoa; phylum Arthropoda; class Insecta; order Lepidoptera; family Tortricidae; genus Cydia; species Cydia splendana. Next base: position 921,041 of record NW_026946888.1, on the reverse strand, counting down.
TGTGGTTCAAGCGAAGGCACGGACACCTAAATAAAAGGTCATTGGCTACAACCTACATAATTTGAATTTGCGTGTGTTAAACAATTCGAAGATAATGCAGTGAAAATGGATTGTGTTATATGTGACAATTTATTAATTGAAGGTGATTCCGTAACCGTAGGAAAAAAAGGACTCGCAACATTGATAAAATTTAGTGATTTGCGTAATGACGGTTTATCATTCCTATTCGGAAGTGTTGAGGAGATACGTCTGCATGTAAGTTGCAGAAAAAAATACACCAGAGAAAACCGTAAAGGCTTATATAAACCATTAAAGTTTGATGATTCTCCTCCCTCACAGAACACCGCCTCTAGAAACCTAATATTGGCCATTTTGTTCCCGACGCAAATCACCAAACTGTGAGGTGCGGGAGGGGTGCTCACGGCGTTGCGATTGGTCGTTTCAAACATGGCGCGCTGACACGTGCAAGCGTAGGGATGGGACATGTTCATTACAGGTAGTGGGTACTGCTACCAGTGATACCGAAATTTATTGTGGTAAAATTGTTACCAATTTAGTATACTTAGAGTAAACTTACTTAATAATTAGAACCGTTTTTCCCCCGAAGGGTAAAAAACGGATATTTAGGTTCCTGCCGAAGCTTGAACCACATTATGAGATAACACCCTTGTAACTCAGCCCTAATCAAGCGAATTCATCAACTAGTAGCGCCATCTATCGCGCTACCCAAGTACTAATGTCGCCCGGTTGCCAGCGCTCGGCTGCTTTCTCTTCAGTACCACATAAGCCGGCAAGGCCCTTAGGTGTGGTTCAAGCTTCGGCAGGAACCTAAATATCCGTTTTTTACCCTTCGGGGGAAAAACGGTTCTATTTAGGTGTCCATGCCTTCGCTTGAACCACATTATGAGACGTGTTTAAACCTCTGCCGGCGCTGGCCCGGGCGTACTGTGACTGATAATATTTAAATTTATGCAAAAATCACATGATAAGAATATGGGCTTGAAATTTATTCCATATCGATATACTAAAGGATTGTTTACGTCAAACCTTACTAGATTTTCCTTATTTGTAATTACCGATAGATGAGACAATTGTTAGCACGGACTGGCAACATAAGTTATCCATTGTGACTATAAAACTTTTTATATAAAACAAAACTGTGTGACTATTAGTTGAAAGACTGTCCCTAATATCATAATTAAAGACATATAAGTAGGTACTTGTAGGTCGTACAAATTTAAGTGTAACCACTATCTGAAGTAGTAGCTCTGATGCGTGTAACGTGAACCTCATCGAGTGAGTTTTACATTTAACCCGTCCAAACTACCTGATGCTTTCCTTACAATAGCCACTAGGTGATAAAAAGGTTTTGTTGTATGATGTAATGATATTACTACTACTTATCTACTGCTTAACACAAATATAGCACTGCCGGCCCATCCACTGTTTAAAATTTTGTAACTAATTGGAAAAGCTTGGGTCCTCTCTGATTTATTGTATTTTCCAACAATTTAATGTAAATTGGTAAGTTGCATCATAGACCAGATGTGATGTAATATGACTTTTAATGTGGACAAATAACCAAATGTTTGTATATGTACCCACTAGAATACGATATTAACATTATTTAGATATTAATACATAGTTATTGACTACTAGGTATACCAGGTTTATTTGTTAATGGGCTATCCTTACATAAGGACAACATATTCCGTAAATGTGTTAGAAATTATAAACATGATGTTCTTATTTCTTATTTGTGGAAGTAATTGAGATTTATTTCGAATCAAGTACTCCTCTGCCTGAAAGTAGCGTCAGAAAGTGAAGAATAAAATACAACACTTCATGATTTAATGTATGCGTTACTAGTAACAACTCTCAACAACCTAGCAGTAGTTTCAACTGAGGCGATAATACATTCTTCCTTACTGATTAGTTTTAGGTGAGGGTTGCTTTAAAAACTACCATATTAATAGTAAGCCATGAAAAGATATTAATTCTTATATGAAATGGTAGGCTCCTACTTATTTTAAGTGTCATTTATGCTGCTAAATTTACTACTCCCCACAGATAACTGAAAACTTGCCAATTAGGCTGGTGCCGGGTCAACCAATCTTTAAATGATGTGCTTGTCAGTCATGCAAGCGAATAAACGAATGAACAGAATCACTGACACGCAGGTGACAACCGTATGGAGGCGATGATTATGAATTTAAAGTGATGCTGACAACTCTAGTTGTTGTGGATGGCATCTCACCATGATGTTGTGCGTAGACTGAAGATCCGTCTACCAGGTAGGATATTTTAGAAGATTTTTTAATCTTTGAATAATTCCAATGCCTTCACCTATAATTTTTAGGCTAATTATAATAAAGGCTTGTAATTGTAGGTTGTTTAATGTTCACTCTTTCTGGTGGCAAGCTGATTCCCAAACTGAAGATTATATGGTTCGCGCGCTGGTAATGGATTGTGCTTTATTGTTAGACTTAGCACGATTTGTGAGTTTTTAATGCTTTCGTATACATACGATCTTCTAATAAGAGTGTAAAAACCTCTTGACTGACGATGAAAGACTCTTTGAGTAAGAGTAGGGGAGGTGGACTTATCCACTTTAAATTGTAGTGCAACCTTTTCAAACCAATTGCGGAACTTTCTTAACACCCAGACAAATTAAAACATTATTATTATTTATATATGGTCCGAACCAGTAAGTTCTTGGCATTATACCATTGCAGTGGCATAAACCACGGGTGTCTCATGATGTCATGATGTCATCTAATCTCAAGTGCTGCCAGCACCGGCGCGCGCGGGCGATGCTGTGGCACAATTCCTGTCAAACCTTAACACGTGTAGACGCGTTCATTACCAAATATTAATTTGATTACTTAATTTGTACTTTGAAGCCCCAATCCGCATTAGGCCAGCGTGGGGGCTATAGCCCAAGCCCTCTCGCGAGTGAGAAGAGGCCTGTGCCCAGTAGTGGGACGTATATAGGCTGAATTATTATTATTATTAATTTGTAGGTACTTTTGATTAGAAATTTAGCAATACAAGGACGTTGTATGTTGTTTATTGGCTTTCGTGCAATTAAGTTGTGTATCATTTGATTATCTTGAGGGAACCCTAGGGTTAATTAGGCATCATGATGCCCACAAATAAACAATTATTTGATGATCTAGGCCTTTCTGCGACATATTATATTTATGTCACTACCTTGACGTAATCATAGTATAAATAATAGTATGTACTATTACGACAGATTTTGACCACAAGGTGGTGCAAGCGCGAGCAGGCGTCCATTCTATAGCGGTGCGCGGCAACTACTAGTGCTAGACACCAAAATTAGCGACGCGACGAAATCGCGGAGTGAGCTACGCCTGACGTAACGTTGATATATGTCTACTGACATCTCATATATACTGTATTTAATGATATAAGCATATTATCATGAATATATAAATATATGAATTGTAGTTGTCTTCACAACTAATGCTGTAATTCGATTAGCGGCGCATCTGCCCTATAACCAAGACACGATGATTTTGTAGGGTACTACACCTGGAATTGATTGCATTGAAGATGACGTTTCCAATTACATGCTCTACGAGACCTGTTACAACAGTATGCTGTAAACCCTGGACTACAACCTTTCAGCTAAGCTTATAATACTTAGATCTGGCAATGACTGCAGAACTAGTGTTGATTTTCAGAGTAAATTGCAGGGTCTATTTAACCGGCGAACATATTTGTAGTCATATTTCGCTTAGATCGTGCATTTTGCCTGAACCACCGTATGTTGTTATTCTTCTATAAAATCACGCGAGTACTTCCTTATCTGCAAAGGGAACCTCTCATCTGGAAATCGAAAGAAGGATATTTCTGATCCGTGTTCTTTCAGAATCCGGTATCTGCTATCGGTGACTGCCTGCAAATTTTTTCTACATATTACGCATGTGTGTACGTTTACGTACGTTATACGTTTTTCTGTACGTTGGCTTGCCCCGCAGTCCACATGGTTTCAAAGTTTCTGAAGTGACTTCATTTTAATTTGTCTATTTGGAAAAATTATACAATCATCGTTTAGATTTAAAGCCGTGGACCGTGGCTGTTGGTTCGACAGCTTAGTTCCCTTAGTCGGCTTCACCTTCACCTCTAATTCAATTCGCGATTTTTCGAAACAGAATCAGTAACACCACTCTAACTACCGAAAAATCTTTTCATAAATTCTTTATTTATTTACATAACTTGAAGGAGCGCGTCATCTTCTACATAGGCATAACATTTACCACTAAAGAAACCGATGTTTCACCTATTGAACAATCATGGGTAACTATGCGGATTGCCATACTAAATTAATATTTTACTAGTTGGTCCTTTTAGACATATACCGCCTGTTTCCGATAGTTATATTACCAGTAAGAGTTCATTCATTTCCTTTGAAATTTAACTATGTAACGTTTATGGTCAACGTTTTATGATGCATGATTGTTATACCAACGGCAGGTCGATAACACAACCGGCTGCTTAGATAATCTTCCGAAGTGGAGCTTGTTACTTACAGCATTTGAACCTAATTTCACAAGTTTCTACCTGACTGATGTGAATGGAGCACTAATTACATTATAAATGCCTTTGTCAGTTCGGTCTATTGGACGGAATGCGATGGAAGGTACTTGCTGTTTTCTACGTGTTTCTCTTAGTTCAGTGGTCTCTGTTTCACAGCTACATAGTAGACGATTTAAAGTAAGTAAAAGATTTCTCTTTGTAACAGGCCGCAATTTTTTAGCTAATGGTCAATATTTAGAGAGTATACAGGAGATGCTTCAGTATTCCCAAAGACACTATCAACCTGACTAGTCATTCATCATTCAAAAGAGGGATTTAGTGCGATGATTTTTCACTAATATATACGAGTATCATAAACTCTATTCTTTTCAGGTTTAGAGCCGCAATAAAGAGATATCTCTTGTTAGCCTATGACAGAGCCGTAACAGAATTGGCATTATACTTGTATTGGTATTCCTATTCAGAAGAGGGAGTTTTAGTTTTCTTTCCTTCTTTAAGGCTAACGTCAATTTTCTTGCCTCCCCCTCTCTCTTTATGGTATAGGATCTAGTTGGGCAAAGTATAACACAAGGTTTTTCACTTTGTACTTTTCCCTTTTCACAGTTTCTTAACTGCTATTTTTCATGGCCAGTTAGTCATACAGTTTAGGATCCTCAGAATGTATATTTTTGGTTTGTTTGGTATCTCACGGCAACTGTTTGTTATCGACCTAGACCAACATTTGTACACGACCAAGACGGAAACCTTCCTTTTTCCTGGCAGGTTGAGACAATTACTGTAACTGCATTTCATTATCAATATCGCGCCAAACCCGCTAATAGCAATTCTGCTGCTCGTCGTTCTAAAATAAGGTGACACACCATTTGGTCGGCTACAATGATGATAACGCCCACTAAGTCGTGCATTAGTTCATGACCATGCAGATTTTAAATGCGAGGCCGACTGTGCAGACATCGAACGATAAAGCGACCAATAAGACGTCCGCTACCGTATTAATGGTAGACCATGAGACAACGGTTTTTGTTTAACAAGACAACATCATTTCAATGTCATTTCAGAGGACGATGCGATATCATCTCATAGGACGACGTATTAATGTCTCACGATACGCCAAAATGTAGTCTTATGGAACAATGCAATGTAGTCCTATGGGACGCAATATCCTCTCACGGGACGATACCACAGGATGGCGCAATGTCTTCTCACATGATGACGTAACTCATCGCGATGCCTGTCGTATCACAGGATGACGCCTTATTGTTTTACAGGACGACGCTTGATGTCCCACAGGACGATGTCATGTCATCTCACGGGACTGAGTGAGACGCGCAACGATGCTTGTCGTCCAACGGGACGACGCTGTGTGCCATTTATACCCGTAGGTATTCTTTTTATGATGATGGCTATAAGAGCTCACTTAGTCTCATCGCTGGGCCACGGGCACTGAGCGGAATGTCACAAGGTCTTTTAACGAGACGATGCTCGTCGTCTTACAAGACGCTGCCATGTCGTCTGTCAGGACAATACCATGTCGTGTGTCAGGACGATACCACGGGACGACGCCTTGTCGTCTCACAGGACGACGTCTTGTCGTCTCACAGGACGACGTCTTGTCGTCTCACGGTACGACGCCTTGTCGTCTCACGGGACGACGCCTTGTCGTCTCACGGGACGACGCCTTGTCGTCTCACGGGACGACGCCTTGTCGTCTCACGGGACGACGCCTTGTCGTCTCACGGGACGACGCCTTGTCGTCTCACGGGTTGACGCCATGTCGTCTCACGGGACGACGCTTTGTCGTCTCACGGGACGACGCCTTGTCGTCTCACGGGACGACGCTTGTCGTCTCATGGGACGACGCCATGTCGTCTCACGGGACGACGCTTGTTGTCCCACAGGACGAGGCCATGAGGCGTAAGTACCCGTGTACTTTTTATGACGGTGCCTGTAGGAAGGTCACTGCGTCTCGTCGCTGGGCCATGGGCACCGAGCGGAATGTCACGAAGTTGGAGGTTTTCAAAATATTTTTACGATTTAAATTTCTTGATCTTTTTAAACTTGCTTTGTAAACGTGTTGCTCGGCTGAGTTACAAAAGCGTACTGAAGAGAAAGCAGCCGAGCGCTGGCAACCGGGCGACATTAGTACTTGGGTAGCGCGATAGATGGCGCTACTAGTTGATGAATTCGCTTGATTAGGGCTGAGTTACAAGGGTGTTATCTCATAATGTGGTTCAAGCGAAGGCATGGACACCTAAATATGTTGATTAATTTAATATTTCATTAAGTAATTTAACAATGTACTTACCTGAAATTTTTACTTAACATATTAGGGCATTTCTGCTTAAAGTACCCAGAACATGAATTTTAAAGTTTAGAATTTTTATATTATTTCCACTCAGAATCGCAATCTCTTTCGATACGAGAAAAAAGTGTCGCCAATATCTCATACAATTATTTTCTTTTGTCCGTTTTATTAAGGTCATAGAAGGTTATAAACTGAAATAAATGTCATATACTAAGAAAAAGTGACCAAGGCCTCCAGTGCCCCAGGCTGGAATCGAACCAGCGTCCTCTGCTATCGCGGCAGGTGCCTGAACCACTCGGCCACCGGGCCACAGCGACATTAGTCAAATTTTCCAAGTATATGCACTTCCTACTGAAGGCTTGTGGCGCCCCCTGGCCATCTCTAAGGTAGAACAGTATGGTTCGAACCTTCTATCTGGATCATTCTCATGATGATACCGAGCTAGCGAGAGAGATGGCGCTGCCAATCAATACTATGAAGTATTTGAACAAATTAAATTATTTTTCAGAAAATATTTTAATTTGTTTTTATCAAGTAGAAACACTACTATATAAATTATAAACTGAAATAAATGTCATATACTAAGAAAAAGTGACCAAGGCCTCCAGTGCCCCAGGCTGGAATCGAACCAGCGTCCTCTGCTATCGCGGCAGGTGCCTGAACCACTCGGCCACCGGGCCACAGCGACATTAGTCAAATTTTCCAAGTATATGCACTTCCTACTGAAGGCTTGTGGCGCCCCCTGGCCATCTCTAAGGTAGAACAGTATGGTTCGAACCTTCTATCTGGATCATTCTCATGATGATACCGAGCTAGCGAGAGAGATGGCGCTGCCAATCAATACTATGAAGTATTTGAACAAATTAAATTATTTTTCAGAAAATATTTTAATTTGTTTTTATCAAGTAGAAACACTACTATATAAATTATAAACTGAAATAAATGTCATATACTAAGAAAAAGTGACCAAGGCCTCCAGTGCCCCAGGCTGGAATCGAACCAGCGTCCTCTGCTATCGCGGCAGGTGCCTGAACCACTCGGCCACCGGGCCACAGCGACATTAGTCAAATTTTCCAAGTATATGCACTTCCTACTGAAGGCTTGTGGCGCCCCCTGGCCATCTCTAAGGTAGAACAGTATGGTTCGAACCTTCTATCTGGATCATTCTCATGATGATACCGAGCTAGCGAGAGAGATGGCGCTGCCAATCAATACTATGAAGTATTTGAACAAATTAAATTATTTTTCAGAAAATATTTTAATTTGTTTTTATCAAGTAGAAACACTACTATATAAATTATAAACTGAAATAAATGTCATATACTAAGAAAAAGTGACCAAGGCCTCCAGTGCCCCAGGCTGGAATCGAACCAGCGTCCTCTGCTATCGCGGCAGGTGCCTGAACCACTCGGCCACCGGGCCACAGCGACATTAGTCAAATTTTCCAAGTATATGCACTTCCTACTGAAGGCTTGTGGCGCCCCCTGGCCATCTCTAAGGTAGAACAGTATGGTTCGAACCTTCTATCTGGATCATTCTCATGATGATACCGAGCTAGCGAGAGAGATGGCGCTGCCAATCAATACTATGAAGTATTTGAACAAATTAAATTATTTTTCAGAAAATATTTTAATTTGTTTTTATCAAGTAGAAACACTACTATATAAATTATAAACTGAAATAAATGTCATATACTAAGAAAAAGTGACCAAGGCCTCCAGTGCCCCAGGCTGGAATCGAACCAGCGTCCTCTGCTATCGCGGCAGGTGCCTGAACCACTCGGCCACCGGGCCACAGCGACATTAGTCAAATTTTCCAAGTATATGCACTTCCTACTGAAGGCTTGTGGCGCCCCCTGGCCATCTCTAAGGTAGAACAGTATGGTTCGAACCTTCTATCTGGATCATTCTCATGATGATACCGAGCTAGCGAGAGAGATGGCGCTGCCAATCAATACTATGAAGTATTTGAACAAATTAAATTATTTTTCAGAAAATATTTTAATTTGTTTTTATCAAGTAGAAACACTACTATATAAATTATAAACTGAAATAAATGTCATATACTAAGAAAAAGTGACCAAGGCCTCCAGTGCCCCAGGCTGGAATCGAACCAGCGTCCTCTGCTATCGCGGCAGGTGCCTGAACCACTCGGCCACCGGGCCACAGCGACATTAGTCAAATTTTCCAAGTATATGCACTTCCTACTGAAGGCTTGTGGCGCCCCCTGGCCATCTCTAAGGTAGAACAGTATGGTTCGAACCTTCTATCTGGATCATTCTCATGATGATACCGAGCTAGCGAGAGAGATGGCGCTGCCAATCAATACTATGAAGTATTTGAACAAATTAAATTATTTTTCAGAAAATATTTTAATTTGTTTTTATCAAGTAGAAACACTACTATATAAATTATAAACTGAAATAAATGTCATATACTAAGAAAAAGTGACCAAGGCCTCCAGTGCCCCAGGCTGGAATCGAACCAGCGTCCTCTCCCTCAGCCTGGTCTGGTCTGGTCTGGTCTGGGGCACTGGAGGCCTTGGTCACTTTTTCTTAGTATATGACATTTATTTCAGTTTATAATTTATATAGTAGTGTTTCTACTTGATAAAAACAAATTAAAATATTTTCTGAAAAATAATTTAATTTGTTCAAATACTTCATAGTATTGATTGGCAGCGCCATCTCTCTCGCTAGCTCGGTATCATCATGAGAATGATCCAGATAGAAGGTTCGAACCATACTGTTCTACCTTAGAGATGGCCAGGGGGCGCCACAAGCCTTCAGTAGGAAGTGCATATACTTGGAAAATTTGACTAATGTCGCTGTGGCCCGGTGGCCGAGTGGTTCAGGCACCTGCCGCGATAGCAGAGGACGCTGGTTCGATTCCAGCCTGGGGCACTGGAGGCCTTGGTCACTTTTTCTTAGTATATGACATTTATTTCAGTTTATAATTTATATAGTAGTGTTTCTACTTGATAAAAACAAATTAAAATATTTTCTGAAAAATAATTTAATTTGTTCAAATACTTCATAGTATTGATTGGCAGCGCCATCTCTCTCGCTAGCTCGGTATCATCATGAGAATGATCCAGATAGAAGGTTCGAACCATACTGTTCTACCTTAGAGATGGCCAGGGGGCGCCACAAGCCTTCAGTAGGAAGTGCATATACTTGGAAAATTTGACTAATGTCGCTGTGGCCCGGTGGCCGAGTGGTTCAGGCACCTGCCGCGATAGCAGAGGACGCTGGTTCGATTCCAGCCTGGGGCACTGGAGGCCTTGGTCACTTTTTTTTTTTTTTTTTTTTTTTTTTTCTTAGTATATGACATTTATTTCAGTTTATAATTTATATAGTAGTGTTTCTACTTGATAAAAACAAATTAAAAAATATTTTCTGAAAAATAATTTAATTTGTTCAAATACTTCATAGTATTGATTGGCAGCGCCATCTCTCTCGCTAGCTCGGTATCATCATGAGAATGATCCAGATAGAAGGTTCGAACCATACTGTTCTACCTTAGAGATGGCCAGGGGGCGCCACAAGCCTTCAGTAGGAAGTGCATATACTTGGAAAATTTGACTAATGTCGCTGTGGCCCGGTGGCCGAGTGGTTCAGGCACCTGCCGCGATAGCAGAGGACGCTGGTTCGATTCCAGCCTGGGGCACTGGAGGCCTTGGTCACTTTTTCTTAGTATATGACATTTATTTCAGTTTATAATTTATATAGTAGTGTTTCTACTTGATAAAAACAAATTAAAATATTTTCTGAAAAATAATTTAATTTGTTCAAATACTTCATAGTAGTCATAGAAGGTTGTATTGAAAAGATATTCAAATGGACCAATAACATATGCCTATTACAAATCAACTCCGAGTTCTTTCGCACTTATTTGAAGTTCATCATCAGGTCCATCTCGTGACATGAGACCTAACTGCTCACCTAGAGGATTCTAAAAAACTCATACAACATATGTCTATCACAAACCAACACCGAGTTCCCTCGCACTTCTTTGGAGTTCATCATCAGGTCCATCTCGTGACATGAGACCTAACTGCTCACCTAGAGGATTCTAAAAAACCTATACAACATATGTCTATCATAAACCAACACCGAGTGCCCTCGCACTTCTTTGAAGTTCATCATCAGGTCCATCTCGTGGCATGCGGCCTAACTGCTCCGCTGGCCTAGAGGATTCTAAAAAACTTACACAACATATTACCTATATATTATGTCTAAAATGGTACAATACGGTATGACGAAGCACGAAGTTTCCGCAACTGAAAAACCATCATCGTCACATCACTAGTCGAAAGGGAAAGGGATAGCGCATTGCATTTTCAAGTTGACGAAAAGGGACGGACATACTTCGCCTCTGCTTACTGACCAGTATAAAATGAACCCCGCGGACAAGAAACATTATTCAATGAAATAATGAATTTGACTTTCCTGTGGGATGTTATTCCATCTGTTTCGTAAGTAGATGTCTTAGATGACTTGCCACACCATTTTACGCTGCAATATCCCATGATTTCCCAATGAATTCAATAGTTTACGATTTATTTTCTTAGACTCGTGCACACTGCTAACAGGTCGTTACCTTGGGCGTAACTGATCGGAGCGGCGCGCGAACAATCTTATATTTGACCTATACACCATACGGGCGGTGACCGCGAGTCGTCCTATAAGCTCGGTCTATAGGGGTTGGTCTGTGTCCTCCCTACACTGTAGACGCCATTCCTGGTCCAAGTAGCACTGGAGCCTCAGATTTTCATTTTAAGGAAAAATGTTTCTTCTGCACACAAGATCTCAATGACGAGTCCATACAAAAAGAAAATAAAAAACCTAAGAATAGACGATGTCTTGCTTACCAAGTAAGGAACGAAAACACCACACGGACCATACTTGAAGCGCTTCAATACAATCAGCAGTCAAGTACCAGTCAAGTGGTAAGTACTTTAATGTACCTAATGTAATTTTTACCTCAGCAGCGTAAGCAAGGGTAATGTGATGCTTATAAAAACATTGTTTATCTTTGAAAAACATTGTAAAACAAAATAATAACCTATTGGGTGCTTTGGATAAATGACAGACCTAGAGTCAGACTATGCTAAATTGGCAGCGATTTTGATAGCTCAGCCCAGATAGTGCAAATGTTAAGTAAACGTCATAGTTTCATAGAAGTTTGACATTTAAAATAACATTTGCACCATCTGGGCTATCAAAATCGCTGCTAACTTAGCTTGGTCTTACTCTACCCTATCTGTAAAATATGTATTGTGACGGAGGAATAAATGACACACGTAAGCTGGTTGTAAGACTGATCTTTATTCCACTACCCACACATATCCAAGTAGGTATATATATGACATCTCCCTTTTTATAAAAATAAAAATAGAAAATAAAAAATAACTGACATGCTAAATCCATGAAAGGATTTCTTAGATATTTTGTGTAATTACATGCAATTTTTATTACAAAATTATACATGCTGATTATTTTACAATGCAGTAACCTATAAATAACTAGGTATTTTAATATTTTAAATTCGATTTTGTTTAGGTACAGAAATTTGATAGTTTATTTACTTTATTATTTATTATAAGTGTACTACTTTTACCGTAGCTTTATTACATTATTAGAAGTATAAGAACAAATTAAATTATTTTCAGAAAACATTTCAATACACTAGGTAGGGGAGAGGGGGGTAGCTATCACTGGAGGCAGCTTAGAACATATGCGTTTAAAAATGTATTTTTGATGCAATAATGATCCAAATCCATATTTTGGGCTTGCAACATCGACCCACACAACTGTCACCTGACATATTTGAAGTTTCACAGAACTTGAACGAACCAGTAGCTTAGTTTGTTTTCGATGCTAGCCGTTAGCGTTATTTGTGCAGATTTGTAAGGTTTCTCAAGCTGTATTTGAAGGAAGTGGTTAGTGAAACTTAATTTATTAGATAAAACAATCTATTATGTTTAGTGACGAAGGATGAATAATCAAAATTTGCAATGTTTCTACAAAATAACGACGTTTATTTTTTTAAGTCGGTGTTGGGGTAGTTATGAAAAAAAAATAGGAGGCAGTTTTGATTAGCTGTCTGTTCAAAACTACCCCGGCCATAAGAAATGTTCATATCTGCCCCGATATTGACTGGCATTTAGTATGTAAATTGAAACCGTAATAATATGTATTTTAGTTATTTTAGTAAATGCTAATAATGCATTTACCTAAATTCCATGAACTAAGTGGTTCAGTACTTAATACGATTAGTCTTGTTTAATATAATATTTAAGTATTCGAATTGTGACGATTACACAATAAACAGTACGACGCAACTACCCGCTAGCTTCACTCCGTGGAGAAGTGTCATGGCAGGCGGGTGGTTGGCGAAGTGCACGAGCAATAACAGTTGTTTCATTTGATCACCCAGTACACAACGGAGCCTGGACGTCACAGATGGCGACGAGGGTAAAATATTACAAAAAAAAAATACGGAAAGGAAAGGTAACGGAGGCGGAAAAAAAACAAACCTAAGGTATGGAAATCCTAACCTAATAGCTACCGTATTTGTCCATTTCCTCCCGAGCTGCCGATTGTATTCAGGTAATACAAAATTTTGGGCGAGGTGATATTCAGTGTAACGAGTGACGTACGGGTGTACATAATGCGAAAATATTAAAACTGCAACGATTTTGTTGGGCGGTACTTACGTAAGTAGGTTATGAAATTCCAAACTCACGTAAGAGGAGTATTAAAGGAACTAATGCAGAATTTAAATATTTAGGTGTCCATGCCTTCGCTTGAACCACATTATGAGATAACACCCTTGTAACTCAGCCCTAATCAAGCGAATTCATCAACTAGTAGCGCCATCTATCGCGCTACCCAAGTACTAATGTCGCCCGGTTGCCAGCGCTCGGCTGCTTTCTCTTCAGTACGCTTTTGTAACTCAGCCGAGCAACACGTTTACAAAGCAAGTTTAAAAAGATCAAGAAATTTAAATCGTAAAAATATTTTGAAAACCTCCGACTTCGTGACATTCCGCTCGGTGCCCATGGCCCAGCGACGAGACGCAGTGACCTTCCTACAGGCACCGTCATAAAAAGTACACGGGTACTTACGCCTCATGGCCTCGTCCTGTGGGACAACAAGCGTCGTCCCATGAGACGACATGGCGTCGTCCCATGAGACGACAAGCGTCGTCCCGTGAGACGACAAGGCGTCGTCCCGTGAGACGACAAAGCGTCGTCCCGTGAGACGACATGGCGTCGACCCGTGAGACGACATGGCGTCGTCCCGTGAGACGACAAGGCGTTGTCCCGTGAGACGACAAGGCGTCGTCCCGTGAGACGACAAGGCGTCGTCCCGTGAGACGACAAGGCGTCGTACCGTGAGACGACAAGACGTCGTCCTGTGAGACGACAAGACGTCGTCCTGTGAGACGACAAGGCGTCGTCCCGTGGTATCGTCCTGACACACGACATGGTATTGTCCTGACAGACGACATGGCAGCGTCTTGTAAGACGACGAGCATCGTCTCGTTAAAAGACCTTGTGACATTCCGCTCAGTGCCCGTGGCCCAGCGATGAGACTAAGTGAGCTCTTATAGCCATCATCATAAAAAGAATACCTACGGGTATAAATGGCACACAGCGTCGTCCCGTTGGACGACAAGCATCGTTGCGCGTCTCACTCAGTCCCGTGAGATGACATGACATCGTCCTGTGGGACATCAAGCGTCGTCCTGTAAAACAATAAGGCGTCATCCTGTGATACGACAGGCATCGCGATGAGTTACGTCATCATGTGAGAAGACATTGCGCCATCCTGTGGTATCGTCCCGTGAGAGGATATTGCGTCCTATGGGACTACATTGCATTGTTCCATAAGACTACATTTTGTCGTATCGTGAGACATTAATACGTCGTCCTATGAGATGATATCGCATCGTCCTCTGAAATGACATTGAAATGATGTTGTCTTGTTAAACAAAAACCGTTGTCTCATGGTCTACCATTAATACGGTAGCGGACGTCTTATTGGTCGCTTTATCGTTCGATGTCTGCACAGTCGGCCTCGCATTTAAGATCTGCATGGTCATGAACCAATGCACGACTTAGTGGGCGTTATCATCATTGTAGCCGACCAAATGGTGTGTCACCTTATTTTAGAACGACGAGCAGCAGAATTGCTATTAGCGGGTTTGGCGCGATATTGATAACGAAATGCAGTTACAGTAATTGTCTCAACCTGCCAGGAAAAAGGAAGGTTTCCGTCTTGGACGTGTACAAATGTTGGTCTAGGTCGATAACAAACAGTTGCCGTGAGATACCAAACAAACCAAAAATATACATTCTGAGGATCCTAAACTGTATGACTAACTGGCCATGCAAAATAGCAGTTAAGAAACTGTGAAAAGGGAAAAATACAAAGTGAAAAACCTTGTGTTATACTTTGCCCAACTAGATCCTATACCATAAAGAGAGAGGGGGAGGCAAGAAAATTGACGTTAGCCTTAAAGAAGGAAAGAAAACTAAAACTCCCTCTTCTGAATAGGAATACCAATACAAGTATAATGCCAATTCATTTACGGCTCTGTCATAGGCTAACAAGAGATATCTCTTTATTGCGGCTCTAAACCTGAAAAGAATAGAGTTTATGATACTCGTATATATTAGTGAAAAATCATCGCACTAAATCCCTCTTTTGAATGATGAATGACTAGTCAGGTTGATAGTGTCTTTGGGAATACTGAAGCATCTCCTGTATACTCTCTAAATATTGACCATTAGCTAAAAAATTGCGGCCTGTTACAAAGAGAAATCTTTTACTTACTTTAAATCGTCTACTATGTAGCTGTGAAACAGAGACCACTGAACTAAGAGAAACACGTAGAAAACAGCAAGTACCTTCCATCGCATTCCGTCCAATAGACCGAACTGACAAAGGCATTTATAATGTAACGCTACGTCTTACGTAGGCGAACAACGCGCGAACGCGGCGCGGCGCGGCGCGGCGCGGCTAAATCAATCCTTTGATACCCATAGAAGTGTCCTACGTAAGCGATCTCGTTGCGAACGCGGCGCGGCGCGATTTGCACGCGAATGTCGGGCGGCGCGGCGCGGCGCGGCGCGGCGGCGGCGCGGCGAGACGCGGCACGGAGAAAACAAACCGTTGTTGCATATGGAAGTGTCCTAGGTGAGCGAATTTGACGCGATGGCGAAGCGGCGCGGCGCGGCGCGGAACGGGCGCGATCAATCCATTTGATTTTTAGACGCGAATATGACGCGGCTAGAGGCGTGGCGTATATAGAATTACCGGCTTTATAATAATGTGGAAGTTTCTAAACGCAAAAATGTGTGACTTGTGTTTTATGAATACATTAATTTATTCAGATAAGTATTAAAAGAAACGTGCTTTTTTTAAGTCTAAATCGCGAACAGAATGAGTTTCAGTTGAAGATAAGACCAGATTGATGCTATCGCAGCTTAACAAATACGTCCCATAAGATATTGTAACCCAAGGGCATGTAATGAACAATACTTACTTGTCTGCAGAATGATCATTAAAATTGGCTCTCTGTTTATTGGAATCAAGATACAAACTAATGGATACAAATGATAAATCCTTTGGAAACACTGGTGGACTAATCGAAAACAGCAAGATGACAACTACCTATATTCGGGCACGAATCGTGAACGATGGTCCCAAAGTTGACCTCTCAAAATCGGAACCCGCAACAAAAGTGAACTACCTAATTCAGAACAGTGAACGTACATAAAACAAGGTGCGAAATATTAAATCAAGTATTTTGTGAAGAGTATTGGGACAACTACAGACTTAGTGCGGCCAAATAGGTTAGAAAAATGTGTGATGCAAAAATGATTAAGTATAATGTTTCAGTTCATACCTACTTATTTGTGTTTTATTTGCTTTTACAACATATGTTATTCATAAGCCTATGAAACAATAACTATACTCTCTGCAAGTACATCTGAATACATGAAACAAATTTTAAAACAACTTGTTTCATACTAAGACTTTACCCAATATTACTAATAAGTACCTAAATCATTTCATTACAAAAGTAGTGGGGTTTTAATCATGTGCTGCTTCTAAATGAAAGACATCTACAGTGTACAATGGTTGTAGTCTATTGCAAAATATACCAGAGGGTTAAGATCTTACAATAGCTACTTACTTATGGTCATGATCTTATTATTTTATTTATAAGAATAACAATAAACAGTTAGATGTAGCAATTAAGCCCACAAAACTACATAGTTTGACTGCGGAAGTGCCGAGGCAGGTATCAATCTTATTTCATATCTTAAATTATTCTAGAAATATGGAATATACATGAGATAAGTTGAGTAGGTTGGTAGGTTTGACCTAGGCAAACAATTTCCCTATCTACACACTACAAGCATGTCTACTTACTTACTTACAAATTAAATAGAATATGACTTGTAAGTTACATATAAATCAAATGAATAAAATACACTGTAACATAATTATCTACCTATGTAACCCAGGCCATGTAGATATATGTACAGTCGACGTCAAAGATATGTTTACATTTTTTGCCTTAAGTATTACAAAAGAGCAAGGTGCAAAAGTGTAAACATATCTTTTACATTGACTGTACTATAGTGTAAAAATATGGGTGTGTATGTGTACATCTTACTCAGGAATATTCCAAAGTTCTTAATATGCTAATAAAAGAGCTTTAGGGACATATTTTTGAGTAAGATGTATGCACCCATATTTTTCACTTGTCTATACAATTCCCTAAACACTAAAAAACCTAACCTACTTCAATGAGTACAGTCACAAGAAAAACCCCTTTGTTATATTTATTTTATTTAGTTTACCATCCTCATGTCAGAAACTTTGCAATAGCGATAGGCCATGCATGTTTACATAGATAATTTATCTTCACCCCAAGACAGTCCAGTTCCTCTCTCTGCAGCCCTGATCACCGGCAGCTTGGGCCTTGCCCTGCTGCCGGCGGCACCCTAGGTTAGGGTTTTTATATGTATTTTTTATTGTTTTGTAAGTGTTTTTTGTATTTTACTTTTATATTCATATTATATAACCCTAACCTAAGATAAATAAAGTAGCTTATACTAGTTTCAGTCTCAAAACTGTCTTCTGCTAGAAAATCACCATGCAACTTCCTAACCAACAATATGACATAAGTGGTAGACCTATACTTACTATGCTATGAAACTTCACAATAACCAATGTTTATATAGATTATTTGTCTCCACCCAAGAAAGAAAGGAAATAATTACATTAAATATATGTTATGATACAAAATATAAATACTTATGATTTTGATATAAATTGGTTATTGAAATAAGCTCTCCGGATAATCTCTTACCTTCACCAGTGTGAGATAAATAAAGTTAGATAAGGTACTTAGAAACATATTTTATTATCAAAAATGAAAATAAGATAATATTTATAATACTTTATTTTTAATTATACAATAAGTTTCTTCCATTTACTTTAAACGACTAAAATTTAATTCTGCCTATATGCATTTGACATTCATATTCTTGAGTTGATTCACTTGTACATTCCTTTCATCTTGTATTAAAATCAATCCTGAAAAGAAAGCAACATCATGTTATTATTATGTAAAAATATTTTGTGTTTCTCTTCGCCTAGGTAGAAAATGCTTAGAACAAGCAGCTTTAAATTAAAGTACAAAAGTAACCTGAATGTTATACTACTAGTTCGGTATGCACAATTATGTCAGAAATGTTATTGCAAATTGAGCCTGAACTGCCTGGGTGAGAAAGAAAAAATGCTGCAGAAACAGAAAGGTTATGAATTTTGCTTCAGAGCCAGTTCACAGCTCAAAGGTAAATAAAGCTAAAGGCATGGCGAAGTAGTAAGTGATAAGTATTAAACAAACAAGATAACTTACCAGCCATGTAGCTCGTTGTCTGATTCCGGCTATAGCTTAGTTAGTTTTGCTGGACATTTTCCGCAAATCGACATCTACGGTGCCTATTTTGCGTGAAACGAGGTAGCCCTACTCTAACCAACCCAGCTTCTTGGTCTTCAGGTTGCCAACTGCCTTCTTCAGTGTGGCTATAGCTTGGAAAGTACTTGGACTTTAAATAATCGTCAGAAATTTCGCTTTAAAGTGCCGTGAAGCCTTGTCAGAAGCCGGTGTCGTTCGAAGCGTGAAGCCCGTGATCATCATCAACATTAGCCCTTGTGCATCTTTACAGATGATTTACATTGTTTTTAAGATAAACATTCAGGAATTGCTTAAATTGTTGATTTAAAATCTGCACAGAAAGTTTAGTTCGCGCCTACAAACTTATCTCGTTGTCGGTTGTTGAGAATTTCGACAAGTTGACAACTTACTTTGGCATTTATGACTGGGTTGCTATATAAATAAATAATTCCCTCAAAAAAAAATTGGAAGGATTGCGTTCATAATGGCTCCTCTACACGATGGGCCAACGTCGGCCAATCCAAGGGACGCATTTATGCGTTAGAGGGAGCAAGTGATATTGCTATCTCATTCTACCGCATAGCTACGTCCCTTGGATTGGCCGACATTGGCGCATCGTGTAGAGGAGCCATAATACGGCAACATGATTATCTATCATATAGTTGGTCAAGCAGATCTTGTCAGTAGAAAAAGGCGGCAAATTTGAAAAATGTAGGCGCGAAGGGATATCGTCTCAGAAAATTTGAATTTCGCGCCTTTTTCTACTAAAAAGATTTGCTTGATAAGTAAAAAAATTATTTCATAATTAAAATAATACATAAACTAAACATAAAACTAATTAAAAACTAAACTTAAATATAAATATAAACTAAATAAGTATAAAAAATTGCCTACTGAATCCCGTCCCGGGCTGCCCCCGACGCAAAGGTGCCCATCACGCTCGCTCACCATCTATAATAGTTATTTGTTATTTTATAGTTGGTGCAACGAATTTTATTTAGCAATGGATAAGACCCCCACGTCAGCGTTAAATTTAGCGAACTGTGCTTAAGTTAGCGGGTGGTTTGGTGCAACCCGCCTTACCCGCCCTAAATATCTAATTACTGCTCCACCATCTTGAAAAAATTATAAAATTTAATCATAGAATCTGGTGGGTTATTCCCACTAGTTACCACCAAGTTCTTACCACTGGTAACTACTGGGAAAAAAATTCCCAGTAGTTACCACTGGTAAAAGGTGGGATTTTTTTCCCAGTATTTACCACCAAAATATTGTTACACTTCAATTCTAATAAAAACAGTATAAATATGTACAGGTTGTATTTTATAATCACCTGCAATAATTTACGAGGTGAATATGTAGGTCATACTAAACAAGTTTTATTGTGGAACCAATACCGAAATCGCGAAAAAAATTGACTCTCCCATACAAATATCAACATCAGATCAGTCAAATTGTATGACACACAGTGTTGCCAACTCGGATTTTGAAAAAATGCTAGACTATTGAAATATGCTAAAAAAAATGCTCAAATGTCACTTGAAAATAGACACTTAAAATAATACGGTATCTAAAAATATTCAGTAAAAAACACCGTATTTTGTCAGTAGGAAATGGCGCGAAATTCAAATTTTCTATGGGCTGATAATTTTTCGTGCCTACTTTTTTTTAAATTTGCCGCTTTTGATTACTGACGGAAATGGCTTAACAGACTATAGTTACGACGGTTACGAGTCTGCTGTTGTTTGGCAATATAGGCTGCCCGCAGAATTTTCATTCGGTTTCCGGACGGTCAGGTGTGAACGTCTCATGTCTCGTTTGCACCTGTCATTCCGTAAGGAAAATTCCGTGCGTCTGTGGCCAGCCTTATTATTGACCTAGTGAGCTCAAAATGCGAGCAAATCTTCTCTGTTTCAGGCGTATAACCGCGAACATCAAAAATCGAAAATTTCCAGCAACTATCTCTGTCAATCTAATTACGCCTTAATTGGAGTAAAAGAGGTAGTTGCTCGAAATTTTCGTTATCGACGTTCGTAGCAGGCCCTCTGCTAGGACTAAAATGCCGACTGCTGTCCCATCCCAGCAAATAGCAAAACATAGATTTGGGTAAATTTATGTAAGTACCTACAAGATCAGTGAAGGCCAGTCCAGATGGGACAATTTTCGCCCAACCTGATTAAATTGTCTCTCAAAACTCAAATATGTCAATCCACGAAAAAATCAGGTCAATTTAACTGAATTTATTTGCCATTTATAAATAATTATACATATTATATATAGTCCGTCGTCGTCCATCCGCCCACAAAAGTCAAAATTAATATGAAAATATGAACCGCATAAGGCATAAAAATATGCCAGGTGCTAAATGGAAAATTTTGGTGCCAAAGCGAGTGAAAATATGCCAGATCTGGCATCAATTATGCCATGTTGGCAACACTGGCCTACTGACGCTCCCTACAGTGTTGCCAACTCGGATTTTGAAAAAATGCTAGACTAATGTCTAGATTATGCCTAAATTATGCTAAAGTTTTTGGAAATATGCTAAAAAAATGCTAAAATGTCACTTAAAAATAATATGGTGTCTAAAAATATTCAGTAAAAAACACCGTACTTTGGCAGTAGAAAAAGGCGCGAAATTCAATTTTTCTATAGGAATTTTGTTTACTAACGGAAATGGCTTGACAGACTATTGTTACGACGGTTACGAGGCAAGTCTGCTGTTGTTTGGCAATATAGGCTGGCCGCAAGCAGACGCACGGAATTGATTCATTCAGTTTCCCGGACGGTCAGGTGTGAACGGGACGTCGCTATACACATAAATATACATGTCTCGTTTGCACCTGTCATTTCATTCGGAAAATTCCGTGCGTCAGTGGCCAGCCTTATTATTGACCAAGTGAGCTCAAAATGCGAGCAAAAAGCTTCTCCGTTTCAGGCGTATAACCGCGATCATCAAAAATTTAAAATTTCCAGCAACTATAATCTAATTACGCATTAATTGGAGTAAAAGAGGTAGTTGCTCTAAATTTTCGTTATCAACGTTCGTGGTAAGCGCTCTGCTAGGACTAAAATGCCGGCTGCTGTCCCATCCCAGCTAAATAGCAAAACAGAGATTTGGCTAAATTTATGTAAGTACCTACAAGATCAGTGAGGCCAGTCCAGATGGGACAATTTTCACCCAACCTGATTAAATTGTCTCATCAAATCTGCAAAACGGAACTCAAATAAGTACGTCAATCCACGAAAAAATCAGAGGCCAATTTAACTAAATTTATTTGCCATAAAAAAACATATATAGTCCGTCGACGTCCATCCGCCCACGACAGTCAAAATTCATGTGAAAATACATAGACCTAGTATTACATAGATGAGCTATACGCGTGCCTCCGTGAGGGACAAAACATAAGCAAAGCGGCAATATTAAAAACACGTTTTCACATTCCTGACAACATACCAAAAACAATCTACGTAATTCGGTCGGGTTATTTGTTGCCCACCATTTAACCATACTAAATTTTTGGTGGGGAACAACAAAAAGTGAGACTGTGACAATGACAAGCAATAATACCGCTTTCTCTGCTACTCCTACTGAAATTTCCATAAGTGCATCTCGTTCGGTCGTTTGGCCCCTCCCCCGTGTCATCTCTATGTTATTGTTCCTCTATGGAAAATATGAACCACATAAGGCGATGGCGCAAATTGTTGCTGCCAAGTTGGTGCAAACTTGGCTTAGACTAAATTATGCTAAAAAATATGCCAGATGCTAAATGGAAAATTTTGGTGCCAAACCGAGTGAAAATATGCCAGATCTGGCATCATTTATGCCAAGTTGGCAACACTGGCTCCCTAGTCGGACAAGGCCGTCGCGCCGCGCCGCGCCGCATCGCGCCGCGCCGCTTCGCGTCTACATCGCTCACGTAGGACACACCTATACATATCAACGGTTTGTTTCTTCCTCGCCGCGTCGCGCCGCGCCGCGCCGCCGCCGCGCCGCGTTCGCGCGTTGTTCGCCTACGTAAGACGTAGCGTAATTAGTGCTCCATTCACATCAGTCAGGTAGAAACTTGTAAAATTAGGTTCAAATGCTGTAAGTAACAAGCTCCACTTCGGAAGATTATCTAAGCAGCCGGTTGTGTTATCGACCTGCCGTTGGTATAACAATCATGCATCATAAAACGTTGACCATAAACGTTACATAGTTAAATTTCAAAGGAAATGAATGAACTCTTACTGGTAATATAACTATCGGAAACAGGCGGTATATGTCTAAAAGGACCAACTAGTAAAATATTAATTTAGTATGGCAATCCGCATAGTTACCCATGATTGTTCAATAGGCGAAACATCGGTTTCTTTGGTGGTAAATGTTATGCCTATGTAGAAGATGAAGCGCTCCTTCAAGTTATGTAAATAAATAAAGAATTTATGAAAAGATTTTTCGGTAGTTAGAGTGGTGTTACTGATTCTGTTTCGAAAAATCGCGAATTGAATTAGAGGTGAAGCCGACTAAGGGAACTAAGCTGTCGAACCAACAGCCACGGTCCACGGCTTTAAATCTAAACGATGATTGTTTAATTTTTCCAAATAGACAAATTAAAATGAAGTCACTTCAGAAACTTTGAAACCATGTGGACTGCGGGGCAAGCCAACGTACAGAAAAACGTATAACGTACGTAAACGTACACACATGCGTAATATGTAGAAAATATTTGCAGGCAGTCACCGATAGCAGATACCGGATTCTGAAAGAACACGGATCAGAAATATCCTTCTTTCGATTTCCAGATGAGAGGTTCCCTTTGCAGATAAGGAAGTACTCGCGTGATTTTATAGAAGAATAACAACATACGGTGGTTCAGGCAAAATGCACGATCTAAGCGAAATATGACTACAAATATGTTCGCCGGTTAAATAGACCCTGCAATTTACTCTGAAAATCAACACTAGTTCTGCAGGCATTGCCAGATCTAAGTATTATAAGCTTAGCTGAAAGGTTGTAGTCCAGGGTTTACAGCATACTGTTGTAACAGGTCTCGTAGAGCATGTAATTGGAAACGTCATCTTCAATGCAATCAATTCCAGGTGTAGTACCCTACAAAATCATCGTGTCTTGGTTATAGGGCAGATGCGCCGCTAATCGAATTACAGCATTAGTTGTGAAGACAGCTACAATTCATATATTTATATATTCATGATAATATGCTTATATCATTAAATACAGTATATATGAGATGTCAGTAGACATATATCAACGTTACGTCAGGCGTAGCTCACTCCGCGATTTCGTCGCGTCGCTACAAGTACATGCGGCCCACACCAATTTTGGTGTCTAGCACTAGTAGTTGCCGCGCACCGCTATAGAATGGACGCCTGCTCGCGCTTGCACCACCTTGTGGTCAAAATCTGTCGTAATAGTACATACTATTATTTATACTATGATTACGTCAAGGTAGTGACATAAATATAATATGTCGCAGAAAGGCCTAGATCATCAAATAATTGTTTATTTGTGGGCATCATGATGCCTAATTAATCCTAGGGTTCCCTCAAGATAATCAAATGATACACAACTTAATTGCACGAAAGCCAATAAACAACATACAACGTCCTTGTATTGCTAAATTTCTAATCAAAAGTACCTACAAATTAATAATAATAATAATTCAGCCTATATACGTCCCACTACTGGGCACAGGCCTCTTCTCACTCGCGAGAGGGCTTAGGCTATAGCCCCCACGCTGGCCTAATGCGGATTGGGGCTTCAAAGTACAAATTAAGTAATCAAATTAATATTTGGTAATGAACGCGTCTACACGTGTTAAGGTTTGACAGGAATTGTGCCACAGCATCGCCCGCGCACGCCGGTGCTGGCAGCACTTGAGTTTAGATGACATCATGACATCATGAGACACCCGTGGTTTATGCCACTGCAATGGTATAATGCCAAGAACTTACTGGTTCGGACCATATATAAATAATAATAATGTTTTAATTTGTCTGGGTGTTAAGAAAGTTCCGCAATTGGTTTGAAAAGGTTGCACTACAATTTAAAGTGGATAGGTCCACTTCCCCTACTCTTACTCAAAGAGTCTTTCATCGTCAGTCAAGAGGTTTTTACACTCTTATTAGAAGATCGTATGTATACGAAAGCATTAAAAACTCACAAATCGTGCTAAGTCTAACAATAAAGCACAATCCATTACCAGCGCGCGAACCATATAATCTTCAGTTTGGGAATCAGCTTGCCACCAGAAAGAGTGAACATTAAACAACCTACAATTACAAGCCTTTATTATAATTAGCCTAAAAATTATAGGTGAAGGCATTGGAATTATTCAAAGATTAAAAAATCTTCTAAAATATCCTACCTGGTAGACGGATCTTCAGTCTACGCACAACATCATGGTGAGATGCCATCCACAACAACTAAAGTTGTCAGCATCACTTTAAATTCATAATCATCGCCTCCATACGGTTGTCACCTGCGTGTCAGTGATTCTGTTCATTCGTTTATTCGCTTGCATGACTGACAAGCACATCATTTAAAGATTGGTTGACCCGGCACCAGCCTAATTGGCAAGTTTTCAGTTATCTGTGGGGAGTAGTAAATTTAGCAGCATAAATGACACTTAAAATAAGTAGGAGCCTACCATTTCATATAAGAATTAATATCTTTTCATGGCTTACTATTAATATGGTAGTTTTTAAAGCAACCCTCACCTAAAACTAATCAGTAAGGAAGAATGTATTATCGCCTCAGTTGAAACTACTGCTAGGTTGTTGAGAGTTGTTACTAGTAACGCATACATTAAATCATGAAGTGTTGTATTTTCTTCTTCACTTTCTGACGCTACTTTCAGGCAGAGGAGTACTTGATTCGAAATAAATCTCAATTACTCCCACAAATAAGAAATAAGAACATCATGTTTATAATTTCTAACACATTTACGGAATATGTTGTCCTTATGTAATGATAGCCCATTAACAAATAAACCTGGTATACCTAGTAGTCAATAACTATGCATTAATATCTAAATAATGTTAATATCGTATTCTAGTGGGTACATATACAAACATTTGGTTATTTGTCCACATTAAAAGTCATATTACATTACATCTGGTCTATGATGCAACTTACCAATTTACATTAAATTGTTGGAAAATACAATAAATCAGAGAGGACCCAAGCTTTTCCAATTAGTTACAAAATTTTAAACAGTGGATGGGCCGGCAGTGCTATATTTGTGTTAAGCAGTAGATAAGTAGTAGTAATATCATTACATCATACAACAAAACCTTTTTATCACCTAGTGGCTATTGTAAGGAAAGCATCAGGTAGTTTGGACGGGTTAAATGTAAAACTCACTCGATGAGGTTCACGTTACACGCATCAGAGCTACTACTTCAGATAGTGGTTACACTTAAATTTGTACGACCTACAAGTACCTACTTATGTCTTTAATTATGATATTAGGGACAGTCTTTCAACTAATAGTCACACAGTTTTGTTTTATATAAAAAGTTTTATAGTCACAATGGATAACTTATGTTGCCACTGTTGCCAGTCCGTGCTAACAATTGTCTCATCTATCGGTAATTACAAATAAGGAAAATCTAGTAAGGTTTGACGTAAACAATCCTTTAGTATATCAATACGGAATAAATTTCAAGCCCATATTCTTATCATGTGATTTTTGCATAAATTTAAATATTATCAGTCACAGTACGCCCGGGCCAGCGCCGGCAGAGGTTTAAACACGTCTCATAATGTGGTTCAAGCGAAGGCATGGACACCTAAATAGAACCGTTTTTCCCCCGAAGGGTAAAAAACGGATATTTAGGTTCCTGCCGAAGCTTGAACCACACCTAAGGGCCTTGCCGGCTTATGTGGTACTGAAGAGAAAGCAGCCGAGCGCTGGCAACCGGGCGACATTAGTACTTGGGTAGCGCGATAGATGGCGCTACTAGTTGATGAATTCGCTTGATTAGGGCTGAGTTACAAGGGTGTTATCTCATAATGTGTTTCAAGCTTCGGCAGGAACCTAAATATCCGTTTTTTACCCTTCGGGGGAAAAACGGTTCTATTACTGTAAAAACGTAGATCTAGTACCTATACCTAATTTTATAGTTTTGTTTACAATCAATGTTAATAAAAACAACTATGTATATGCACAGTTGATTTTGTCGACTGTTTACATAAGAACAGTGGTTAACTTTACAACTATTATTGAGTAAATAATTGATGGTACGTAGCTCGGGAGGAATGTTTACTAAGCAAAGAAGAAATATACGCGTGCTTATTACACTAACTCTTTGACAATGGCTACTGTGCGTGAGCCTGGTTGCCAAATGTAAATCCAAAAGTGTAATCAATGCAAGATAGATCAATAATTGGGGTCACTACAAAAAATAATGTACTCATGTTACATTATTCCTATGATGTGGCACCGACGTATTAGCCATGAATTTTTCCATGAAATGACAGAAACGAATATGCTGATGGTTTGCGTGTTACAAATACAGATGGTACATGGTTTATTTTCTGACTCAAAATCGTATATTAGAATTCATATGATATAAAGGGTAAATAATCAAACTACCTTCGCGGAAATCATGATTATTATGAGTTGTGTATTTACCGTTCATACTTAAAATATACCGACCTATTTAGTCGTGTAATTAAATACTAAGATATTTTTACATGAGGGAACGTATAGAGAAACCTGCATATTAAGTCGGTATAGTTGTATACAATTTATGGACCTTATGTCCTAAAATAAATATTGTTCGGTTAAAATAACCAGTTATAATCAATTGAAATGCTATTTATAGCACGATATGGGTATGAATCGATGTTAACTTGGTGTCGACTTAACATGTATTTATATATTCATAGGTATGTGCTGTTTATGATAATAAAAAATGCTAGCAGGTAACGGACCAGTTAAATTATCAAGGACCGTTACGATGTCAAGTGAGTCAAGAACTATAGATAGCGTACTTAGACTGATGAATGCCGAGGGCTTTGTAATTGTTTTACTGTAGGAGTAGACACGTAAACTCAGCATCAAATGAATTGAGTAGTAAGTCGGAGTCGGACTAACAAGAAAATAAATTGCAAGAAGTAAACTGTACATCACATCTATGCTGCAGTTGGTATAAGTAATAATTAGTAGGTTGAAACGTTCAACCGGTACTAGCAAAACAAATAATTAGTAGGTTGAAACTTTCAACCGGTACTAGCAAAACAAATAAGTAGTAGGTTGAATCTTTCAACCGGTACTAGCAAAACAAATAAGTAGTAGGTTGAATCTTTCAACCGGTACTAGCAAAACAAATAAGTAGTAGGTTGAATCTTTCAACCGGTACTAGCAAAACAAATAAGTAGTAGGTTGAATCTTTCAACCGGTACTAGCAAAACAAATAAGTAGTAGGTTGAATCTTTCAACCGGTACTAGCAAAACAAATAAGTAGTAGGTTGAATCTTTCAACCGGTACTAGCAAAACAAATAAGTAGTAGGTTGAATCTTTCAACCGGTACTAGCAAACTTTCATATAATAAATCCCAATTCCAATCTATTTTAGAGCCGGAATACATGATTCTATAGAATAATAATCAGGGCAAAGCTCAATTACAAACCCAAGTACAACAAGTACGTAAATAGACGCTGGGCCTGTCATAATACATCATGTCATGTAGTACCTAAAGTCAATGCTGTAAAAACTGAAGTGGCGATGCGGGGAGCCTTACACGGTGAGGAAGCACTGCTTACTTAACTAAACTACGAAACTATACCCAAGGCAACCATGACTAAGGTACTAACAGAAAAAACTCTAGTGACCAGCAGTTAACCTAATGTCTTGTAAATAGACATACGACTTTTGTCGGTTAACAGTGTAGATGACGAAGTCCCTTTTTAACTACCTAGGTAGTAGGTACACCTACTCAGATGAAGATGAGTGATATGTGTGATGTGATGACTAATTATAATTAAGTGTAATTAAAAAGGCACTTTACCGGAAAATGCATAAACTTACAATAATTAAGGATGCCAAAACGCTTAGGTATGCGGTTGAGACAATACATACATTAGAAATTATACATAGTCTCAGAACCGATACATTAAATCAAAACAGAAACAAATAACTAAATACTGTGTGTAGGTACCTACACATTATAAAATAAAAACAATAAGTATTCGAATTAACCGTGATTCAATGACAGTTTGCCTGATGTTTAATTTGTTGAGGCTAACTAATTAAATAAAACTAGTAGATTAAAGTTGTAGCTTGAACCACTTCATTGATCTACCCAAGAGTACACATTTATTGTACTAATTGAGCACTAAGACTCAAAAGACCAAAAACCTAGGTCTTATCATTTAGAAACGTTAAACGTAACGATAAAATGGTAAAGGACCTAAACATTCGAACTGTACTCTGGTGTACTCAGTATTTCATGGGATCATGGTTAGAATAATGGAATTCCATTGGTTCGTTGGAAGATGTTTATTGAAATTAAATGACATACTTACCAATGGCAGGATATAGGAAGCAGACATACAAGGTGTATACCTATGTTTCAGGTTTATAAAATATGTTGCAAGTAATTGAAATAAACCGAAGAAAAAGTGTATAAGTACAAATAATAATATTTATGTGACAGTCTGACAGTAATTATTGTGGAAATAATAATACAATACTTACTGGTCACAATTCAATTGAAAAATCAGCTTTCAATTAGAAAAGTGTTACGTTATTTTCATAACATAAATTGTAATTATGATTCTTCGCATAAGTAAGTTGCTAGAATAATATTACATTCGATATTATATTTGCTGTGTTACTTTTTGAGCAATAAAACGAATAAAATAAATATTTGGATTAATTGATGTCAAGATTATATTATTGTATTATAATTAAAGAACGATAATTAGATATGTATGCAATGCAATTAATAATAATAATGGTCAAATAGGCAGGTAAATCTTAGTAGGTACCTAACAAATTAATAATATATAAATCTATTTATATAGATTATTGTTTGCTTAACCTATTTACAAGTAAAACTAATCATAGGTACTTGACGTGGTACCTCTACAACGAATGTAACATTCCTACTTTATTTGACCTTGGATTATCTTCAAGTATTTTAAATTGCATTATATATATTAACATCATACAAGACTAGTAAAACAGAGTCAATCAGTTATTGCCAATAAGTAACTAATGTCCAAGACGCTTGGCAAGCTTACAATGTTATTGTACCTAAATCATGAAATAGGTATTAATTAGGCAAATATTATATTCTATGCTAATGGAAATACCTGGAAATGTGTAAGCATCAAAAGGAAAATGTATTAATTAAGGCGTTTAAAGTAAATCTCTGAGTTATAAGCAATTGAATAAAAAACTCAAAACTGCAAATAGGAGAAGGAGAGGGACTGACACCTAAGAAGAAATTGTAAAAGTAAAATAATAGTTTTACAGATTTTAGGCTTGCTAGTGTTGGAAAATATTTATTATTTAACTGTTGTAAAATGAATACATCCACACCTCGCCGAGTTTCTTACGCCGGTTCTTCTCGGGTCTGAGGTTAACCTTTCCGAACCGGTGGTAGTATACCTAGATTGGAAAAATAAATTAACCTAGCGAGTATAAGATAATACGATAAACTGAACTATTGTTGCATGATAAATATATAAAGTAAAATAAATAAATCATTATAAAAAGGGAGAGATGTGACGATTACACAATAAACAGTACGACGCAACTACCCGCTAGCTTCACTCCGTGGAGAAGTGTCATGGCGAGTGGGTAGCTGGCGGAGTGCACGAGTGATAACAGTTGTTTCATTTGATCACCCAGTACACAACGGAGCCTGGACGTCACACGAATGTTGTATTTCGGTACAATATTACAAAATATTAAATTAGTACAATTCAATAAATAATTAAAACATTTCAGTTTATTGATACAGAACAAGTAAAAATGGTACGGAATTATAAAAAAAGGAGAATCACAGAGAACCGAAATATAATCAATATTATATACTCATATAATCCGCTGTTGCAACATTATTGAGGTAGTTTTGAACAATGTTATGTTCAAAACTGCCTCAAGGGGGTAGCTTTTGTAAGATTTCCATACTTTTCAAAGGTACCCCCACTGAGGCACCTTTGAACACTCCAAAAATCATTAATGTACAAAACTACCCCATCTTTGTTGTAACTGTAAATTATACGAGCAAAATGTTAACACGATTATTTCTAGTGACAAATTGTACCAAGTACAGATTAAAAAAACGCATACATCTCGATATTATTGCCGTTACAGCCCATTTTTCAAATCTGCCCCACGTAAGTTCAAAGCTACCCACTCTTGGGGCAGTATCGAACATTATTCCTTGAGTAGCAAAAATCTAATTTGTACTTTTATCTTTAGCTTTATATATGTGCAAATGTAGTAATTACATAGGTTAATAATGTAGGTTGTTTGTAGAGACTTAAAACTGGATTCAATAGGTAATATTTTGAATTATGACAATTAATTTAAAAAGTGTACCAGGCTGCCCCCCTCTCCCCTATTATATGTATTTATTTATTATTTCTTGGTCACTATTTCTTAGTATATGTAGGTATATGACATTTATTTCAGGTTATAGTTATTACATTGTTATTAAATTTCTATTTATGTTTAACATTCATTACAATTATTCAGTATCTCTTATTCGTATATACTTACTTGCTGTGCTAAACAATATAGGTGTATTGATGTAATTATACAATTATTTTATGTTATATTACCCTGTACATTAACTTTATTTTATTGCAAGTATTCAGAGCGCATTATGATAGACAATACCTATTGATAACTATAATAATTAGGAATAATTCCTAGTTCATTAACTAACCTAAACGGACAATACTTGCAAAATCAGTTTATAAGTAATTATTATTAAGTATTACATATAGCTATTACATCATATATTCGCTATTCATAAACCAAATATATGGAGTATTATCTCTAGGTAGGTATAAGTCTCAGTTCCCTCGGTGCGTATCGGTGTAACCCCAGCGATCAGGTGGTCTCACTGTCCTGCCGTAACGAGTAATGTATAAGTTGTTGTTTTGGTTACACGGATTGTTAGATAAGCTAGAATTTAAATTAATCTGGTTGTTCGGGATGACAATATCATCGTATGATTGGGATTGGTTTTGAATATTATTGTTGCGTCGTTCAGAATCGGCAATCACGTGCCTACGATTCCTAACTACCTCACTTCCGGTTTCCAAACGAATTAGGTAGGATCTTATTCCGACTATTTTTTCTATAGTCCCACTTTTCCACTCTTTATTTATGAGAGCTTTTACTTTTTGACCTATTTTTAACGATGGAAGATCATGAGCATGTTTATCATAATAATGTTTTTGAGTTATCTGCCTGTCTTGCAACTTTTTTACAATATTTTGCTGAGATTTAGATTTAGACAGGGTAGACGCACATGGTACTATGCTACGAAGTTTTCTTTTATATAGAAGTTCTGCAGGTGAAGGTATGTCATTACTTATAGGTGTATTCAAAAATTCGAGAAGTGCGAGATTGAAGTCCGAGTTAGTGTAAGTTGTTTTTCTTAATATGTTTTTTACCGTTTGTATGCTTCGTTCCACAAGTCCATTCGACTGAGCGTATCTTGGAGATGATGTAATATGTTGGAACTTCCAATCACTTGAAAATTGCTCAAAAAGTTCAGAACGAAATTCTGGCCCATTATCAGATATAAATATAACCGGTATACCTTGCCTTCTAAATATCGTTTTCAAATGACCAATAATTTTTTCTGATGTTAAAGACTTAATTTTGACAACTTCAATAAATTTGCTATAGTAGTCCACCACTAATAAATATGACTCACCATTATAATGGAAAATGTCTGCCGCAACTTTATACCACGGGTTGTTCGGTACTTCGTGCGGAATCATCGTCTCTTTACAATTCGACCTCCTATAGGATAAACAAGCCTGACAATGTGAAATCATATCGGCAATCTGCGAATTTATGTTAGGCCAGTAAATCGTTTCTCTAGCCCTTAACTTGCTCTTCTCAACGCCTAAGTGATTTAAGGCGTGCTTTTCCAGTACGAGCTAAGCGAACCAGTTTTTTGAATCCATCGGAAATATAAGAAACAATGTTTTAAAATTGTGAAAAAAATATATCTTATACTTAAGGATCTGGCAGATATGTTTTGGATCTCAAAAACATGATTAGATAAACTTTGCTCGATAGAAAAAAATTCCAAAGTTACGCCTTTTTTTAACAATAAATCAATCTCAGAGCTACAATACAAACTTTTTTGACTTGTTTTTTACATAAATGTATAGGCAATAAGATAATCTAGATGATTTGGATCACTTTGTCTCGGTAACATCATTAAAATAATTTCTATGTTTCAATACCTAATAAATCCGCAAGCGCCATCACTCGCGAACGCACTTACGCCTTCTTCAGTCGCGCGGCAGCGCTTGTAGAGGACGGACCTGCGTCAGTGTGTTCCGCGCGGTCACGTGATTTTACCATTTACAAACAATGGGAAACAAAGCATATGAAACGTAAGAAAAAGTCACTAAGTGCTATAAAAACACACTTTCTGACAACAGAAGCATCTAATACTTTACGAGGTGCTTGAAAGCGCCTAGCTTTCCTACATCAACAGTTAAAATATTTCATTATTTTCACTAGGTCAGCAACCAATTTCAATGTAGGTAAATAATATTATATTCCTAGATAATATAATTGTGAGTATGTAAGTATGATATATTTACAGTATTTCACCTTTACTGATATACCTACGTCCGATCTGCAAAATGATTATATTCCTTCGTGCTCTTTGACTCCTTTGAAAATCAGAAATTATTTATTTGGATTGATACAGTATGGGGATGTTACAATATATGTATAGTGTTACGCTTTTAGTATGAGGGTGCCGAAGGCGCCCGGCTTTGGATCGCATGCAACGCGCCACGCCTGTCAAGCGTGCAAATTCATCATCATAATCATAAATTTAAATAAATATAAAATGTCAAATTGAAATAATTGAAAAAATTACCCTAATAGGCATATAGAATAGAATAGAATAGAATAGATTTATTCGTAAGCACAAACAATCGGAACAGTACATAGTATAAAAGAAAACACAAAATAAGATTAAAGTGCCACGAAATATATCGCAATACAATTATTTAAGAACTAAATACATATGACTAATTTTAATATTTGACCACGGTCGACATGAATTAAATATAATTGAGAGTTCAAGGTGCCTACAGACAGTTCATCTTGCGCTTGGTTGTATTAGTCTTGTTCGAGAAACTGAACACGGTGAAAAATAGAGATAATACTCCTAAAAATTATGTCAACAGTTTTATTGTTGTGCTCATTTTGTTATTACTGTCCCTCTAATAAGAATAATATGTACATATTTTGCATTAGTGTTAACGCTCAGTAACCTATAAAATTCCTGACTTATCTCAATAAGTGAAATGTAATATTTCTTTTGAGACAAATAAAAATATCTTTAACCCGAAAAATACGTGTGATACCTCATTAGATTCGTCATAATGCCTAGAAAAATGCATTCGAAGCGTGTAGTAGCACACACAAAATATCAAAAGTTATAAGCAAAAAAAGGGGGAAAAAGTAGAGATCTTTAATTTCCCCAATATCTCAAAAAGTATTCATATTACGGTGCGAGATGGGTGGGGGGTGCTCGACCAAATGTCATAGAGGGCCCCAAGACAAAACAAACTGCATTTAAAAATTTTCAAAATTGCCGACTTTTTTTTTTCAAGTTGGTTCGAGCGCGCTGAGATTTGGCATGGCGAAAGATAGAGGCCTCTAGATTCCTATGAAAAAAAAAATTTTTGGAAAAAATCTAAGATGGCGGAAATAATGGTCATTTTAATTTTGTATGGCAACTTTTAAACGGTGCGAGATGGGTGGGGGGTGCTCGACCAAATGTCATAGAGGGCCCCAAGACAAAACAAACTGCATTTAAAAATTTTCAAACAGGCCGACTTTTTTTTTAATTTTTTTTAAGTTGGTCCGAGCGCGCTGAGATTTGACATGCAACGAGGTTGGGGCCCAATATTACCATGTGAAAAAAAAAATTTGGAAAAATCCAAAATGGCGGCGGACACGGGCCAAATTCAAATTTCCAAGTAGGTTAGGCGAGCCCGAAGGGCGAGCTTCAGGCTGGGAGGCCGAAGGCCGACCCCGCGGAGGGCCGTCAGACCCGGAGCTTTATCTCGAATGTCCAAGCATGCTCTTCTCCCAGTAATTTTGGGCGAGGCCGAAGGCCGAGCTGCGGGAATGACGAACAAAGCAAAATCCTATACAAAAAGTGTGTTAAGCGAGCCCGAAGGGCGAGCTTCAGGCAGGGAGGCCAAAGGCCGACCCCAGTGGATGGCCGAAGGCCCGGAGCCTCCACCCCGACTCCCAAAACGCGAGGCCGAAGGCCGAGCTGCGTGAATGCAGTTCCTCCAAACGTCCTACAAAGTCAACTTTCCTGATAAGCGGAGCCGGCGGGCCGAAGGCCCTACGGCGAAGCGTCAAGGCTCGCGAAGGCCGAAGG
The DNA here is from genome assembly GCF_910591565.1 of Cydia splendana. NCBI lineage: Eukaryota > Metazoa > Arthropoda > Insecta > Lepidoptera > Tortricidae > Cydia > Cydia splendana. The sequence goes on along the minus strand of NW_026946888.1, from coordinate 885,553 downwards.
CCGAGCTCCGCGTTGGGCCGAAGGCCCGAAGCGTCACACGTGAGGAGGAAGTTGGAGCTGAAACACGACCCAATAGGAAAAGTTACGATTTCCCAAGCACGCGAGGCCGAAGGCCGAGCTGCGGGAATGAAGTTCTCGCATGCGGATCTTTTCTTTCTATCAAAAGTACAACTTTATTTATTTCTCCCTTCGAAAAACAAACTACTACACAACAATAACAACAGCAGGAATGGACTGCTACCAACAATATGGGTTAGGTTAGGTTAGAACTGCGACCCTCACAGGAACAGACTGCTACCAGAAAAGTGGGTTAGGTTAGGTTAGAAATGCGACCCTCACAGAAACGGACTGCTACCAGAATAGTGGGTTAGGTTAGGTTAGAACTGCGACCCTCACAGGAACGGACTGCTACCAGAAAAGTGGGTTAGGTTAGGTTAGAACTGCGAACCCCACAGAAACGGACTGCTACCAGAAAAGTGGGTTAGGTTAAATAGGTTAGAACCGCGACCCTCACAGAAACGGACTGCTATCAGAAAAGTGGGTTAGGTTAGGTTAGAACTGCGACCCTCACATAACCAGACTGCTACCGAGCTACAGGAATGAAGTGCACGCATGCGGATCTGTTTGTCCTAGCAAAAGTACAACTTTGTTTCTTTTTCCCTTTGGAAAACAAGCTACTACGCAATTACAACAGCACAAACAACAGCAACAACAACACGTCAACAACAGCACCAACAGCAAACAACACGCGTACCGCGGGGCCCTCGGGCCCCGCGCACAGGGCAAAATCTAGTTAATATTATTAAAGAGGAAGATATTTCCAATACAACATTATATACTTGCAGGACTGTATGTTAGGCAACATAAGTATTGGAAATTGTGATAATGAGACCCACCAAAAACATTTTCATGTAAAATGTTGCCAAGACGAAACCATAAGGCTTGCACTGACAAAAAGTTATCAGAAATTGACTTTGAAACTGTTTTTTTTTGTTTTTAGAGCTTATAAATAAGTACTACTGATCAGTAACAACGTTTTAATTTCACGGCAGCGTTATTGAGTTAAAGGAATCTGTAAAGTAAAATTATTGATTAAGGTTAATAACCTTTATAAATAGAACCCTTAATTGACCGTCTCCTTTAAAATTCTTACTTTCCTGTAGGTATTTTAACTCGAACACGCTGCCATGAAATTAAAACGTTCTTTACTGATCAATAATAAGTACACATTCTGTATTCTGTATTTTACATGAAATGATCAGAAATACGTAATGCAAAAAATACATACGTACATATACAATAAAAACTCTAAAACGTGACCATTTCCCGGTCTAGTTAAAATACTGCCATCATAAGATCATTATACTGTGACCCGTCTGCTATGGTTACCGTGCGCGGCGCGCGCTCACGATCTCGGCGAGAGGGTCGCGGGACGCGCGGGCAGGGCTTCACGGTTTGCCGCGCACCTCACCCCCTCAGATTCGTTGATGAGTCGAATCATATCGCCTTAAATGTATTTTCTTTAACATTTCAGACCGCATACAAGTAGGTATTACTATGTGAGTGCCTTTCCAAATTAATCCAAAAGACAAAGTCAACTCATCTCTTACGTCCCAATAACTACGAATATTTAAATCAACTTGTTTTTTATCAATAGGCCATCCCTTTTTTATCGTTTTCATCAGTTTTTGTAGTTCGTTATCTTCGCGCGTGCATTTCTGTATTAATAAAAAATGTGTATCTGTGAGCGGGTTGCATGCGGTCAACGCACACACCTGTGCTTGCGCTTCCAGATGACCGCGCGGCTCTGTGTCAAGGTCAGCACCCGTATTGTTATCACACGCCCGAGATAAGGTATCCGCTATGTATAGGTATTTACCAGGTTTATAAACAAATTTAAATGTATACGGCTGCAACCTCATTAGCATTCTTTGTAATCTAGGTCGTGCGCAACCTATGGGTTTATTTATTATAGAAATTAGGGGCTTATGGTCTGTTTCAATTGTAATATCGGAACGTCCGTATAGACATGGTATAATAATATACTCCGCCTGGTACTCCATTCCGAGATTCGCGTATGACCTAACTGACACGCGCCTACGTCATCATGCTGTTTACAGGTTCTCAAACTTTGAAATGTGGGAGAATTTTAACCAACGGTGAAAATTATTTTAACGGCATTAATTTTAAGTTATTCATGTAGAAACATAGTAAAATAAAACAAATCTAATGTATTAAATTAAACTTTATTTATCTATACAAGACAAACGTTTAAAAAACTAATTCACAGTTACACATTAATTACCAAGCTTACGACGTGAAAAGTTTGGAAAACACTGCGACTGCTGACACTGAGCGAGAAGGAAATAACAATTAACACGCGTTCGACAAGGATGACGGTCAGGGCATGAAGTTATCTAGATCCGAATTGTCAAATGTCCACAGCGCTATCCTGTGTTGCCAGTAGTATAAACAGAATTACCCGAAAGTCTGAAATTTCTTTCGTGAATCGGAAGATATTGCTAACGAGTAATTAAAAATGACGTGTTATTGTAAAATTTAAGCTAAAATACATATGTCGGACCCTGACACCAGAAAGACGTATTGCAGCGTTATAGTTCATTATTTTAGACGCCTGTATAAAATCGATTAGCAATGTTGAGCTACGTATTATTTGGTTGTAACAAAATAAATAAAGTTGCGTAGAGAGTAACGCCATCTATTGGCGTGTTGTTGAACTGAGATGACAGGTAGAAGGCTTTGGAACGTCGAGAGGTTTCTCTCGAGTGAGCGTAGGCACGAGTTGGCGTTTTTGTCGGTATGTTGGTAGACTAGTCGAGCAGGTTTGCCAACTTGACTGAGGCGGGAGCGGAGAGGCTCCGCCGCTGGTAGTTCTTCTTGATCGGACCGCGCTAGAGATCGGACGTACTCGTTAGCCAACCTCGTGCCTAACTCGCTACGTTCCTGAAGGCTTATACCTAAAGGATTATTCTGATAGCTTATAAAATCCCGCGTTCTTTAACCATTTAGCTAAGTGTTTTATTTCAAGTGTTATTTTGATTTCTTATGTTTCATTAGAAGCTTACTTTTGTGAAATAAAGAAATGATGTGTTATGTGTTGTTTTAACTTGTTTTGAAAAGATTTGTCCCTCTTGAGTTTGTTGCCGGTCCCATATAGGGCTAAATCTTCTCATGTTAGAGGCGTAGGGTTGGAGCCGGCCTAGTTTGACTTTAATAAAGATTTAAACGGTTTCTTTTTACTTTCATATCGCTCCCTTGAGTTAAACATAGCAATTAGTTCTTTTAAACATTTAGTACTGAAGTATAGTAGGCACTAGTATGGTTAACGAGTCCTAAGGTTTATTTCATGCACTGGTAGCATGGTAGCATACTGGTTTAGCTGTGAAGTAATACATTATCGTACTACCCCACGCGCCCACCGCCCTTTGAGACCATCCGCATTCGACATCAGAAGTGGGATTGTCAAGGTATCATGTATTGCTTACACAGCCACCTGGGAGCGTGGTGTATTTCTGGTGACCTACATTCCATAATCTGGACACGTGGTAATGGTAAGCTCACGTGTCTAACCTTGATTGAAAGGTGAGTGTAATTCATTGTTATTTGGTGAGAATTATTGTGAAAATGTGAATAAAATTGTGATTGAGGCAGTCGAGCATAGCGGTCGTTACGTGACGTCATCTCTGGGATCGTTACGTTTCTTTGTAATTCATTTTTGTAATCCATTTAAATCGAAGCGATCTTGAGTTATTTTGATTTGAAATCCATACTGTTAATTAAAACCGAGTATTAGCTATTACAACGTGATATTATTTCATCGCTTACTTGTGAATTTACCCTCAATAATTGATTTTTCATGAAAATACAATTAATTTTTATAGTCCATTTAAATCTAAGTGATCATGAATTATTTTGATGTGAAATCCATCTTGTTAATTACAATCAAATATCGGCTATCACGACGTGATATTATTTTATCGCTCACTTGTGAATCTACCCTCAATGATTGATTTTTTATGAAGATACAATTCATTTTTATAATCGATTTAAATCTAAGTGATCTTGAATTATTTTGAAGTGAAATCCATGTTGTTAATTACAACCAAATATCGGCTATCACGACGTGATATTATTTCATCGCTCACTTGTGCATCTACCCTTAAAAAAATATTTTTTTTTTATGAAAATACAATGCACCGTTAGAAATGGATCCTGCTGATTTGCCAATGCATAGGATTGTGTAATCCCTACCCTGTAAAGTTTAGTAATTAGTAAAATTGCTACAAATTATTGCCCGTAATGCCGTGATAGATCACAAATCGTGCATACTATGAAAGCATGAGCTACGCATATGAAAATTAATGTTACAGTGTGCTGCAACCTGAGCAGGGACAACTTACAGACGCCATCACACCTGTAACACAGAAGCAGCTGTGCAGTATCGTCTGTTCTGGAGATTTGGAAATAAAAGGACAGGTTTCGTTCCAATTGTTTATTAGTGAATTTTATTATGAGTGTAATGGCGAAGCATAACAGTCTAACGTAACTAATTAGCTGTCACTTTTCGTATTGGCCCATTTTACCGTGTTACTTATTTTTGGAACACATGTTTGTTTGTTCATAGAATGAAATAAAACGCACTCATTGAAGTTTAAATTTTATTCTGAGAATTTTGAAGTCCCGTATACATTGGAAACATGTTTTTTTGTGTCTGCTACATTGCATTTAATAAACCTTTGAGTTTATCCTGCTTACATGATAAACCTGATGCCGTGCTAATGATGATTTCAGTAACAGCCAGCTATGTTAAACTACATCGTGCATCTCGCCATCTGCCGCAGCAACGGCAACTGCAAGGCGGATAGCATCAGCCTTCGTGCTTGGGTTGGACTTCACCACCACCTTTGACTGGAACGCGTGCATCATGCTTTATTAATCTGGTGAGCAGTTCCCATTTTGTTGGGATTATTTTGAGAGGATTTACTTCTGCATAGAAGTTTTGAGCGAGTTTCTGTTGTTAAAGCTAAAGTAGAAAGCTGAGTTTCTGTTGTTAAAGCTAAAGTAGAAAGCTATCTCAGTTTCAGTTGATCAGTTGACGCTGATAGTACCAATGGTTCTGAGTAACATGATTTAAAGAACCGTTTTTATTTTCTTTTTGGAATTCACTCTTAACATTGTTTTTGCTTTCGATGGACTGAAAGCTTGTACTTTCGAAGGACTGAAAGTACGCCCGATGGACTGGGCAATACTGTTTTGCTTTCGATGGACTGAAGGCAAGCCCGATGGACTGGGCACTACTATTTTGCTTTCGATGGACTGAAGGCACGCCCGATGGACTGGGCACTAATGTTTTGCTTTAGATAGACTGGGTATTGTTTAGTGACCGCATCAGAAGTGCCGGAGCATGTAAGAGGTGCACGTGGTCTGCTTTTTATGTGCAGAATGCTCTTTGCAAGGAGTAGCACTTACGCGGCTGAGATGGTTACTTCTGACGAGGGTCTGGTATCTGCCGAAGGACTGGCAATGCACCGAAGGACTGGTGTTGTTTTGTTAAAAATGAATTTCCGTTGATGTACTGTGTTCATATGAGTAAAAAAATTGAAATTATTAAGTCAGAGTGCTATTTATTTAAAGATGTCCTACAATGATTATTATCACATTTGACCAAAATTTTTTTTTTAATGCCAGATAATTTCCCCGTAAATTGATATTGATGACAATAGTAGTGATACTGTCGAGCAATGAATTAGAGCTGTTGTGATTTGTGTTTTTGATGTTTGAGATTGTTCTGTTTTCACATAATTTTGAGAGTATCCGCCAGATGGAGGCGATGATTAATGGAGTGTATCCGCTAGATAGCGGCGATGATTACTGATTATTTTTATTAAGTCGTTGCTCGATGGACTATTTTTGACTAGAGAATTGAGGATTGTTAAAGTAATTTTGAACAATCATTTTTTCTGGTTGGATTGATAACAAAGTTTGATTTTAATAGTAATTTGAGAGAGACCCAAATTGTGGGTCAGGAATGACCGAGCGATAAGATACTGTGCTGAGTATTTTGTTACAGAATCAAATGCATACACCCACACACGAGGACGTGTGTAGCGCAGGACGGCCGTGTCGGACCCTGACACCAGAAAGACGTATTGCAGCGTTATAGTTCATTATTTTAGACGCCTGTATAAAATCGATTAGCAATGTTGAGCTACGTATTATTTGGTTGTAACAAAATAAATAAAGTTGCGTAGAGAGTAACGCCATCTATTGGCGTGTTGTTGAACTGAGATGACAGGTAGAAGGCTTTGGAACGTCGAGAGGTTTCTCTCGAGTGAGCGTAGGCACGAGTTGGCGTTTTTGTCGGTATGTTGGTAGACTAGTCGAGCAGGTTTGCCAACTTGACTGAGGCGGGAGCGGAGAGGCTCCGCCGCTGGTAGTTCTTCTTGATCGGACCGCGCTAGAGATCGGACGTACTCGTTAGCCAACCTCGTGCCTAACTCGCTACGTTCCTGAAGGCTTATACCTAAAGGATTATTCTGATAGCTTATAAAATCCCGCGTTCTTTAACCATTTAGCTAAGTGTTTTATTTCAAGTGTTATTTTGATTTCTTATGTTTCATTAGAAGCTTACTTTTGTGAAATAAAGAAATGATGTGTTATGTGTTGTTTTAACTTGTTTTGAAAAGATTTGTCCCTCTTGAGTTTGTTGCCGGTCCCATATAGGGCTAAATCTTCTCATGTTAGAGGCGTAGGGTTGGAGCCGGCCTAGTTTGACTTTAATAAAGATTTAAACGGTTTCTTTTTACTTTCATATCGCTCCCTTGAGTTAAACATAGCAATTAGTTCTTTTAAACATTTAGTACTGAAGTATAGTAGGCACTAGTATGGTTAACGAGTCCTAAGGTTTATTTCATGCACTGGTAGCATGGTAGCATACTGGTTTAGCTGTGAAGTAATACATTATCGTACTACCCCACGCGCCCACCGCCCTTTGAGACCATCCGCATTCGACACATATAAATGAAAATTATAAAGAAATATTTTAACGTATTAACCATAGGTATAATGTACCCATGTAACATGTTATGTTGAAATAAAGTGGCAATGTTATTGTGACGTAATCGCGTGTCACTCTGGGAATGGAAGACCATGTTTTATTAGACCATGCGTATAGATAAGCATAAAATTTCTCGCACGCGTACACACAAGCGTATAATTCTTTTTCTATTTGTGCATACGCTTGTTCGGTCTTGTTAAGCGATTTAGACGCATAGCATACTGGCAAATTATTTTGTAAAATGCAAACCCCAAGACCATTTTTGCTCGCATCAACTGAAACCGTTATGGGTATATCCAGTGAGTAATATTGAAGTACGGGCGGATTTATAAGGCACTGTTTTAGCAAGTCAAAGCTTTGCTGATGTTTTTCATGCCAATGCCACTCCACATCTTTTTTTAAGAGTTGGCGTAGCAAATGTGTCTTTTCAGACAAATTTGGCACAAAACTACCTACGTATGTAATTAAGCCAAGAAATCTTTCTAGGTCCTTAACATTTTTCGGCTCTGGCATATTTCGTACAGCTACTACATGCGAATCGTCGGGCATGGAAACCCCATGTTCACTTATCTTGTGACCTAGGTATTTTATTTGTTTTAGGCCAATTTTACATTTATCTTTATTTAATTTTATATTTATTTTACGACAGCTGTCCAAGACTTTTCGCAATTGTTCATCGTGTTCTTCTTTGGTTTTTCCATAGATTAATAGATCATCGATGAACTGACACACGCCTTCTAAATCATCAAATTGTTCTAAAAGTTTTGTAGTGTAGTCAGATCATACACAGCTGCTATCAGCTGATACAGCTGATACCTGATGCCTATCTCCCATATATGTATTTTACTACTTTATAGAACATTAAGTTAACGATGCCATAAACCTTGACTTACTGTAATTTACTATACAATGGTTAATGACCATTGCCATAACTTCCACTCGATTAAACCTGTTAAAACCTTAGTATATAAGGCCAGCGCTTTCTACCAATATATTCAGTATTTACTCGACTCTTGTGTTATCATTATAAACCCTGAACGCCGAACACTTCATGGCGACCCTGCCAGTCGGGCTGCTCGGGTCAGCCCCAATTTAAACGCAGCCCCGTAGCCCAGCCAGCCAACCAGACCCGCCGCCTCTACCAACACCGCCTGTGCCCAACAGCAAAAACCAGATGACTACAGGCCAGGACCACCGGCGCCAGTGTGCTCCCCAAACCCCACCCGCACCCGCGCTACAACAACAAGGCCGCCCGGCTCCGCACCTTCAAAGACTGGCCCAAGAGCATGAAGCAGAAACCCGAGGAGCTCGCCGAGGCCGGCTTCTACTACACCGGCCAGAGCGACAAGACCAAGTGCTTCTACTGCGACGGAGGACTCAAGGATTGGGAGGAGGACGACGTCCCATGGGAGCAGCACGCGCGTTGGTTCAACCGGTGCGCGTACGTTCAGCTCGTCAAGGGAGAAGATTACGTCCAGAAGGTCATGAGCAGCCAAATTTAACCAGGTATTCACCGTCGACCCCAACTACCAACTAGGCCGGATAACCAACCACCTCATGGACATGGCAGAGCCCACACTTCCAGGAGGCAATACCGAAGCCGTTACGTATACCGCAGCCAAACGAAAAACTAACAAGTAAGCAAGCACACCAACTACTTAAGATTTTTTTTTTTCTCGCCTTATTACAATTATCAGTTAAAATTATCATTAAGTATAATATTAATCAAATCCATAATCTATCTATCTATGTAAAGATAGATCTATAATCATAATAATGTGTAATCTATTCTTTAAACACGCAGATCCGTCTGCGAGCGATATTTCAATTTCTACTATCTATTTATCTATTAATAAAATTATAATTAGTTTACGATTACTACTTGATGACGAAAAACAAGACATGAATATATGTTAAAAAAAAATATATATATTCACCAGTTGACGATAAATAATAATTATTAGAATAAAACAAGTAATAAAAAATACATATAGATAAAATTAAATACCAAAAACTTGTTAAAATAAAATACTTAAAAAAAAAAAAACATTTTCTAATAACCATCAATAAATTTAACCGATGCATTATTCGTTAAATTATAAAATATATAAACAAAATTTAAACAAACAAAACACATGTAACGCGCCGCATGATTAACTCAAACAATCAGCAATTTTAAATAACTAAGACGAGGGTGCATTCCATTATTTCCATCTTTACAATTAACTTAACATATATATCTTCATATAGGTATCTAAAACACCACAATAAAAAAAAAAACACCTCAACAATAATATTATTTAGCATCGATTAAAACATAACAGAAATTATTAGAAATTATAATTTAACAATGCATATCGATTCACCTACTAGGATCAGAACATGTATAGATCAAATAGCAAGTAACGTCAGGAGAGTTGAAGCAGATACACATAAATTGTGCTTATCTGACCATGATATGGCTCAAACAATAACTTTTAATGTAAAAGGGAAAAAGAAATGTTTAACCTGGTTTGATTATAAAAGAGATATAAGCAGAGATAATATTGATAAATTTATTCAGTGTGTGTCTGCCTTATCTTTTTCTGATATACTTTCCTTAGACGACGTTTCAGTAGCTTTCACATCGTTTCATGAAGTTGTGTGCTTATTTTATAACCTTTGCTTTCCGGTCATCAAGGTAAAAGTGAACAACCGTAACAAAAAAGTTAAGTGGTTGACAAAAGGTATACGGAAATCATGTCAAACTAAACGTAAATTATATCTTAGATACAGATTAGTAAAATCAAATAAATTGTATAACAGTATTGATCTAAAAAAATATGACAATATATTAAGAAAATGTATTACCAAATCGCAAAGAATTAATAATATTAATTACATAACAAAACACAAAAATAAATGTAAAGCAACTTGGGATGTCATATCTGCCAACTCGACAAAAGCTAAGAATTTCAATGAAATTGACTGTGTGAATTTTAATAATAAGACATTTAAGGATCCTCAAGACATTTGTAATTTATTCAATAATTATTTTATCGACATTACCTCATCAAAATCTAGTATAAATAGCAACCAGGCAAATGTTACAGAAAACATAAGTAATCATCCTTCCACAATATTTTTAGAACCTGTAGATGCTAATGAAGTCTTTAAAATTATAATGTCTCTGAATAATAGTAAGGCCTGCGGTTATGACGACATTACATCAACAATTCTTAAACTAATTGCTAATTGGGTATGTCAACCTATAGCTCATATTATTAATTTATCCTTTTGTCAATCTATCTTTCCGGAACAATTGAAACTATCTGTCGTCAAGCCCTTATTTAAGAAAGGCGACCATAGTGATCCCAACAATTATAGGCCAATAACAATCGTTCCAGTAATCGCTAAAATATTTGAAAAGGCTATGTGTGCGAGATTAATAGGGTTTCTAGAGAGAAAAAATTTGCTGCAACCGGAGCAGTACGGTTTCAGAAAAGGTCATTCTACTGAATTGGCATGTTTCGAGTTTGTGAAGCATGTGTCTGAATGTTTGAATAGCAAAGTACCTATAGTCTCGTTATTTTTAGACCTTAGTAAAGCTTTTGATTATGTTGAACATGGCAAGCTTCTCGCGAAACTTGAATGCTATGGAATTAGAGGAGTAGCACTTCAATGGGTAAAAAGTTATTTATCTAATAGGAAACAGTGTACAGAAATAGTAAAAATTGAAAAAATTAAGAACAATTATGTTAAAGTTAAATATCGGTCTAATTTTAGAGAAATTAAGACTGGAGTACCTCAAGGGAGCAACTTGGGCCCCCTTTTATTCTTGGTATATATAAACGACCTTCCTCTTACTATTCCCCACAAGTGCATATTATTCGCGGATGACACTACAATATTAGTAAAGGGAGAGAATATTCCATCATACGAAAATAATATTAATGATGCCTTGGCTGACATAAAAAATTGGACATTTTATAATAATTTAAATATAAATATGACAAAGACATTTTTTATTCAATTTCATTCATATAATAGTAATCCATTGCAGTTAAATATTAATTATAATAATGTTTCTATATCGAGTTGTGAAAGTATTAAGTTTTTGGGATTATATATTGACCAGCATCTTAATTGGAAGGAGCATGTTGATTATGTCTGCAGCAGATTAGACCGATTCGTATTTGCGTTAAGAAAACTGAGACACACTATTAATGCTGCGGCGTCGATTACAGCCTATCACGGTTATGTGTCCTCGGTGCTTAATTATGGATTGCTACTTTGGGGCAACTCTGTAGATACTGAAAGAGCCCTCCTGTTACAAAAGAAGTGCATCCGTGCTATAATGGGAGCTTGGGTGACTGACAGTTGCCGGCCACTATTTAAGGAATTAAACATACTACCATTACCTTGCATGTATATTTTAAAAGCGTGTCTATTTGTAAAGAATCGCCCAGACATATTTAAAATGAGATCTGAGTTCTTCTCAGGAACTCAGAGGTCTCAATATCAAAATCTAATATATCAGCCAAGATGCAACACGGCCATATACAAAAATAATGCCTATAATATGTGTATCCTTATATACAACAGTATGCCTGTTGATTTCAGAGGTCTAAACACAACTGAATTCAGGAAGAAAATGACAAGCTTTCTGTTAGAACATTGTTTCTATAGTGTCAAGGAATATATTGAGCACAATAATGCAGATAACTAATATTATTTATTATAATCTAATTCAATATAAATTTTATGTAATGTAATGATAATCAACCAATGTAATGTGATGTATTGATAATAGTCCAATTGATGAAGTAATGAAATGTCCTATACAAACTTTAGAGTGTAATTTATTTTATCGTAATTGTTATTACATGTATTAAAATAAAATTCAATAATATAATTATTTTCTGTCTCGCATATGTGCAAGACTGAAAATTATTATTGTTAGGTAATATAAAATTTGCGCATCGTTTCAGTACGATAGAATACTGGACAATATTCTACAAAAACATCCTGTAACTATAATTAAGTATTCTTGCAAATAAATGATATTGATTGATTGATTGATTGATTGAACAATCCCATTTCCCAACGTAAAGACAAAACCACTACCACACTAACCCAACATTAACTTGGACTAACTGACAAACACTAGAATCTATTATTCCACACATAAAACAGCATCACTTATTATCTTTACAAATTATTATCCAATTTAACGTTCAAAAACTTAGCTTTCACACCATTTGGTTTTCAATACGTAACATATGTAATATATTTTTGCAAAGGCCCTCTTAACCAGTTACAAATTAATTTCGTGTTTTCCAAAAGAAAAGCAAAAACAAAAAAAACCCAATCAAATTATTTCGCTATTACAATCAATCAATCAAACTTTTATTGGTAAATTAGAAGTATTTTACATGTCAACACTTTATTACAATTACAAAACACATTATTATTTTATACATGAAAACATTACTTACACAGAATATTATTATTATTTTAGATCAAATAATTTCAACTTACATATACTTTAATACCTTTAATGCGAATTATAAACTCTATATTTTTTTATTATCATCTGTTCAATTTGCAAATATGATTTCAATTTTTTTTAAATAACGGCATAACTTATTTCTATGACATGTAGTCAATCAGAATAAATATTTTGTTTTTAAATCTAAAGTAAATAAATAACAATCTTACATTAACATACGTTAACTTACATTTATATATCAATAATATTCAGTCCACGGATCTATTACTCAACTAATTAGAAATTGCATAAAAATAAGAAAATGCCATCAGCCAGTCCCCACTCTCATAATAACCAAATATAAGGGAAAATACAAAAAATTTAATTAAGAAAATCAATATGCACATCCAACAAATTACCAATAACAACAAAACATACAAAGTAACACAAACATATCAACACTAGCTACTAATCAACATAAACATATGATATGATTAATGGGATGCACCAGACTCGTGAAGGCCGCGTCACGCGTGCTCGTCACACGCCACCCAATACGGATGAACATGCAACATATGCTATGTCATCTCAAATTTCGAGTACCTACCTACAGAGAAAGAAGAAAAATAAATAACCATAAACAGTTCATACACTTGACGCATTATTAGAGTTCCAACTAAAAAATAGTTTACAACATATAATATGAAAATTAAGGCGTCAATTAATACACGAGTAGGTATAAAATGAATATAAGGAAAGACAAATAAATAAAATAAAAGGGAAGGAAAAATATAAATATCACATTGAGAGAGCTAAATCACATAAGTGTTGCAACCATTAGCCTGATCAACTAAAATTTATTGTGACTCTTATATGCTTTAAGTTTTCAAAATGACGATTTCCTTTCAAAATGCGGTAGCTCGTGGAATTAAATAATGTAAGCAAGGTACACCAGGATACAACCAGGCAATAACCCTTGAAACCTGACCATGATTCGATCGAGCATCAATCGTGGAGACTCCTTGGGCACACGGAAAAGTTTTTTTTGCTGTTCCGATGTGTGAAAACAACTGTCTGGCAATACATATTAACGCGTAATATGTATTAGCGCGCTATAATAAATAATGTCCATGCAAACAATTGCATGTTGATTTTTGTATCCTTAATGAATATGTTTCATGTAAAAAAAAGGTCGGCCGACCGAGAGCGCTAACTATTAAAAGCTTTGAGCTTTGAGCGCTGTGTACTTTTTAAAAGACAGGTGACAAGTATCACAAAGTCAGCTTACAATTATTAGGTCACAATGCAGACATTACAAAATGGCTCATTGGCGATCAATTATTACACAATGCAGACATTACAAAATGGCTCATTGGCGATTAATTATTACAATAATAAAAATTTTTCCATAAATCACGAGCAATAATTCTGATGACAAAATAAAAATAAATAAATGAAAAACCCCAGGGAAAATAATACACACTATAACACATCAGAATAATATTTTTCTTTTACAAGCACTGAATCCTTGAGACATCATGATAGGGTCGAGTTACCTTGCATGGAGGTCCTTGGACACATAGTATGTTTATTAATATAAACATGTGTTAAAAAAAAAAAACAGCCTGTAAAAAAGTATATATGTATATATATACATATAAAAATCAAATATAGCCTTATACTAAAAAAAAATCAAATAAAGAAAAAAAACAACTATCAATCAAAACAGAGAAGAAAATAAATAAATAATACAATAAATTATGTACTAAGTATGCCCGAAGATGTGGTTTCAGCACAAAATGCGAACCAATTTAAAAATAAATCAGACAAACACATCAATACATCTACTTGTCAACGACAACTATTAATGATTACTGGATACAGGCAATGTCAGTTGTCACAACTGCCTGCCTGCTTACAAAATAATAAATAAATAATAAATATATTTATGAATAAAATAAAATTAAAACAAAGAATATTAATTAAATAAAAAAAATAATAAACGTAAAACGAACATTAAATAAATACCTACAATTATAGCGATAATAATAAACAAATCAATTAAATAAAAATAAAAATACATACTTAATTAAAAATAAGTTAAATTAATGAAAAAAAAAACCAATTAAATCACAAAAAAAATACCTTACATGTAAATACAATACACGTTGTATTGTGTCCATAATATAATAATAAATTAATGACCAGTTTGCATGTCGAAGAAAATTCGCAAAGATACCTAACAACCTATTTACCATACCCACAATAGGTCAATGTAATAATAATAATAAAAAAAAACATATATATAAAATAAATAAAATAATACAAAAATTATTTCACTCAAAAGAATACCACTTAATTTAAAAGTTTAGAGTATTACATTATACTACAATACGAGTTTTGCGTCACCAATGTAGAAAAATCCTTTTAACCACATAGTTATTATTACCCAATGTATAAAAGAGCCATATACTGTTATTCAAAATCAGGGTACAAATATTAGCATTAAGTAAGAACATATTGTAAAAAAAAAAAAAACCAGCCATGCAGCACAAAAATAATGCAACCCTTACATTGTCAATGACATATTATCAAAATTATAAATAAATTTTTCAAATCATTACACTTTTCGGCATCTAAAAATATCAGTTTACACTGAACCGTAATTATACATAACAGATAGACCCAATTTATAATTTTAACTCTTATTCCCTAGAACTTAAGTATAGATTACAAAAGTCCCAGGAGGACGCTAGACATAATTTAATTATGTCAAAATAACTTAAAAAACAAAAATATGAAGAAAAAAAAATATTCATTCATGTAACAATAACGTAGGAAACTTAATATTAATAAAAAAAGGAAGATAGAGATAAGATGGACCCAGTATTAACCCTACACAGTATTTCAAGACTAAGGTCAAAATTTAAAAAAATATTAGTATCAGGAAAAGAAAACATTGTACACCAAAACAGAACAAAGCACTATTACTATTAGAACTCACCTTTTCGGCACACCAGACACATACACACACAAACACACAAGTCAAATTCAAACGTAATTACAAGTTCCATGATCGGCCGACACAAATCCGCGAAGCAAGCGACGGAACTAATCTGATAATCTAACAACCCACATTTCTTATTTTACAAATGCAATTTAAAACCGATCACCTTTAAACTTACCAAGCCGACAGAATCCAAAAAAAAAGGATCTCCATCTTCCTTATTACAACATAAGAAAGCAAGCAACGCATTGTTTACAGTAGTATATCTAATGTTACATAGGAATAATTATAAGTAAGAAACATACTAAATGTCAAAACCGCACTTTTAGCTATAAGATAAATAATGTAACAGAAAACCTAACATCCCATCGCATACCAGCATCCATATAAGGAACCACTATCTCCATGACACAGAAAATTAATCAATAATGCCCAACAAATAAATATCATATTAACAGTTTCAATAAAAGTAAACACATGTTAATGCAACAATGTATTTCATAACCATATGTGACGATTACACAATAAACAGTACGACGCAACTACCCGCTAGCTTCACTCCGTGGAGAAGTGTCATGGCGAGTGGGTAGCTGGCGGAGTGCACGAGTGATAACAGTTGTTTCATTTGATCACCCAGTACACAACGGAGCCTGGACGTCACAGATGGCGACGAGGGTAAAATATTACAAAAAATTACGGAAAGGAAAGGTAACGGTGGCGGAAAAAAAAAAACAAATCTAAGGTATGGAAATCCTAATCTAATAGCTACCGTATTTGTCCATTTCCTCCCGAGCTGCCGATTGTATTCAGGTAATACAAAATTTTGGGCGAGGTGATATTCTGTGTAACGATTGACGTACGGTTGTACATAATACGAAAATATTAAAACTGCAACGATTTTGTTAGGCGGTACTTACGTAAGTAGGTTATGAAATTCCAAACTCACGTAAGAGGAGTATTAAAGAAACTAATGCAGAATTTAAATATTACTGTAAAAACGTAGATCTAGTACCTATACCTAATTTTATAGTTTTGTTTACAATCAATGTTAATAAAAACAATTATGTATATGCACAGTTGATTTTGTCGACTGTTTACATAAGAACAGTGGTTAACTTTACAACTATTATTGAGTAAATAATTGATGATACGTAGCTCGGGAGGAATGTTTACTAAGCAAAGAAGAAATATACGCGTGCTTATTACACTAACTCTTTGACAATGGCTACTGTGCGTGAGCCTGGTTACCAAATGTAAATCCAAAAGTGTAATCAATGCAAGATAGATCAATAATTGGGGTCACTACAAAAAATAATGTACTCATGTTACATTATTCCTATGATGTGGCACCGACGTATTAGCCATGAATTTTTCCATGAAATGACAGAAACGAATATGCCGATGGTTTGCGTGTTACAAATACAGATGGTACATGGTTTATTTTCTGACTCAAAATCGTATATTAGAATTCATATGATATAAAGGGTACATAATCAAACTACCTTCGCGGAAATCATGATTATTATGAGTTGTGTATTTACCGTTCATACTTAAAATATACCGACCTATTTAGTCGTGTAATTAAATACTAAGATATTTTTACATGAGGGAACGTATAGAGAAACCTGCATATCAAGTCGGTATAGTTGTATACATTTTATGGACCTTATGTCCTAAAAGAAATATTGTTCGGTTAAAATAACCAGTTATAATCAATTGAAATGCTATTTATAGCACGATATGGGTATGAATCGATGTTAACTTGGTGTCGATTTAACATGTATTCATATATACATAGGTATGTGCTGTTTATGATAATAAACAATGCTAACAGGTAACGGACCAGTTAAATTATCAAGGACCGTTACGATGTCAAGTGAGTCAAGAATTATAGATAGCGTACTTAGACTGATGAATGCCGAGGGCTTTGTTATTGTTTTACTGTAGGAGTAGACACGTAAACTCAGCATCAAATGAATTGATTAGTAAGTCGGAGTCGGACTAACAAGAAAAATAAATTGCAAGAAGTAAACTGTACATCACATCTATGCTGCAGTTGGTATAAGTAATAATTAGTAGGTTGAAACGTTCAACTGGTACTAGCAAAACAAATAGTTAGTAGGTTGAAGCTTTCAACCGGTACTAGCAAAACAAATAATTAGTAGGTTGAAACTTTCAACCGGTACTAGCAAAACAAATAATTAGTAGGTTGAAATGTTCAACTGGTACTAGCAAAACAAATAATTAGTAGGTTGCAACTTTCAACCGGTACTAGCAAAACAGATAATTAGTAGGTTGAAACTTTCAACCGGTACTAGCAAAACAAATAATTAGTGGGTTGAAACTTTCAACCGGTACTAGCAAAACAAATAATTAGTGGGTTGAAACTTTCAACCGGTACTAGCAAAGCAAATAATTAGTAGGTTGAAACTTTCAACAGGTACTAGCAAAACAAATAATTAGTAGGTTGAAACTTTCAACCGGTACTAGCAAAACAAATAATTGGTAGGTTGAAACTTTCAACCGGTACTAGCAAAACAAATAATTAGTGGGTTGAAATGTTCAACTGGTACTAGCAAAACAAATAATTAGTAGGTTGAAACTTTCAACTGGTACTAGCAAAACAAATAGTTAGTGGGTTGAAACTTTCAACCGGTACTAGCAAAACAAATAATTAGTAGGTTGAAACTTTCAACCGGTACTAGCAAAATAAATAATTAGTAGGTT
This sequence comes from Cydia splendana, assembly GCF_910591565.1. NCBI lineage: Eukaryota > Metazoa > Arthropoda > Insecta > Lepidoptera > Tortricidae > Cydia > Cydia splendana. The sequence continues at coordinate 867,271 of NW_026946888.1, read as the reverse complement.
GAAATGTTAAACCGGTACTAGCAAAACAAATAATTAGTAGGTTGAAATGTTCAACTGGTACTAGCAAAACAAATAATTAGTAGGTTGATTGTTCAACTGGTACTAGCAAAACAAATAATTAATAGGTTGATTGTTCAACTGTTGCTAGCAAAACAAATAATTAGTAGGTTGAAACGTTCAACTGGTACTAGCAAAACAAATAATTAGTAGGTTGAAACGTTCAACTGGTACTAGCAAAACAAATAATTAGTAGGTTGAAACGTTCAACTGGTACTAGCAAAACAAATAATTAGTAGGTTGAAACTTTCAACTGGTACTAGCAAAACAAATAATTAGTAGGTTGAAACTTTCAACCGGTACTAGCAAAACAAATAATTAGTAGGTTGAAACTTTCAACCGGTACTAGCAAAACAAATAATTAGTAGGTTGAAATGATCAACTGGTACTAGCAAAACAAATAATTAGTAGGTTGACACTTTCAACTGGTACTAGCAAAACAAATAGTTAGTAAGTTGAAACTTTCAACCGGTACTATCAAAACAAATAATTAGTAGGTTGAAACGTTCAACTGGTACTAGCAAAACAAATAATTAGTAGGTTGAAACGTTCAACTGGTACTAGCAAAATAAATAAGTAGTAGGTTGAATGTTCAACTGGTACTAGCAAAACAAATAATTAGTAGGTTGATTGTTCAACTGTTGCTAGCAAAACAAATAATTAGTAGGTTGGAACTTTCAACTGGTACTAGCAAAACAAATAATTAGTAGGTTGGAATTTTCAACTGGTACTAGCAAAACAAATAATTAGTAGGTTGGAACTTTCAACTGGTACTAGCAAAATAAATAAGTAGTAGGTTGAATGTTCAACTAGTACTAGCAAAACAAAAGAAATGATAAGCGAAATCATAACACTTACCTACGATACAAACAGAGAATAATTAGTAAGTTGAATGTTGGACTGGTACTAACAAACCAAAAGAGTCAAATGTACCTAGTAACTAGTCTAGTAGACGCGATAGTGGTGGTTGGTACTAACGATAGGACCTTTTGTTATAGGTCGTCCAAATTAGTACAACATAGTACTTAAAAGTAAACTGACGCGATATAGTGTTGGTTGGTACTAACGATAGTATCTTGTTTTAGGTCATCCAAAATGTCCTAGATACCACCATTAGATGGATTCTTTAGCCCACCAAAACTTAATAGGGAGGCAAAATAGTCATAAACTGACATTATGTTAGTATAGAGTGACCTCCTATTATGTAATGTATTTATTGAATTCGAAATTATATAATAAGCAGTTTAGTGCCTCTGCCTACTGTTCCAGTTAACTTAAGGCGTAGGTATAGATGGATGGCCTCGGGAATAGGCATATCTACTAATGTAGATTCAGGATAGATTTCAATTATACAAAAAAAAAAAATACGCCAGTTGGAAAACATTTCCTGTAAAGTATTACAATTTAACCTTCTTCTAACCTATACCCGTATCATAAATGTACTGCATTTTGCAGATGTTCGTATGGGTAAGAACTTAATGTATCAGCTTAAATAAAAACGAACAAAGTATATACAAAAATATATTATACGACGACTTAGACGGTATTCCGGTTAAAGATTGTTGTAGCAATCCTGTTGGAACAGTTAGAAGACGGGTTAAATTATAGTTTAAGAGAAACAAGCAGGTGACCAGGATAAGAGTAATAATGCATTCTGCGTAAGTAGCCGTGGAAATTGTGGAACACAGAGGCATGCCTAAACTGCCCAAATAAAACCTATAAATAGATGAGGATATACAATTCTTCAAAATCGTATATGACCCAGATTTCATATAATAAATCCCAATTCCAATCTATTTTAGAGCCGGAATACATGATTCTGTAGAATAATAATCAGGGCAAAGCTCAATTACAAACCCAAGTACAACAGGTACGTAAATAGACGCTGGGCCTGTCATAATACATCATGTCATGTAGTACCTAAAGTCAATGCTGTAAAAACTGAAGTGGCGATGCGGGGAGCCTTACACGGTGAGGAAGCACTGCTTACTTAACTAAACTACGAAACTATACCCAAGGCAACCATGACTAAGGTACTAACAGAAAAAACTCTAGTGACCAGCAGTTAACCTATTGTCTTGTAAATAGACATACGACTTTTGTCGGTTAACAGTGTAGATGACGAAGTTCCTTTTTAACTACCTAGGTAGTAGGTACACCTACTCAGATGAAGATGAGTGATGTGTGTGATGTGATGACTAATTATAATTAAGTGTAATTAAAAAGGCACTTTACCGGAAAATATATTTCCTTATTTCAGTCACATGCATAAACTTACAATAATTAAGGATGCCAAAACGCTTAGGTATGCGGTTGAGACAATACATACATTAGAAATTATACATAGTCTCAGCACCGATACATTAAATCCAAATAAATAATAATACAATACTTACTGGTCACAATTCAATTGAAAAATCAGCTTTCAATTAGTAAAGTGTTACGTTATTTTCATAACATAAATTGTAATTATGATTCTTCGCATAAGTAAGTTGCTAGAATAATATTACATTCGATATTATATTTGCTGTGTTACTTTTTGAGCAATAAAATTAATAAAATAAATATTTGGATTAATTGATATCAAGATTATATTATTCAAGTATTATAATTAAAGAACGATAATTAGATATGTATGCAATGCAATTAATAATAATAATGGTCAAATAGGCAGGTAAATCTTAGTAGGTACCTAACAAATTAATAATATATAAATCTATTTATATAGATTATTGTTTGCTTAACCTATTCATAAGTAAAACTAATCATACTTGACGTGGTACCTCTACAACGAATGTAACATTCCTACTTTATTTGACCTTGGATTATCTTCAACTATTCTAAATTGCATTATATATATTAACATCATACAAGACTAGTAAAACAGAGTCAATCAGTTATTGCCAATAAGTAACTAATGTCCAAGACGCAAGCTGGCAAGCTTGGCAAGCTTACAATGTTATTGTACCTAAATCATGAAATAGGTATTAATTAGGCAAATATTATATTGTATGCTAATGAAAATACCTGGAAATGTGTAAGCATCAAAAGGAAAAGTAAATCTTTGAGTTATAAGCAATTGAATAAAAAACTCAAAACTGCAAATAGGAGAAGGAGAGGGACTGACACCTAAGAAGAAATTGTAAAAGTAAAATAATAGTTTTACAGATTTAAAGGCTTGCTAGTGTTGGAAAATATTTATTATTTAACTGTTGTAAAATGAATACATCCACACCTCGCCGAGTTTCTTACGCCGGTTCTTCTCGGGTCTAAGGTTAACCTTTCCGAACCGGTGGTAGTATACCTAGATTGGAAAAATAAATTAACCTAGCGAGTATAAGATAATACGATAAACTGAACTATTGTTGCATGATAAATATATAAAGTAAAATAAATAAATCATTATAAAAAGGGAGAGATGTGACGATTACACAATAAACAGTACGACGCAACTACCCGCTAGCTTCACTCCGTGGAGAAGTGTCATGGCGAGTGGGTAGCTGGCGGAGTGCACGAGTGATAACAGTTGTTTCATTTGATCACCCAGTACACAACGGAGCCTGGACGTCACACCATATAAGGAACATGTAATCTTAGAAATAGGCATGTAAGCAAATTGTATATCCAGATAGCAGTAAGATTTTTATTATATTCATAACTTTAAGAACCAATATGTATACCATAGATATAAGTTCACTTAAGCCAAAAAAATAATACTTGTTATATATTTTTTGTCTTAAAAAAAAAAAACGGGAAAGCTGTAGTGTAGTCAGATCATACACAGCTGCTATCAGCTGATACAGCTGATACCTGATGCCTATCTCCCATATATGTATTTTACTATTTTATAGAACATTAAGTTAACGATGCCATAAACCTTGACTTACTGTAATTTACTATACAATGGTTAATGACCATTGCCATAACTTCCACTCGATTAAACCTGTTAAAACCTTAGTATATAAGGCCAGCGCTTTCTACCAATATATTCAGTATTTACTCGACTCTTGTGTTATCATTATAAACCCTGAACGCCGAACACTTCAGTTTTTTGTGAAATACCTCACTAGCTGACGATATTCCGTATGGCAACCGTAAAAATTTATATCTGCCAAAAACAGTGTTAAAAGTGCACAAGTCAGTGCAATCTGGGCTAAGTTTCACCTGCCAAAACCCTTGTTTGGCATCTAAAGTGCTGAACCATTTTGCACCTAATAATTTGGATGTAATTTCATCTAGGGTGGGCAAACGAAAATGTTCCCGTTTTATGGCCTTATTTAAATCCTGCGGGTCTAAGCATATACGAAAATCACCATTTGGTTTTTTAGCCAGAGTCATACTATTCACCCAGTCTGTTGGACCTTCGACCTTGGAAATTATTTTCTGTTGCTCCATTTCTATCAATTTGCTTTTAACATGTTCTCTTAGTGCGATGGGTAACTTTCGGGGTGGATGTATGACTGGACGCGCGCTATCATTTAACCGTATCCTGTACTCTCCAGGAAGACAACCTATTCCTTCAAATATGTCAGCGTAATCAGCCAATATGCCATGCTCGTTACTAGGTTCTATCGACATTACGCGCTTCACTAAATTTAGTTCCTCACTAGCATCGCGACCTAGTACGAGGGGAGAATCAACGTCGGCAACAATAAACTTCAATATATAATTATTGCCCTTATAGCATGTTTTCAGATAGCATTTACCAACTACTTTGATACCGTCACCCGAATAACCTCGTAATTTCATAGACGTTTGCGTCAACTGTTGCACTGAAATATTCATATTTTGCAAACTGACTAAAGGTAAAACATTTACACCGGCACCAGTATCAATATTAAATTGAATTAAATGATCATTAATTGCAAGTGTAACAGACCAATCGGTACCCGAAGTATTATTATTATGTCTTTTTACCTGATCACTGGAGGCTCCCTCCACAGCATACACCCGGCACATCTTCGCAAAGTGATTATATCTATTGCAACTGTCACAACGCACACCGTATGCCGGACACTTATTATACGCGTGATTACTACCACATCTCGAACACACTTGATGTGACTGCGAATTATGAGTCGAGACGTTACTAGGTCCAGGCCTTGGATCCCTGTCCGCCTGTACGGGGACTGCAGCAGGAGCGCGACGACCTCTTCCTCGTCCGCGACCGCGCCGGCGGCGCCCGCGCGGCTCCCAGGAGCCGGGGGCGGCGGCTGCGGGGGGCGCACCCCTCGCCGCACGAGCTCCACAACGACAATACGAATTGTTTACCCAGTTTACCGCTTCCTCAACGTCTTCATGTCTACCATTACTACTTGTACCACAATTTGTACTCAATTCATGAACATGATGTGTCTCCGATTCTGGTTTTATAGTACTGGCTTGCACCTGCGACATCTCCACTAAACGGCAAATATCCAACGCAGAGCTAAGTTTTAAATCAGGCTCCCTTAATAAACGTTCACGCAGAGTCGTATTTCGTATCCCACAAATCAAACGATCTTTTACAAGGTCATCACACAAGTCTTTGAATCCACACTTGGCAGCCATTTTATTGAGTTCAAAAACATATTGTTCCGCTGATTCTTGCGATTTCTGTTCCCGCGTGAAAAACCTATGCCTCTCTACTGTCGTGTTAGTTTTAGGCAAAAAGAAATCGTCAAATTCTTTTAAAAGGGCCTGATGCAAGGTTGTTGGTTTCACCGAAAACTGCTGATAAACCTCTCTGCATTTGGGTCCGATGAAGTGCAAAAGAATGTTAGTTTTCACCTTTTCGTCTTTTTTATGAAGTTCGCATGCCTCACAATATATGTTAAGGCGTGCTTTTCCCGTACGAGCTAAGCGAACCAGTTTTTTTAATCCATCGGAAATATAAGAAACAATGTTTTAAAATTGTGAAAAAAATATATCTTATACTTAAGGATCTGGTAGATATGTTTTGGATCTCAAAAACATGATTAGATAAACTTTGCTCGATAGAAAAAAATTCCAAAGTTACGCCTTTTTTTAACAATAAATCAATCTCAGAGCTACAATACAAACTTTTTTGACTTGTTTTTTACATAAATGTATAGGTAATAAGATAATCTAGATGATTTGGATCACTTTGTCTCGGTAACATCATTAAAATAATTTCTATGTTTCAATACCTACTAAATCCGCAACCGCCATCACTCGCGAACGCACTTACGCCCTCTTCAGTCGCGCGGCAGCGCTTGTAGAGGACGGACCTGCGTCAGTATGTTCCGCGCGGTCACGTGATTTTACCATTTACAAACAATGGGAAACAAAGCATATGAAACGTAAGAAAAAGTCACGAAGTGCTATAAAAACACACTTTCTGATAACAGAAGCATCTAATACTTTACGAGGTGCTTGAAAGCGCCTAGCTTTCCTACATCAACAGTTAAAATATTTCAGTATTTTCACTAGGTCAGCAACCAATTTCAATGTAGGTAAATAATATTATATTCCTAGATAATATAATTGTGAGTATGTAAGTATGATATATTTACAGTATTTCACCTTTACTGATATACCTACGTCCGATCTGCAAAATGATTATATTCCTTCGTGCTCTTTGACTCCTTTGAAAATCAGAAATTATTTATTTGGATTGATACAGTATGGGAATGTTACAATATATGTATAGTGTTACGCTTTTAGTATGAGGGTGCCGAAGGCGCCCGGCTTTGGATCGCATGCAACGCGCCACGCCCGTCAAGCGTGCAAATTCATCATCATAATCATAAATTTAAATAAATATAAAATGTCAAATTGAAATAATTGAAAAAATTACCCTAATAGGCATATCGCAATACAATTATTTAGGTGTCCGTGCCTTCGCTTGAACCACATTATGAGATAACACCCTTGTAACTCAGCCCTAATCAAGCGAATTCATCAACTAGTAGCGCCATCTATCGCGCTACCCAAGTACTAATGTCGACCGGTTGCCAGCGCTCGGCTGCTTTCTCTTCAGTACGCTTTTGTAACTCAGCCGAGCAACACGTTTACAAAGCAAGTTTAAAAAGATCAAGAAATTTAAATCGTAAAGATATTTTGAAAACCTCCGACTTCGTGACATTCCGCTCGGTGCCCATGGCCCAGCGACGAGACGCAGTGACCTTCCTACAGGCACCGTCATAAAAAGTACACGGGTACTTACGCCTTATGGCTTCGTCCTGTGGGACAACAAGCGTCGTCCCGTGAGACGACATGGCGTCGTCCCGTGAGACGACGAGCGTCGTCCCGTGAGACGACAAGGCGTCGTCCCGTGAGACGACAAGGCGTCGTCCCGTGAGACGACAAGGCGTCGTCCCGTGAGACGACAAGGCGTCGTCCCGTGAGACGACATGGCGTCGACCCGTGAGACGACATGGCGTCGTCCCGTAAGACGACATGGCGTCAACCCGTGAGACGACAAGGCGTCGTCCCGTGAGACGACAAGGCGTCGTCCCGTGAGACGACAAGGCGTCGTACCGTGAGACGACAAGACATCGTCCCGTGAGACGACAAGGCGTCGTCCCGTGAGACGACATGGCGTCGTCCCGTGGTATCGTCCTGACACACGACTTGGTATTGTCCTGACAGACGACATGGCAGCGTCTTGTAAGACGACGAGCATCGTCTCGTTAAAAGACCTTGTTACATTCCGCTCAGTGCCCGTGGCCCAGCGATGAGACTAAGTGAGCTCTTATAGCCATCATCATAAAAAGAATACCTACGGGTATAAATGGCACACAGCGTCGTCCCGTTGGACGACAAGCGTCGTTGCGTGAGACGACATAGCGTAGTCCCGTGAGATGACATGACATCTTCCTGTGGGACATCAAGCGTCGTCCTGTAAAGCAGTAAGGCGTCATCCTGTGATACGACAGGCATCGCGATGAGTTACGTCATCATGTGAGAAGACATTGCGCCATCCTGTGGTATCGTCCCGTGAGAGGATATTGCGTCCCATAGACGTTGCGTTGCATTGTTTCATAAGACTACATTTTGTCGTATCGTGAGACATTAATGCGTCGTCCTATGAGATGATATCGCATCGTCCTCTGAAATGACATTGAAATGATGTTGTCTTGTTAAACAAAAACCGTTGTCTCATGGTCTACCATTAATACGGTAGCGGACGTCTTATTGGTCGCTTTATCGTTCGATGTCTGCACAGTCGGCCTCGCATTTAAGATCTGCATGGTCATGAACCAATGCACGACTTAGTGGGCGTTATCATCATTGTAGCCGACCAAATGGTGTGTCACCTTTTAGAACGACGAGCAGCAGAATTGCTATTAGCGGGTTTGGCGCGAAATTGATAAGGAAATGCAGTTACAATAATTGTCTCAACCTGCCAGGAAAAAGGAAGGTTTCCGTCTTGGTCGTGTACAAATGTTGGTCTGGGTCGATAACAAACAATTCCCGTGAGATACCAAACAAACCAAAAATATACATTCTGAGGATCCTAAACTGTATGACTAACCGGCCATGAAAAATAGCAGTTAAAAAACTGTGAAAAGGGAAAAGTACAAAGTGAAAAACCTTGTGTTATACTTTGCCCAACTAGATCCTATGTCAAAAAGAGAGAGGGGGAGGCAAGAAAATTGACGTTAGCCTTAAAGAAGGAAAGAAAACTAAAACTCTCTCTTCTGAATAGGAATACCAATACAAGTATAATGCCAATTCATTTACGGCTCTGTCATAGGCTAACAAGAGATAACTCTTTATTGCGGCTCTAAACCTGAAAAGAATAGAGTTTATGATACTCATATATATTAGTGAAAAATCATCGCACTAAATCCCTCTTTTGAATGATGAATGACTAGTCAGGTTAATAGTGTCTTTGGGAATACTGAAGCATCTCCTGTATACTCTCTAAATATTGACCATTAGCTAAAAAATTGCGGCCTGTTACAAAGAGAAATCTTTTACTTACTTTAAATCGTCTACTATGTAGCTGTGAAACAGAGACCACTGAACTAAGACTAACACGTAGAAAACAGCAAGTACCTTCAATCGCATTCCGTCTTCCGTCCAATAGACCGAACTGACAAAGGCATTTATAATGTAATTAGTGCTCTATTCACATCAGTCAGGTAGAAACTTGGGAATTTCCAGGTTCAAAATTCAAGTAACAAGCTCCACTTCGGAAGATTATCTAAGCAGCGGGTTGTCAATCGACCTGCCGTTGGTATAACAATCATACATCATAAAACGTTGACCATAAATGTTACATAGTTCAATTTCAAAGGAAATGAACTCTTACTGGTAATATAACTATCGGAAACAGACGGTATTTGTAGGAGGTGCTTTCACAGAATGTCTAAAAGGACCAACTAGTAAAATATTAAATTAGTATGGCAATCCGCATAGTTACCCATGATTGTTCAATAGGTGAAACATCGGTTTCTTTAGTGGTAAATGTTATGCCTATGTAGAAGATGAGGCGGCCCTTCAAGTTATGTACATAAATAAAGAATTTATGAAAAGATTTTTCGGTAGTTTAGTTAGAGTGGAGTTACTGATTCTGTTTCGAAAAATCGCGAATTGAATTAGAGGTGAAGCCGCCTAAGAGAACTAAGCTGTCGAACCAATAGCCACGGTCCACGGCTTTACATCTAAATGATGATTGTTTAATTTCGCCAAATAGACAAATTAAAATGAAGTCACTTCAGAAACTTTGAAACCATGTGGACTGCGGGGCAAGCCAACGTACATACAAACGTACAACGTACGTAACCGTACACACATGCGTAATATGTAGAAAATATTTGCAGGCAGTCACCGATAGCAGATACCGGATTCTGAAAGAACACGGATCAGAAATATCCTTCTTTCGATTTCCAGATGAGAGGTTTCCTTTGCAGATAAGGAAGTACTCACGTGATTTTATAAAAGAACAACAACATACGGTGGTTCAGGAAAAAATGCAAGATCTAAGCGAAATATGATCCCAGTAGTGACTCATGACAGTCATGACTACAAATATGTTCGCCGGTTAAATAGAGCCTGCAATTTACTCTGAAAATCAACACTAGTTCTGCTGTCATTGCCAGATCTAAATACAATAAGCTTAGCTGAAAGCTAGTAGTCCAGGGTTTACAGCATACTGTTGTAACAGGTCTCGTAGGGCATGTAATTGGAAACGTCATCGTCAATGCAATCAATTAGAGTTCCAGGTGTAGTACCCTACAAAATCATCGTGTCTTGGTTATAGGGCAGATGCTCTGCTAATAGAATTACAGCATTAGTTGTGAAGACAACTACAATTCATATATTTATATATTCATGATAATAAGCTTATATCATTAAATACAGTAAATATGAGATGTCAGTAGACATATATCAACGTTACGTCAGGCGTAGCTCACTCCGCGATTTCGTCGCGTCGCTAGAAGTACATGCGGCCCACACCAATTTTGGTGTCTAGCACTAGTAGTTGCCGCGCACCGCTATGGAACGGACGCCTGCTCGCGCTGGCGCCACCTTGCGGTCATAATCTGTCGTAATAGTACATACTATTATTTATTCTATGATTACGTCAAGGTAGTGACATGAATATAATATGTCGCAGAAAGGCCTAGATTATCAAATAATTGTTTATTTGTGGGCATCATGATGCCTAATTAACCCTAGGGTTCCCTCAAGATCATCAAATGATACACAACTTGATTGCACGAAAGCCAATAAACAACATACAACGTCCTTGTATTGCTAAATTTCTAATCAAAAGTACCTACAAATTAATAATAATAATAATTCAGCCTATATACGTCCCACTACTGGGCACAGGCCACTTCTCACTCGCGAGAGGGCTTGGGCTATAGTCCCCACGCTGGCCTAATGCGGATTGGGGCTTCAAAGTACAAATTAAGAAATCAAATTAATATTTGGTAATGAACACGTCTACACGTGTTAAGGTTTGACAGGAATTGTGCCACAGCATCGCCCGCGCGCGCCGGTGCTGGCAGCACTTGAGATTAGATGACATCATGAGACACCCGTGGTTTGTGCCACTGCAATGGTATAATGCCAAGAACTTACTGGTTCGGACCAATATACAAATAATAATAATGTTTTAATCTGTCTGGATGTTACGAAAGTTCCGCAATTGGTTTGAAAAGGTTGCACTACAATTTAAAGTGGATAGGTCCACCTCCTCTACTCTTACTCAAAGAGTCTTTCATCGTCAGTCAAGAGGTTTTTACACTCTTATTAGAAGATCGTATGTATACGAAAGCATTAAAAACTCACACAACGTGCTAAGTCTAACAATAAAGCACAATCCATTACCAGCGCGCGAACCATAAAATCTTCAGTTTGGGAATCAGCTTGCCACCAGAAAGAGTGAACATTAAACAACCTACAATTACAAGCCTTTATTATAATTAGCCTAAAAATTATGGGTGAAGGCATTGGAATTATTCAAAGATTAAAAAATCTTCTATAATATCCTACTTGGTAGACGGATCTTCAGTCTACGCACAACATCATGGTGAGATGCCATCCACAACAACTGGAGTTGTCTGCATCACTTTAAATTCATAATCATCGCCTCCATACGATTGTCACCTTCGTGTCAGTGATTCTGTTCATTAGTTACATTCGCTTGCATGACTGACAAGCATATAATAGAAGCTTGGTTGACCTGGCACCAGCCTAATTGGCAAGTTTTCAGTTATCTGTGGGGAGTAATAAATTTAGCAGCATAATTGACACTTAAAATAGGTAGGAGCCTACCATTTCATATAAGAATTAATATCTATTCATGGCTTACTATTAATATGGTTGTTTTTTTTTTTAAAGCAACCCTCACCTAAAACTAATCAGTAAGGAAGGATGTATTATCGCCTCAGTTGAAACTACTGCTAGGGTGTTGAGTTGAGAGTTGTTACTTGTTAGTAACGCATACATTAAATCATGAAGTGTTGTATTTTCTTCTTCACTTTCTGACGTTACTTTCAGGCAGAGGAGTACTTGATTCGAAATAAATCTCAATTGCTTCCACAAATAAGAACATCATGTTTATAATTTTGAACACATTTACGGAATATGTTGTCCTTATGTAATGATAGCCCATTAACAAATAAACCTGGTATACCTAGTCAATAACTATGTATTAATATCTAAATAATGTCAATATCGTATTGTAGTGGGTACCTATACAAACCTTTGGTTATTTGTCCAGATTAAAAGTCATATTACATTACATCTGGCCTATGATGCAACTTACCAATTTACATTAAATTGTTGGAAAATACGATAAATCAGAGAGGACCCAAGCTTTTCCAATTAGTTACAAGAATTTTAAACAGTGGATGGGCCGCAGTGCTTTATTTGTGTTAAGCAGTAGATAAGTAGTAGTAATATCATTACATCATACAACAAATCCTTTTTATCACCTAGTGGGCTATTGTAAGGAAAGAATCAGGTAGTTTGGACGGGTTTAATGTAAAACTCACTCGATGAGGTTCACGTTACACGCATCAGAGCTACTACTTCAGATAGTGGTTACACTTAAATATGTACGACCTACAAGTACCTACTTATGTCTTTAATTATGATTTTAGGGACAGTCTTTCAACTAATAGTCACACAGTTTTGTTTTATATAAAAAGTTAAGTAGTTTTATAGTCGCAATGGATAACTTATGTTGCCAGTTAGTGCTAACAATTGTCTCATCTATCGGTAATTACAAATAAGGAAAATCTAGTTAAGGTTTGACGTAAACAATCCTTTAGTATATCAATACGGAATAAATTTCAAGCCCATATTCTTATCAAGTGATTTTTGCATAAATTTAAATATTATCAGTCACAGTACGCCCGGGCCAGCGCCGGCAGAGGTTTAAACACGTCTCATAATGTGGTTCAAGCGAAGGCACGGACACCTAAATAGAACCGTTTTTCCCCCGAAGGGTAAAAAACGGATATTTAGGTTCCTGCCGAAGCTTGAACCACACCTAAGGGCCTTGCCGGCTTATGTGGTACTGAAGAGAAAGCAGCCGAGCGCTGGCAACCGGTCGACATTAGTACTTGGGTAGCGCGATAGATGGCGCTACTAGTTGATGAATTCGCTTGATTAGGGCTGAGTTACAAGGGTGTTATCTCATAATGTGGTTCAAGCTTCGGCAGGAACCTAAATATCCGTTTTTTACCCTTCGGGGGAAAAACGGTTCTATTTAAGAACTAAATACATATCACTAATTTTAATATTTGACCACGGTCGACATGAATTAAATATAATTGAGAGTTCCAGGTGCCTACAGGCAGTTCATCTTGCGCTTGGTTGTATTAGTCTTGTTCGAGAAACTGAACACGGTGAAAAATAGAGATAATACTCCTAAAAATACGTGTGATACCTCATTAGATTCGTCATAATTCCTAGAAAAATGCATTCGAAGCGTGTAGTAGCACACACAAAATATCAAAAGTTATAAGCAAAAAAAGGGGGAAAAAGTAGAGATCTTTAATTTCCCCAATATCTCAAAAAGTATTCATATTACGGTGCGAGATGGGTGGGGGGTGCTCGACCAAATGTCATAGAGGGCCCCAAGACAAAACAAACAGCATTTAAAAATTTTCAAACAGGCCGACTTTTTTTTTAATTTTTTTCAAGTTGGTCCGAGCGCGCTGAGATTTGACATGCGGCGAGCTTGGGGGCCCAAAATTAACATGTGAAAAAATTTTTTTGGAAAAATCCAAAATGGCGGCGGACACGGGCCAAATTCAAATTTCCAAGTAGGTTAGGCGAGCCCGAAGGGCGAGCTTCAGGCTGGGAGGCCGAAGGCCGACCCCGCGGAGGGCCGTCAGGCCCGGAGCTTTATCTCGAATGTCCAAGCATCCTCCCCCCCCAGTAATTTTGGGCGAGGCCGAAGGCCGAGCTGCGGGAATGACGAACAAAGCAAAATCCTATACAAAAAGTGTGTTAAGCGAGCCCGAAGGGCGAGCTTCAGGCAGGGAGGCCAAAGGCCGACCCCAGTGGATGGCCGAAGGCCCGGAGCCTCCACCCCGACTCCCAAAACGCGAGGCCGAAGGCCGAGCTGCGTGAATGCAGTTCCTCCAAACGTCCTACAAAGTCAACTTTCTTGATAAGCGGAGCCGGCGGGCCGAAGGCCCTACGGCGAAGCGTCAAGGCTCGCGAAGGCCGAAGGCCGAGCTCCGCGTTGGGCCGAAGGCCCGAAGCGTCACACGTGAGGAGGAAGTTGGAGCTGAAACACGACCCAATAGGAAAAGTTACGATTTCCCAAGCACGCGAGGCCGAAGGCCGAGCTGCGGGAATGAAGTTCTCGCATGCGGATCTTTTCTTTCTATCAAAAGTACAACTTTATTTATTTCTCCCTTTGGAAAACAAACTACTACACAACAATAACAACAGCAGGAATGGACTGCTACCAACAATGTGGGTTAGGTTAGGTTAGAACTGCGACCCTCACAGGAACAGACTGCTACCAGAAAAGTGGGTTAGGTTAGGTTAGAAATGCGACCCTCACAGAAACGGACTGCTACCAGAAAAGTGGGTTAGGTTAGGTTAGAACTGCGACCCTCACAGGAACGGACTGCTACCAGAAAAGTGGGTTAGGTTAGGTTAGAACTGAGAACCCTACAGAAACGGACTGCTACCAGAAAAATGGGTTAGGTTAATAGTTACAACAGCACAAACAACAGCAACAACAACACGTCAACAACAGCACCAACAGCAAACAACACGCGTACCGCGGGGCCCTTGGGCCCCGCGCACAGGGCAAAATCTAGTTAATATTATTAAAGAGGAGGATATTTCCAATACAACATTATATACTTGCAGGACTGTATCTCCATTATTTATACTTTTTATTCAACGCTGAACACAGTCCTCCACGCCTCATTTTCGGCGTGAAAAAGCGATTACGTAACATTCAATATAATTTTAAAGGTATTAAATATTCATTGAAAATTAAAAAAAAATTATGGTGTATTTAAAACATGTCAACAAATGTACTACTTGTAGAAATTTATCTTAAAGTTATTTAGGCAATTGTTAATTAACAAAATTTTCTCAAACTTCCTTCTTTATTGAAAACGAAAAAAAATTTATAAATAACTATCGTAAAATTTTGTCGCTCTTCTCATATAAATGCTTAATAAGATCACATTATAAAAAATTTAATACGTTTTAAGACGCTATTTTGGGTTTAACACATTATTACGCGATCAAGATCATAAAAAAAAACATTTAGTAAACTTTACTAAATCAGATTATTTGTGAAGGGTGCGGAATACGGGGTGTGATTACAGGGAGTTCAAAATAAGGCGGGTATAAGACAATTTTTTTTAATATTTTGTGTTATTCAGTCAGTTACGTGGTCTTTCACTATCGGCCTCATCTGAGAATTCAAAGTCGCTCAACGAGCTATGGAGAGGGCTATGCTCGGAGTTTCTCTGCGTGATCAAATCAGAAATGAGGAGATCCGTAGACGAACTAAAGTCACCGACATATACTGTGTGCATATTTATTTGCGTTATTTGACATCTGTCACTCACAACAGCAATACAACGTAAAATGTCTCGCACATCGAAATCACAAAGGAAAACAATTGCACTACGAACGTTTACGTTCTACGTCTTTTTTTTAATTTTAGGGCTAGCCGGACACCACCTTTATGAATCGGTAGTCGTCTAAGTAAATCGATATGAATTTTTCATTTTTCTTTTAATAAAAATAAGGAAAAGGTGGATAATCAACTGTAAATATGGATATATTTATCGTCACCTAACAGACAACAAATTTGACACAGAAATAACATAAATAAACTTTAAAATAGATCCCCAGTTAGTTTAGATTTTGACGATGGGTGCGACCTACTCGGTCGGTGTATTAAATGCCTTGCGCGAAAACCATATAATTCTAGCTTTATTTAAATCGCAAATAAAAATTCATTATACGTCACAATTCGATACCTCAGTCTACGTGCCATCCAATCGTAATCGCTTGCTGTGACTATCGATTTGGGTTAGTTACATCTCTATACAGGATGTCCAGTAATTAATGGACAACCTTCTAACCATCGACAGGGCAGCTTAGGCTGGTCCAGAAAATGCACTTATAGGTCTAGTAAAAGTTTCGTGGTTTTCGAGATAATCGCACTTTTGTCTTTTTTACTAGTTAGCACCATACTTCACTTTAAACACCATCTAGGCCATATCTTTATTTGTAGAAATGTAAATAGCATGTGTGATACCATTTTAGAATCAGTATTAGATAAATTATTTTTAAGAAAGTTGGCCACTCTGTTCTCCATACATTTTTTTTCACCACAAGCGACCAGACTTCTTGAAAATGTTATATATATATACATATATATATGGGCAGGCCACATTGCGCGCAGAGAAGATGGCCGATGGTGTCGAAAAGTGCTCGAGTGGAGACCACAGACTAGCAAGCGCAGCGTAGGACGTCCACCCACAAGATGGACAGACGACCTTGTTAAGGCCGTCGGAAGACGCTGGATGCGGGTCGCTTCCGACCGGAATGGAGGTCCAAGGGGAAGGCCTATGTTCAGCAGTGGACGTCTTATGGCTGAGATGATGATGATGAGTCAGTTACAACTTAATTAAAAAAATATATATATAATGTACTTAATAAAATGTAGGTACCATCGGTGCGCGAGTTTGACTCGCACTTAATTGAATTATTTTCTTGAAAACATTGTTTCGTTAAAATTGTGTGATCATTAAAATAGGTATAAAGTCGATAGGTATTGTAAACAATAATTTATTAAGTTAGGCAACAAAAGTATTGGAAATTGTGATAATGAGACCCACCAAAAACATTTTCATGTAAAATGTTGCCAAGAAGAAACCATAAGGCTTGCACTGACAAAAAGTTATCAGAAATTTACTTTGAAACTGTTTTTTTTTTGTTTTTAGAGCTTATAAATAAGTACTACTGATCAGTAACAACGTTTTAATTTCACGGCAGCGTTATTGAGTTAAAGGAATCTGTAAAGTAAAATTATTGATTAAGGTTAATAACCTTTATAAATAGAACCCTTAATTGACCGTCTCCTTTAAAATTGTTACTTTCCTTTAGGTACTTTAACTCGAACACGCTGCCATGAAATTAAAACGTTCTTTACTGATCAATAATAAGTACACATGTCTATATAAAAATAATAATTCTACTGAAATGATCAGAAATACGTAATGCAAAAAATACATACGTACATATACAATAAAAACTCTAAAACGTGACCATTTCCCGGTCTAGTTAAAATACTGCCATCATAAGATCATTATACTGTGCAGGGATGTTACGGAGCTCCGGTTCCGTTTCCGTTAAGGCGGAACTTCCGTTTGGTTTTACACATCCGTTTCTGTTCTGGTTCCGTTATGATTGAAACGGAAGTTATAACGGATGTCAATGCTTCGCGCGGCGGCGGCGTACATCAAAAACAAACAGGTTCATACCAGTCATTCGCTCATCGCCCCGCTTGCCACGTGCTAATACGCTAATTTGTTGTTTGTTCGTCGTAAAATTAAAATCATATGTATTGTGTTCTGTTGTTTACTGACTACTGACTGTGTGTAGTGTGTGTGGTGAATGTTAGTTTGTATAAAAACGCACAATGAAGCCGAAATCAAGTTCGATTTGGAAATATTTTGATGAAGTTAGTGGGGACAAGGCCAAGTGTAAACTTTGTCTGAAGGTTTATTCTAGAAAGGGGAAAACGACTACATCGTTAAAAAGTCATTTGAAGTGTATGCATGTTGAAGAATATAATCAATTTAACCAATCAGAAGTTGAAAAGATAAATACACAGCCTTCGACATCCAAAGACACGCCGCTTCAAGAGGCGAAAAAACAATTGACCCTTAAAGAGACTTTGCTAAAAAATCAAAAGTGGTGCAATTCCAATCCTAAATCTACGGAAATAGATAGATTGATATCTGAAATGATTGCCTTGCAAGACCTTCCCTTTAATTTCGTGGAGGGCATCGGGTTTAGACGGCTCATACAGTTCGTAGCGCCAAATTACCAATTAAGGGGCAGACAGTTTTTTACGGATTATATTTGTGGTGAGCTATTATATACGAAAGGTTAGCAAAAAAAATTAATGATTTGCTAACCCAATTTGAGAAGATCTCATTTACTACAGATATTTGGAGCGATCCAAGTTCGAATGTGTCTTTATTAAGCATAACTGCCCATGCAATAAACAAGGACTTCGACAGACTTAAAGTTATCTTAAAATGCCATACTTTCGAAGGAAGACATACAGGAGAAGAGATAGAAAAGAAAATTAACGACATGTTAACTGAGTGGAAGATTACGTATGAGAACATTCATTGCTTTATTCGCGATTCCGGCTCGAATATTGTACGAGCAATGAAACTTGCCAATATACCCGATGCTAGTTGCACCGTTCATCAACTACAACTATGTGTGCGAAATACATTAGATTGCGATAAAGACATTTAGGTGTCCATGCCTTCGCTTGAACCACATTATGAGATAACACCCTTGTAACTCAGCCCTAATCAAGCGAATTCATCAACTAGTAGCGCCATCTATCGCGCTACCCAAGTACTAATGTCGCCCGGTTGCCAGCGCTCGGCTGCTTTCTCTTCAGTACGCTTTTGTAACTCAGCCGAGCAACACGTTTACAAAGCAAGTTTAAAAAGATCAAGAAATTTAAATCGTAAAAATATTTTGAAAACCTCCAACTTCGTGACATTCCGCTCGGTGCCCATGGCCCAGCGACGAGACGCAGTGACCTTCCTACAGGCACCGTCATAAAAAGTACACGGGTACTTACGCCTCATGGCCTCGTCCTGTGGGACAACAAGCGTCGTCCCGTGAGACGACATGGCGTCGTCCCATGAGACGACAAGCGTCGTCCCGTGAGACGACAAGGCGTCGTCCCGTGAGACGACAAAGCGTCGTCCCGTGAGACGACATGGCGTCAACCCGTGAGACGACAAGGCGTCGTCCCGTGAGACGACAAGGCGTCGTCCCGTGAGACGACAAGGCGTCGTCCCGTGAGACGACAAGGCGTCGTCCCGTGAGACGACAAGGCGTCGTCCCGTGAGACGACAAGGCGTCGTACCGTGAGACGACAAGACGTCGTCCTGTGAGACGACAAGACGTCGTCCTGTGAGACGACAAGGCGTCGTCCCGTGGTATCGTCCTGACACACGACATGGTATTGTCCTGACAGACGACATGGCAGCGTCTTGTAAGACGACGAGCATCGTCTCGTTAAAAGACCTTGTGACATTCCGCTCAGTGCCCGTGGCCCAGCGATGAGACTAAGTGAGCTCTTATAGCCATCATCATAAAAAGAATACCTACGGGTATAAATGGCACACAGCGTCGTCCCGTTGGACGACAAGCATCGTTGCGCGTCTCACTCAGTCCCGTGAGATGACATGACATCGTCCTGTGGGACATCAAGCGTCGTCCTGTAAAACAATAAGGCGTCATCCTGTGATACGACAGGCATCGCGATGAGTTACGTCATCATGTGAGAAGACATTGCGCCATCCTGTGGTATCGTCCCGTGAGAGGATATTGCGTCCCATAGGACTACATTGCATTGTTCCATAAGACTACATTTTGGCGTATCGTGAGACATTAATACGTCGTCCTATGAGATGATATCGCATCGTCCTCTGAAATGACATTGAAATGATGTTGTCTTGTTAAACAAAAACCGTTGTCTCATGGTCTACCATTAATACGGTAGCGGACGTCTTATTGGTCGCTTTATCGTTCGATGTCTGCACAGTCGGCCTCGCATTTAAAATCTGCATGGTCATGAACCAATGCACGACTTAGTGGGCGTTATCATCATTGTAGCCGACCAAATGGTGTGTCACCTTATTTTAGAACGACGAGCAGCAGAATTGCTATTAGCGGGTTTGGCGCGATATTGATAATGAAATGCAGTTACAGTAATTGTCTCAACCTGCCAGGAAAAAGGAAGGTTTCCGTCTTGGTCGTGTACAAATGTTGGTCTAGGTCGATAACAAACAGTTGCCGTGAGATACCAAACAAACCAAAAATATACATTCTGAGGATCCTAAACTGTATGACTAACTGGCCATGAAAAATAGCAGTTAAGAAACTGTGAAAAGGGAAAAGTACAAAGTGAAAAACCTTGTGTTATACTTTGCCCAACTAGATCCTATACCATAAAGAGAGAGGGGGAGGCAAGAAAATTGACGTTAGCCTTAAAGAAGGAAAGAAAACTAAAACTCCCTCTTCTGAATAGGAATACCAATACAAGTATAATGCCAATTCATTTACGGCTCTGTCATAGGCTAACAAGAGATATCTCTTTATTGCGGCTCTAAACCTGAAAAGAATAGAGTTTATGATACTCGTATATATTAGTGAAAAATCATCGCACTAAATCCCTCTTTTGAATGATGAATGACTAGTCAAGTAGTCAGGTTGATAGTGTCTTTGGGAATACTGAAGCATCTCCTGTATACTCTCTAAATATTGACCATTAGCTAAAAAATTGCGGCCTGTTACAAAGAGAAATCTTTTACTTACTTTAAATCGTCTACTATGTAGCTGTGAAACAGAGACCACTGAACTAAGAGAAACACGTAGAAAACAGCAAGTACCTTCCATCGCATTCCGTCCAATAGACCGAACTGACAAAGGCATTTATAATGTAATTAGTGCTCCATTCACATCAGTCAGGTAGAAACTTGTGAAATTAGGTTCAAATGCTGTAAGTAACAAGCTCCACTTCGGAAGATTATCTAAGCAGCCGGTTGTGTTATCGACCTGCCGTTGGTATAACAATCATGCATCATAAAACGTTGACCATAAACGTTACATAGTTAAATTTCAAAGGAAATGAATGAACTCTTACTGGTAATATAACTATCGGAAACAGGCGGTATATGTCTAAAAGGACCAACTAGTAAAATATTAATTTAGTATGGCAATCCGCATAGTTACCCATGATTGTTCAATAGGTGAAACATCGGTTTCTTTAGTGGTAAATGTTATGCCTATGTAGAAGATGAAGCGCTCCTTCAAGTTATGTAAATAAATAAAGAATTTATGAAAAGATTTTTCGGTAGTTAGAGTGGTGTTACTGATTCTGTTTCGAAAAATCGCGAATTGAATTAGAGGTGAAGGTGAAGCCGACTAAGGGAACTAAGCTGTCGAACCAACAGCCACGGTCCACGGCTTTAAATCTAAACGATGATTGTATAATTTTTCCAAATAGACAAATTAAAATGAAGTCACTTCAGAAACTTTGAAACCATGTGGACTGCGGGGCAAGCCAACGTACAGAAAAACGTATAACGTACGTAAACGTACACACATGCGTAATATGTAGAAAAAATTTGCAGGCAGTCACCGATAGCAGATACCGGATTCTGAAAGAACACGGATCAGAAATATCCTTCTTTCGATTTCCAGATGAGAGGTTCCCTTTGCAGATAAGGAAGTACTCGCGTGATTTTATAGAAGAATAACAACATACGGTGGTTCAGGCAAAATGCACGATCTAAGCGAAATATGACTACAAATATGTTCGCCGGTTAAATAGACCCTGCAATTTACTCTGAAAATCAACACTAGTTCTGCAGTCATTGCCAGATCTAAGTATTATAAGCTTAGCTGAAAGGTTGTAGTCCAGGGTTTACAGCATACTGTTGTAACAGGTCTCGTAGAGCATGTAATTGGAAACGTCATCTTCAATGCAATCAATTCCAGGTGTAGTACCCTACAAAATCATCGTGTCTTGGTTATAGGGCAGATGCGCCGCTAATCGAATTACAGCATTAGTTGTGAAGACAACTACAATTCATATATTTATATATTCATGATAATATGCTTATATCATTAAATACAGTATATATGAGATGTCAGTAGACATATATCAACGTTACGTCAGGCGTAGCTCACTCCGCGATTTCGTCGCGTCGCTAATTTTGGTGTCTAGCACTAGTAGTTGCCGCGCACCGCTATAGAATGGACGCCTGCTCGCGCTTGCACCACCTTGTGGTCAAAATCTGTCGTAATAGTACATACTATTATTTATACTATGATTACGTCAAGGTAGTGACATAAATATAATATGTCGCAGAAAGGCCTAGATCATCAAATAATTGTTTATTTGTGGGCATCATGATGCCTAATTAACCCTAGGGTTCCCTCAAGATAATCAAATGATACACAACTTAATTGCACGAAAGCCAATAAACAACATACAACGTCCTTGTATTGCTAAATTTCTAATCAAAAGTACCTACAAATTAATAATAATAATAATTCAGCCTATATACGTCCCACTACTGGGCACAGGCCTCTTCTCACTCGCGAGAGGGCTTGGGCTATAGCCCCCACGCTGGCCTAATGCGGATTGGGGCTTCAAAGTACAAATTAAGTAATCAAATTAATATTTGGTAATGAACGCGTCTACACGTGTTAAGGTTTGACAGGAATTGTGCCACAGCATCGCCCGCGCGCGCCGGTGCTGGCAGCACTTGAGATTAGATGACATCATGACATCATGAGACACCCGTGGTTTATGCCACTGCAATGGTATAATGCCAAGAACTTACTGGTTCGGACCATATATGTGGTATTATCTATGAAAAGGGACCTTATTGTCGATGGCGCTTACGACACTAACATCGATGAGCACAAAACGTAGTAGTTTAAAATTGGGGATTCTGGCCCATTTTAGTTATTTTGATTTCCAATTTAGCAATTAAGTTTCTTTGATTACTGGAACATTCAATGTTGCTGTCTATCCAATGCGGAGGTCAATTTATGTTATGTGACGCTGATGAACTTATCAGTCATCGGGTTTAAAGGTCCCTTTGTAGTTTTTTATAAATAACTCGTAAACGGTGACCTGTAGCAAAAATGTTCTGATACATAAGTAATCTGCGTAAAATTGTCTACATTAAATATTCTATACACTTTTTCGCTAGGATCAGTATTTAAAAAAATATTTAAGGTAAAAAGTTAAATATGATCAATTGTTAATATTTTTTGTAAATAACTCGTAAACGGTGGCCTGTACCAAAAAATGTTCTGATACATAAGTAATCTACTTAAAATCTACTCACACCAGAGGATGCTGAAGACCGGACGCTTAGCTAAAACGCTAGGTTGAAGGAGAAGAAGATTGATCCTAGCGAAAAAGTGTATAGAATATTTAAGGCGCTCTTATACTCGAGTTTTACGTTTTCAAGGGGGTGAAGCAGACGAGTGGTAGAACGGGCAGGCGGGCGCCCCGCGCGGCGCACCGCACCATTCCCGCGCAGCACGTCTACGTCCTTATTCTGACGACATCGGTATTCTGAATCGTCAGTTCCGGGATTTTTAGTTCGGCAATTAATATTGAAAAAGATTTATTAGTAAATTCGAATTTTGATGAGTACTTAATGAAATTAAAAACCGGACAAGCGCAAGTCGGACTCGCCCACTGAGCCCACCGAGGGTTCCGTACTTTTTAGTATTTGTTGTTATAGCGGCAACAGAAATACATCATCTGTGAAAATTTCAACTGTCTAGCTATCACGGTTCGTGAGATACAGCCTGCTGACAGACGGACGGACGAACGGACGGACAGCGGAGTCTTACTAATAAGGTTCCGTTTTACCCTTTGGGTAGGGAACCCTAAAAATGGTAGGTAAGACGGTGAGGTCGGTGAGTGTACCTAAATAATTATTAATTATATGTATACAATATGAGTGTATACTTGACTGATCATGTTTTTGTAAAAATCGATTTCGACTGGCAAAACATATTATTTTTTGGCAACCGGGTTTTTTAACCTAATTAGACCCCGCTTAATCCGAAATTGCCGGTTGATTGATCGAATTCTTGACTGGAAGTGAGATAGTTGATATTAAAGGTCCCTTTTTTTTAGTTTTTCGTAAATAACTCTTAAACGGTGGCGCATAGAAAAATTTTCTTAAACATAAGTAATCTGCATAAAATTGCCTACAAGAAAGATTCCGTACAATTTTTCGCTAGGATCAATATTCAAAGAGATATTAAGGCGGGAAAGTTAATTATAATCACTTTTTGAAGGTCTCTTTTTTTAGTTTTTCGTAAATAACTCGTAAACGGTGGCCAATATAAAAAAAATTGTTAAACGTTAATAATCGACACAACATTTTCAATAAAAAAAGATTTAGTACATTTTTAGCAGGGATCAATATTTAAAAAGATAATAAAGAGGGAAAGTTAATTATAATAAATTCTAAGGTTCCTTGTTTTTATTTTTTCGTTAATAATTTGAAAAGTATGACTCATAGCAAAAACAAATTTTACACAAATAATAAACATAAAATTTCCTACAAGAAACATGTAGAACACTTTTCGCTAGGATCAATATTTAAAAAGACAAAGCATCCGGTAAGTCAATTATAATCAATTTTAAAGTCCCTTTTTAGTTTTTTGTAAATAACTCGTAAACGGTGTCCCATAGCACAATAGGTTTTTATGAATAAATAATCTCCATAAAATTTTCTGCAAAAAACATCTGAACACTTTTCTCTAGGATCAATATTTAAAACGATATTAAAGGAAGAAAGTTAATCACAATCAGTTCACAGGTCGCTTTTTTTTCGTAAATAACTCGTAAACGGTTGCAACGGGGGCAGTTGCAAAAAATATTATACATAAATATTGAACATAAAATTGTCCACAAAAAAGGTTTTGTACACTTTTTCGCTACGATCAATATTTAATGAGGTATTAAAGGGGGTAAGTTAATTATAATCAATTTCCAGGTCCCTATTTTAAGTTTTTCGTAAATGACTCGTAAACGGTGGCCCATAGCAAAATAGGTTCTTAATGTTAACTAACCCCCCTTGGCTAAAAAGTGGCCTCCATGTTTAAAATTCATTTGTTTACGTAAGATGTCCGTCTTTGGGTCACGAATTTACATGTGTGTACCAAATTTCAACTTAATTGGTCCAGTACTTTTGAAGAAAATGGGCTGTGACAGACGGACAGACAGACAGACAGTCGCACGAGTGATCCTATAAGGGTTCCGTTTTTTCCTTTTGAGGTACGGGACCCTAAAAACTAAAAAAAGTGACATGTGAATTGATTGTAATGAACTTTCTTTCTTTAATATCGTTTTAAATATTGATCCTAGAGAAAAGTGTTCAGATGTTTTTTGCAGGAAATTTTATGTAGATTATTTATTCATAAAACCTATTTTGCTATGGGACACCGTTTACGAGTTATTTACAAAAAACTAAAAAGGGACTTTAAAATTGATTGTAATTAACTTACCGGCTGCTTTGTCTTTTTAAATATTGATCCTAGCGAAAAGTGTTCTACATGTTTCTTGTAGGAAATTTTATGTTTATTATTTATGTGTGATCAACAGGGTAAAGACCGGTAGTGATCACCGAATCGTAAGAGGCACACTGAATATCAATATTAAACTTGAAAGGTCCAGCCTGATGAAGTCTACGCTCCGACCTACTCGAACCCATGTTCAAAACCCCGAAAGCTTTCAACTCGAGCTCTCTAACCGCTTTGCTTGCCTAGAGAACTTGGCTTCAGTGGACGAAATCAACGACGGGCTAGTGGAAACTGTCCACACAGTAGGGTCTAAGTTTTTTAGACCCCGCCGTAAAGATAGACCTCAGAAATTGACCGAGCAAACCTTAAACCTCATGCATGGCTGAACGACGCTCGCTACAGTTGCAGTCTCCCGATGACGCGGAGTCATATAGGCAGCAGTCAATAGACGTATATCTAAGTCCTTGCGACATGATCTGCGTCTCTTTAATACTAACCGTATTAAAGAGACTATTGAGCGAAACCAAGGCTCCAAAGTGTTCGCAAAGGACAAAGCAACGCAAGCAAAGCAAGGGTCTATTGGGCAAAGCCAGCTGACAAAGCTGAAACGGGAAGATAGCAGCATAGCGTCGAGCAAAGCGGAGGTTTTAGGTGAGATCGAGAGGTTCTATGGACAGTTATACACTTCGATCGCAAAGCCCGTTGACAGCTTGGTAGGAGATCCAAGAGCCAAGCTGTCCCGACATTATACCGAAGATATCCCGGACATCAGTCTGTACGAGATTAGGATGGCCCTGAAGCAGCTTAAGAACAACAAGGCGCCGGGCAAAGACGAAATCACTTCAGAGCTTCTGAAAGCGGGTGGAACACCGGTACTTAAAGTCCTCCAGAAGCTCTTTAATTCCGCCTTGTCCGAGGGCATAACGCCTGAAACATGGAATAGCGGCGAGGTGGTGCTGTTCTTCAAAAAAGGTGATAACAATCTATTGAAGAACTACAGACCCATCACGCTTCTGAGCCATGTCTATAAGCTGTTTTCAAGGGTCATCACGAACCGTCTCGAACACAGACTTGATGACTTCCAGCCTCCCGAACAAGCCGGTTTCCGAAAAGGCTATAGTACCATAGACCACATCCATACGCTGCGGCAAGTTATACAGAAGACCGAAGACTTGCCATTATGCTTAGCGTTTGTGGACTATGAGAAAGCCTTCGATTCGGTGGAAGCATGGGCGGTGCTTGAGTCTCTTCAGCGATGCCATATTGACTATCGGTACATCGAAGTGTTGAAGTGTTTGTATAATAACGCCACCATGTCGGTACGAGTACAGGAGCAGAGCACGAGGGCGATTCCATTGCAAAGAGGCGTAAGGCAGGGAGACGTTATCTCTCCAAAACTGTTTACTGCCGTAATGGAAGACGCCTTCAAGCTCCTGGAATGGGAAGGACTTGGCATCAACATCAACGGCGAATACATCACTCACCTTCGGTTTGCCGACGATATCGTAGTCATGGCAAAGTCGATGGAGGAACTCAGCATGATGCTCGATGACCTCAACCGAGTTTCACAACGGGTGGGCTTGAAAATGAACATGGACAAGACGAAACTTATGTCAAATGCCAATGTTGTGCCCATCCCAGTCTCTGTTGGGAACTCGGTACTCGAAGTTGTTGACTCGTACATCTACCTAGGACAAGTAGTCCAATTAGGTAGGTCCAACTTCGAGAAAGAGGTCAACCGCCGAATCCAACTCGGTTGGGCAGCGTTCGGGAAACTACGTAATGTCTTTTCGTCCGACATACCTCAGTGCCTCAAGACGAAAGTCTTTAATCAATGTGTTAAACCAGTGATGACTTACGGCTCCGAAACGTGGTCTTTCACTATCGGCCTCATCTCAAAACTCAAAGTCGCTCAACGAGCTATGGAGAGGGCTATGCTCGGAGTTTCTCTACGTGATCGAATCAGAAATGAGGAGATCCGTAGACGAACTAAAGTCACCGACATAGCCCACCGGATTAGCAAGCTGAAGTGGCAATGGGCAGGCCACATTGCACGCAGAGAAGATGGCCGATGGGGTCGAATTGTGCTCGAGTAGAGACCACGGACTAGCAAGCGCAGCGTAGGACGTCCACCCACAAGATGGACAGACGATCTTGTTAAGGTCGCCGGAAGACGCTGGATGCGGGTCGCTTCCAACCTGCAGTATGGAGGTCCAAGGGGGAGGCCTATGTTCAGCAGTGGACGTCTTATGGCTGAGATGATGATGATGATGATGATTTATGTGTAAGATTTGTTTTTGCTATGAGTCATACTTTTCAAATTATTAACGAAAAAATAAAAACAAGGAACCTTAGAATTTATTATAATTAACTTTCCCTCTTTATTATCTTTTTAAATATTTATCCCTGCTAAAAATGTACTGAATCTTTTTTATTGAAAATTTTGTGTAGATTATTAGTTCATTTTTTTTATATTGGCCACCGTTTACGAGTTATTTACGAAAAACTAAAAAAAGGGACCTTTAATATCACATATCTCACTTCCAGTCAAGAATTCGATCAAGCAACCGGCAAATTCGGATTCAGCGGGGTCTAATTAGGTTAAAAAACCCAGTTGCCAAAAAGTAATATGTTTTGCCAGTTGAAATCGATTTTTACAAAAATGTGACCAGTCTAAATTATTAATTTTATAGCCTTTTAAAATATGTTTACACAATTTATCAATCGTGACTGAATTCCGGATTGGTTAGATGGGTGTGTGCCTTTGCTGCCCAACTTGTTATAAAATGACAATATGACGGACGAATGTCTGAAATGTCACCGTATTTAAGAATTATTTTGCTTTTATTCGTAAGTATGTTGAAAAACATTGTGTGTATAACATATTTGCATATTTATACTGTGATTACCCATTTTATGAAACGTCCGCTAAGCTAGCACAGGTCCGACGCTGACAGTGGTCACGGGCGTACTGGCGTGAGGAATAGGCGCAAGGTATTGCCGCGTCGGGTGTAATTTAGTAGGCAAAATGTTGAATTCATCAAATGATGAATGAAAAAATTAACGTATCGATAAAAGGACAAGCAATAATGAATATTTACTTAAAAGCTATCGACTGAAGTAAGTTTCATATACATTTTCGTCCTAGTACTTCTAACATAAGGAAATAAAGACAGTGTTAGGCATGTTTTCAACTTAAGATTCTATCGAGAAAATAATGAGCCGTCGTGTTTCTGACAAGCAATAACGTAGTTCAAGGACTGAAGTTATACATACTAGAAAATAATGCATGAAATCCTTGCAAAAGTCTGTAAATATGGTGGTGGTAATCAAAGAAACTTAATTGCTAAATTGGAAATCAAAATAACTAAAACGGGCCAGAATCACCAATTTTAAACTACTACGTTTAGTGCTCATCGATGTTAGTGTCGTAAGCGCCATCGACAATAAGGTCCCTTTTCATAGATAATACCACATATAAATAATAATAATGTTTTAATTTGTCTGGGTGTTAAGAAAGTTCCGCAATTGGTTTGAAAAGGTTGCACTACAATTTAAAGTGGATAAGTCCACCTCCCCTACTCTTACTCAAAGAGTCTTTCATCGTCAGTCAAGAGGTTTTTACACTCTTATTAGAAGATCGTATGTATACGAAAGCATTAAAAACTCACAAATCGTGCTAAGTCTAACAATAAAGCACAATCCATTACCAGCGCGCGAACCATATAATCTTCAGTTTGGGAATCAGCTTGCCACCAGAAAGAGTGAACATTAAACAACCTACAATTACAAGCCTTTATTATAATTAGCCTAAAAATTATAGGTGAAGGCATTGGAATTATTCAAAGATTAAAAAATCTTCTAAAATATCCTACCTGGTAGACGGATCTTCAGTCTACGCACAACATCATGGTGAGATGCCATCCACAACAACTAGAGTTGTCAGCATCACTTTAAATTCATAATCATCGCCTCCATACGGTTGTCACCTGCGTGTCAGTGATTCTGTTCATTCGTTTATTCGCTTGCATGACTGACAAGCACATCATTTAAAGATTGGTTGACCCGGCACCAGCCTAATTGGCAAGTTTTCAGTTATCTGTGGGGAGTAGTAAATTTAGCAGCATAAATGACACTTAAAATAAGTAGGAGCCTACCATTTCATATAAGAATTAATATCTTTTCATGGCTTACTATTAATATGGTAGTTTTTAAAGCAACCCTCACCTAAAACTAATCAGTAAGGAAGAATGTATTATCGCCTCAGTTGAAACTACTGCTAGGTTGTTGAGAGTTGTTACTAGTAACGCATACATTAAATCATGAAGTGTTGTATTTTATTCTTCACTTTCTGACGCTACTTTCAGGCAGAGGAGTACTTGATTCGAAATAAATCTCAATTACTTCCACAAATAAGAAATAAGAACATCATGTTTATAATTTCTAACACATTTACGGAATATGTTGTCCTTATGTAAGGATAGCCCATTAACAAATAAACCTGGTATACCTAGTAGTCAATAACTATGTATTAATATCTAAATAATGTTAATATCGTATTCTAGTGGGTACATATACAAACATTTGGTTATTTGTCCACATTAAAAGTCATATTACATCACATCTGGTCTATGATGCAACTTACCAATTTACATTAAATTGTTGGAAAATACAATAAATCAGAGAGGACCCAAGCTTTTCCAATTAGTTACAAAATTTTAAACAGTGGATGGGCCGGCAGTGCTATATTTGTGTTAAGCAGTAGATAAGTAGTAGTAATATCATTACATCATACAACAAAACCTTTTTATCACCTAGTGGCTATTGTAAGGAAAGCATCAGGTAGTTTGGACGGGTTAAATGTAAAACTCACTCGATGAGGTTCACGTTACACGCATCAGAGCTACTACTTCAGATAGTGGTTACACTTAAATTTGTACGACCTACAAGTACCTACTTATATGTCTTTAATTATGATATTAGGGACAGTCTTTCAACTAATAGTCACACAGTTTTGTTTTATATAAAAAGTTTTATAGTCACAATGGATAACTTATGTTGCCAGTCCGTGCTAACAATTGTCTCATCTATCGGTAATTACAAATAAGGAAAATCTAGTAAGGTTTGACGTAAACAATCCTTTAGTATATCGATATGGAATAAATTTCAAGCCCATATTCTTATCATGTGATTTTTGCATAAATTTAAATATTATCAGTCACAGTACGCCCGGGCCAGCGCCGGCAGAGGTTTAAACACGTCTCATAATGTGGTTCAAGCGAAGGCATGGACACCTAAATAGAACCGTTTTTCCCCCGAAGGGTAAAAAACGGATATTTAGGTTCCTGCCGAAGCTTGAACCACACCTAAGGGCCTTGCCGGCTTATGTGGTACTGAAGAGAAAGCAGCCGAGCGCTGGCAACCGGGCGACATTAGTACTTGGGTAGCGCGATAGATGGCGCTACTAGTTGATGAATTCGCTTGATTAGGGCTGAGTTACAAGGGTGTTATCTCATAATGTGGTTCAAGCTTCGGCAGGAACCTAAATATCCGTTTTTTACCCTTCGGGGGAAAAACGGTTCTATTAAAGAAGTACTAACGAAATGCAAAAAAATCGCCACGCACTTTAATCATTCCCAAATAGCTCAAAGTGAACTACATAAAATACAGAAGGAGCAACTGAACCAAGACATTTTAGGTGTGGTACAGGAGTGTAGTACACGGTAAGTAGGGCTTGCAATTCGAATATTCGAATATTCGAATTTGTCGAATATTCGGCCTGTTTTGATATTCGAATATTCGGCCGCTCAGGTTTCGAATATTCGAATATTTTTTATTACTATAAAAAATCTATTTAATCCGCTGCAGTTACAGTTTCTGTGTGTTTTCCGGGTATTTACAGTGAATGAGTAATGGTAGGTACCCAAATACGAAGGAAATAATATTTTTACTGTATTCCTCTCGATAGACTTCGTGAATACAGTGAAACCTAACTCAATTTGAAAGAAAACGAAATCAAAAAGTATGTTATTTTTACGGTGCATAAGTTTTAAGTTAAAGGGTCATTCTGTTTATTAAGAATAAACCTTGCCCGCACTTATCGCAATTCTGAAATTTGATCATACCAAATCTGCCCAAGTGCCCAACTATTACGGTGCATAAGTTTTAAGTTAAAGGGTCATTCTGTTTATTAAGACTAAACCTTGCCCGCACTTATCGCAATTCTCAAATTTGATCATACCAAACCTGCCCAAGTGCCCAACTAGGTAATCTAACTATGCACCTTTAGCTGACAAATAATCCAGTAGTCAACTAACTTTTTCCCTTAAATATTCCAATATTATATAATTAAGCCGACCATTAATTAAGGCCTCTGAGTGACTACAAGTTAATTTAAATCAGAAAATAATTACCTACTAAAAAAAAATTCTTACATACCTAGGTTTGGTTTAGATGATTAAAGTTATATTATTGCACTCAACGGCGCATTTATAATAAAAGTTTTATCTAGAAATATTGAATACGTCTTATTTTGGCGTTTTACTTGTTTTTATAAATGTGGGCATCTCATTGTAGGATGATAAAATCTAGTCAATTAAGTGGATTTCTGCAAAATATCATTAGTTTTAGCAATATGTGAAATAAGCTTTTGAATAAAACGATAATAAACCGATTTCTCGTTCTTTTTCTTATTTTTTATAATATTCGAATAATTATTCGAATATTCGAATATGTCGTCAGAAAAAGTCGAATATTCGAATACCTGAAAGTTTCGAATATTTGCAAGCCCTAACGGTAAGTCATAAATTCTAAATAACAATTAAAGGTTCCGTCACACAGGTGCGTTTTCCGGGCGGGGCGTAAGCGCTTTATTTTATATGTACGAGTAAAAGCGGCGCGCCCCG
Source organism: Cydia splendana (assembly GCF_910591565.1). Lineage (NCBI taxonomy): Eukaryota > Metazoa > Arthropoda > Insecta > Lepidoptera > Tortricidae > Cydia > Cydia splendana. The sequence continues at coordinate 835,022 of NW_026946888.1, read as the reverse complement.
CTCACGCGCCACCCGCAAAACGCGCCTTCGTGACGGAGCCTTCAATTGCATGTATTCATCCTCATTGTTATAATAAATCCGACAGTGTCTGTAATCTCAATATCTAGCGTGTAAGTCAACTAGTTTAGCTTAGTTAGGTACCAAAATTACTAATGGATAGTTGGATAGTATGACTATGTAAGTAAATATTCTTTATTGTGCACCATACAGTTTAAAAATACACAGAAAAAATAAGTTTTATTGTACTTATTCGTTTTGTTATGTAGGATAATGCATAATAAGATGAATAAGTACAATAACTGCTTTAGAAATAATTAAGTGAATATTTTTAAGATGTTCATGAATCTACATAACACATTACATTTTATTACAGGTGGAATAGTGCATTTTATATGGTGGAACGATTAATAAAAATACAGGATTCAATCTGCCTGTACGCAAGTAAATTCAATATCCCTCAAATATCTCCCGAAGAGTGGTTGCACCTCAAAAAACTAGTAGCCATACTACGTCCTTTTGAAGAGATCACTCGAACAATGAGCGACAGTAATGTGACGATTACACAATAAACAGTACGACGCAACTACCCGCTAGCTTCACTCCGTGGAGAAGTGTCATGGCGAGTGGGTAGCTGGCGGAGTGCACGAGTGATAACAGTTGTTTCATTTGATCACCCAGTACACAACGGAGCCTGGACGTCACAGATGGCGACGAGGGTAAAATATTACAAAAAAAATACGGAAAGGGAAGGTAACGGTGGCGGAAAAAAAAACAAATCTAAGGTATGGAAATCCTAACCTAATAGCTACCGTATTTGTCCATTTCCTCCCGAGCTGCCGATTGTATTCAGGTAATACAAAATTTTGGGCGAGGTGATATTCTGTGTAACGAGTGACGTACGGTTGTACATAATACGAAAATATTAAAACTGCAATGATTTTGTTAGGCGGTACTTACGTAAGTAGGTTATGAAATTCCAAACTCACATAAGAGGAGTATTAAAGGAACTAATGCAGAATTTAAATATTACTGTAAAAACGTAGATCTAGTACCTATACCTAATTTTATAGTTTTGTTTACAATCAATGTTAATAAAAACAATTATGTATATGCGCAGTTGAATTTGTCGACTGTTTACATAAGAACAGTGGTTAACTTTACAACTATTATTGAGTAAATAATTGATGGTACGCAGCTCGGGAGGAATGTTTACTAAGCAAAGAAGAAATATACGCGTGCTTATTACACTAACTCTTTGACAATGGCTACTGTGCGTGAGCCTGGTTACCAAATGTAAATCCAAAAGTGTAACCAATGCAAGATAGATCAATAATTGGGGTCACTACAAAAAATAATGTACTCAGGTTACATTATTTCTATGATGTGGCACCGACGTATTAGCCATGAATTTTTCCATGAAATGACAGAAACGAATATGCTGATGGTTTGCGTGTTACAAATACAGATGGTACATGGTTTATTTTCTGACTCAAAATCGTATATTAGAATTCATATGATATAAAGGGTAAATAATCAAACTACCTTCGCGGAAATCATGATTATTATGAGTTGTGTATCTACCGTTCATACTTAAAATATACCGACCTACTTAGTCGTGTAATTAAATACTAAGATATTTTTAAATGAGGGAACGTATAGAGAAACCTGCATATTAAGTCGGTATAGTTGTATACATTTTATGGACCTTATGTCCTAACAGAAATATTGTTCGGTTAAAATAACCAGTTATAATCAATTGAAATGCTATTTATAGCACGATATGGGTATGAATCGATGTTAACTTGGTGTCGACTTAACATGTATTTATATATACATAGGTATGTGCTGTTTATGATAATAAACAATGCTAGCAAGTAACGGACCAGTTAAATTATCGAGGACCTTTACGATGTCAAGTGAGTCAAGAACTATAGATAGCGTACTTAGACTGATGAATGCCAAGGGCTTTGTTATTGTTTTACTGTAGGAGTAGACACGTAAACTCAGCATCAAATGAATTGAGTAGTAAGTCGGAGTCGGACTAACAAGAAAAATAAATTGCAAGAAGAAAACTGTACATCACATCTATGCTGCAGTTGGTATAAGTAATAATTAGTAGGTTGAAACGTTCAACTGGTACTAGCAAAACAAATAATTAGTAGGTTGAAACTTTCAACTGGTACTAGCTAAACAAATAATTAGTAGGTTGAAACTTTCAACCGGTACTAGCAAAACAAATAATTAGTAGGTTGAAACTTTCAACCGGTACTAGCAAAACAAATAATTAGTAGGTTGAAATGTTCAACTGGTACTAGCAAAACAAATAATTAGTAGGTTGAAACATTCAACTGGTACTAGAAAAACAAATAGTTAGTAGGTTGAAACTTTCAACCGGTACTAGCAAAACAAATAATTAGTAGGTTGAAACTTTCAACCGGTACTAGCAAAACAAATAATTAGTAGGTTGAAACGTTCAACTGGTACTAGCAAAACAAATAATTAGTAGGTTGAAACTTTCAACTGGTACTAGCTAAACAAATAATTAGTAGGTTGAAACTTTCAACCGGTACTAGCAAAACAAATAATTAGTAGGTTGAAACTTTCAACCGGTACTAGCAAAACAAATAATTAGTAGGTTGAAATGTTCAACTGGTACTAGCAAAACAAATAATTAGTAGGTTGAAACATTCAACTGGTACTAGAAAAACAAATAGTTAGTAGGTTGAAACTTTCAACCGGTACTAGCAAAACAAATAATTAGTAGGTTGAAACTTTCAACCGGTACTAGCAAAACAAATAATTAGTAGGTTGAAATGTTCAACCGGTACTAGCAAAACAAATAATTAGTAGGTTGAAATGTTCAACTGGTACTAGCAAAACAAATCATTAGTAGGTTGATTATTCAACTGTTGCTAGCAAAACAAATAATTAGTAGGTTGGAACTTTCAACTGGTACCAGCAAAACAAATAATTAGTAAGTTGAATGTTCAACTGGTACTAACAAACCAAAAGAGTCAAATGTACCTAGTAACTAGTCTAGTAGATGCGATAGTGGTGGTTGGTACTAACGATAGGACCTTTTGTTATAGGTCGTCCAAATTAGTACAACATAGTACTTGAAAGTAAACTGACGCGATATAGTGTTGGTTGGTACTAACGATAGTATCTTGTTGTAGGTCATCCAGAATGTCCTAGATACCACCATTAGACGGATTCTTTAGCCCACCAAAACTTAATAGGGAGGCAAAATAGTCATAAACTGACATTGTGTTAGTATAGAGTGACCTCCTATTATGTAATGTATTTATTGAATTCGACATAATATAATAAGCAGTTTAGTGCTTCTGCCTACTGTTCCAGTTAACTTAAGGCGTAGGTATAGATGGATGGCCTCGGGAATAGGCATATCTACTAATGTAGATTCAGAGTAGATTTCAATTATACAAAAAAAAAATACGCCAGTTGGAAAACATTTCCTGTCAATTATTACAATTTAACCTTCTTCTAACCTATACCCGTATCATAAATTAACTGCATTTTGCAGATGTTTGTATGGGTAAGAACTTAATGTATCAGCGTAAATAAAAAACGAACAAAGTATATATAAAAATATATTATACGCCGACTTAGACGGTATTCCGGTTAAAGATTGTTGTAGCAATTCTGTTGGAACAGTTAGAAGACAGGTTAAATTATAGTTTAAGAGAGGCAAGCAGGGTACCAGGATAAGAGTAATAATGCATACTGCGTAAGTGGCCGTGGAAATTGTGGAACACAGAGGCATGCCTAAACTTCCCAAATAAAACCTATAAATAGATGAGGATATATAGTTCTTCAAAATCGTATATGATCCAGATTTCATATAATAAATCCCAATTCCAATCTATTTTGGAGCCGGAATACATGATCCTATAGAATAATAATCAGGGCGAAGCTCAATTACAAACCCAAGTACAACAGGTACGTAAATGGACGCTGGGCCTACATCATGTCATGTAGTACCTAAAGTCAATGCTGTAAAAACTGAAGTGGCGATGCGGGGAGCCTTACACGGTGAGGAAGCACTGCTTACTTAACTAAACTACGAAACTATACCCAAGGCAACCATGACTAAGGTACTAACAGCAAAAAAAAAAAAACTCTAGTGACCAGCAGTTGACCTAATGTCTTGTAAATGGACATACGACTTTTGTCGGTTAACAGTGTGGATACTGTGGGTGACGAAGTCCCTTTTTAACTACCTAGGTGGTAGATACACCTACTCAGATGAAGATGAGTGATGTGTGTGATGTGATGACTAATTATGGTTAAGTGTAATTAAAAAGGCACTTTACCGGAAAATATATTTCCTTATTTCAGTCACATGCATAAACTTACAATAATTAAGGATGTCAAAACTCTTAGGTATGCGGTTGAGACAATACATACATTAGAAATTATACATAGTCTCAGAACCGATACATTAAATCAAAACAGAAACAAATAACTAAATACTGTGTGTAGGTACCTACACATTATAAAATAAAAACAATAAGTATTCGAATTAACCGTGATTTTGATCGCTCTCAATGACAGTTTGCCTGATGTTTAATTTGTTGAGGCTAACTAATTAAGTAAAACTAGTAGATCAAAGTTGTAGCTTGAACCACTTCATTGATCTACCCAAGAGTACACATTTATTGTACTAATTGAGCACTTAGACTGAAAAGACCAAAAACCTAGGTCTTATCATTTAGAAACGTTAAACGTAACGATAAAATGGTACCTAAACATTCGAACTGTACTCTGGTGTACTCAGTATTTCATGGGATCATGGTTAGAATAATGGAATTCCATTAGTTCGTTGGAAGATGTTTATTGAAGTTAAATGACATACTTACCAATGGCAGGATATAGGAAGCAGACATACAAGGTGTATACCTATGTTTCAGGTTTATAAAATATGTTGCCCCCGCCCCAGAGGCGATCAAATCCTACATCACTAAGAAAACTGGCAGTGCAGACTGTACTGTTAATAAGTTGCAGCTTAAACATAATCACTATGCGTCCTTTGCAATAACGGCCCCACAGAGCATATTTGACTGCCTTATGTCAGCCGAAATATGGCCATCTGGGACGGAGGTTAGCGAGTGGTTTCGCGGAGGCACCGGGCGCGCGAGGCGCGCTCGTCCCTCTCGCCGCAGCCCCGCCGCTTCCACCACCAGCGCAGCGAAACCAACGCAAGACATCCCCAGAAGCCATCACTACGTGTCACCATAATATAAGAGGCCTACAGAGTAAAACTAGACAATTAGAAGTGTTGCTGTCTGACGAGCTGTTATGCGATGTGCTAATTATTACTGAACACTTTTTACGTGACTTTGAAATTCAATCTGTATCACTGACAAATTTCGACCTTATGTCGTACTACTGTAGACCTACTATCGAACGCGGTGGTAGTTGCATTTACGTTAAGTCACATATTAAAGCTGTAAATAGACCCGATTATTGCGAGTTATCCCAAGAACAAATTTTCGATGTATGCGCTATATATCTCGTAGACGACGACATGTTAATAGTGGGAATCTATCACTCAAATCTCACTAGCCATACTGAATACCTAAAACTTTTTGACGCGTTGCTAACAAAGATTAACAACGACAAATTATCAGCAATAATAATGGGTGACATAAATATCAATTTACGCGAGAACACTTCCACAAAAAGGCAGCTATTAGACATTTTAACTTCACACGGGTTTAGTCAGTACGTCGAAGACGTCACCAGGCGGGACGGCGCAAGCGCCACCTTACTGGACCACGCGTACTGCAACATCCGAGACGACCGAGTAGCCGCCACCTGTCTAGAGACTAATCTGAGCGACCACGTAGCGCAAAGACTAGTCGTCCCGCGCCCCTCCCGCCATTCAACTCCTGTACCGATAACGAAACGGGTTTTTAGTAGCATAAACAGAGCATCCTTTGTTTCCGCGTTGGAATCGATAGATTGGGATAGGATTATAGCCACTCATCACAGCGATTGTAACATATTTGCAAGCAAGGTAATAATAATTCTAACAAACTTATTGGATATTCACATACCATTAAAAAAAATTGTATCACAACGTAAAGTATGTCCTTGGATAGATTTTGAAATAATTGAATTGAATTGAATTGAATTGAATTGTTGCAAGTAATTGAAATAAACCGAAGAAGAAGTGTATAAGTACAAATAATAATATTTATGTGACAGTCTGACAGTAATTATTGTGGAAATAATAATACAATACTTACTGGTCACAATTCAATTGAAAAATCAGCTTTCAATTAGTAAGGTGTTACGTTATTTTCATAACATAAATTGTAATTATGATTCTTCGCATAAGTAAGTTGCTAGAATAATTTTACATTCGATATTATATTTGCTGTGTTACTTTTTGAGCAATAAAATGAATAAAATAAATATTTGGAATAATTGATGTCAAGATTATATCAAGTATTATAATTAAAGAACGATAATTACATATGTATGCAATGCAATTAATAATAATAATGGTCAAATAGGCAGGTAAATCTTAGTAGGTACCTAACAAATTAATATTATATAAATCTATTTGTATAGATTATTGTTTGCTTAACCTATTCACAAGTAAAACTAATCATACTTGACGTGGTACCTCTACAACGAATGTAACATTCCTAGTTTATTTGACCTTGGATTATCTACAAGTATTTTAAATTGCATTATATATATTAACATCATACAAAACAAGTAAAACTGAGTCAATCAGTTATTGCCAATAAGTAACTAATGTCCAAGACGCTTGGCAAGCTTACAATGTTATTGTACCTAAATCATGAAATAGGTATTAATTAGGCAAATATTATATTGTATACTAATGAAAATACCTGGAAATGTGTAAGCATCAAAAGGAAAATGTAGTAATTAAGGCGTTTAAAGTAAATCTTTGAGTTATAAGCAATTGAATAAAAAACTCAAAACTGCAAATAGGAGAAGGAGAGGGACTGACAAATTTAAATTGTATGAATGTTATGATATTAATAACATAATTTATGCACCTAACTATTGTATATTATGATTCATAATTTATAAAAATACCAAATGTATTCCCTAGACCTAAGCCTGACCTGTAACTTGGTGTTATAAATAAATTATTTGTATTTGTATTTGTATTTGTATTTGACACCTAAAAAGAAATTGTAAAAGTAAAATAATAGTTTTACAGATTTAAAGGCTTGCTAGTGTTGGAAAATATTTATTATTTAACTGTTGTAAAATGAATACATCCACACCTCGCCGAGTTTCTTACGCCGGTTCTTCTCGGGTCTGAGGTTAACCTTTCCGAACCGGTGGTAGTATACCTAGATTGGAAAAATAAATTAACCTAGCGAGTATAAGATAATACGATAAACTGAACTATTGTTGCATGATAAATATATAAAGTAAAATAAATAAATCATTATAAAAAGGGAGAGATGTGACGATTACACAATAAACAGTACGACGCAACTACCCGCTAGCTTCACTCCGTGGAGAAGTGTCATGGCGAGTGGGTAGCTGGCGGAGTGCACGAGTGATAACAGTTGTTTCATTTGATCACCCAGTACACAACGGAGCCTGGACGTCACAAGTAACACAAGCATCTCATCAGTTATTCCATTAATACATACACTGCAGCATACATTACAAATAGAAGACAATAAACCAGATACAACTGAAAGATTTAAAACTGTAATAAAATGAGATTTGGAGATCTTCATTTCAACAATTCGTTTGCCATATCTACCTATCTGGATCCACGTTATAAAACTAAATTTTTCAACGATCTGATAAAGGAAAAGGTTGAATCAGAACTAATGACCTTACTTGATGAAGAAAATAAACAAGTTAATGACGCTGAAAGTGAAAACACTGATGCTCCCGCACAAAAACGGCGGAGGTTGTTATCACCAGCGGCTGGTCAATCTAGCAATGTCCAATCAATTTTATCAGATATATTGTTGAGCAGCGATGATGACGAAGATAATAACACATCCGAAAATAATGCTGTCGTAGACAAATTTATGATATTTAAAGGGTTAATTAACGAGTACAACCGAGAGAAACGCATTTCTATTAATGAGGACCCACTATTATGGTGGAAAACGAATACTAAATATCAATCGCTACATTCAATTGTGCGCCAATATTTGTCCTGCCCTCCTTCTTCAGTAGCGAGTGAACAACTTTTCAGTGGTGCAGGCCTTATCTACGACCCACTTAGAAACAGACTGCAAGGAGACAAAGCTGCTAAGCTGTTATTTATTAAATACAATTTACTTCTTTTAGAATCACTCCATTTAATTTAAGTATAATTATGTACAATTTGTACTAATAATTAGACATAGAACCTTTTCGGGCAAAAATTAGCAACTCTTAGTTCACGATTAAATTCAAACAAGCTTTTTTTTATTTAATTAACGATACCACACAAAGTACATTTTTTTACGTCAAAACTTGTCTACTAAATCATTATATCAGACTACGTTACGTACCTACCTAATGTAGCTATAAAAAATCATTTATTTTAAGCTACAAGGCTCATAATCAGTTTATAAAAATGCCTTGTTTCTAAATCATATATATTCGTATGTCATAAAATATAATAATATTAATGGTTTTTATTTCTTATTTTTTTAAACACCTAAAAGTTCTAGGTGATGCTAATTATATTTGGATTGTATAATAAGGTAGGTATTATAACACTTTAAACTCTCGCGTTTTGTACACATATTTAATTACACAAACGGGTCTACCGCGATATAATTTCATTGTTTTTACCTTTAATTCCGACGTTTCAGCTGAGTTGCACCAGCTGTGGTCACGGAAAGACTGACGTCCCAACAAATGTCAACGGAGATATTAATAAAACACCACTAAACTACCCGAAATTAGTTTATAAAAATGTTCGGGGTAGACAAAGCAATTGTAGCTACCCGTTAAACTTTAACGGGTAGCTACAAACCCATTAAACCCATTAACCCATTAAACTTTAACGGGTAGCTACAATTTCTTTGTCTACCCCGAACATTTTTATAAACTAATTTCGGGTAGTTTAGTGGTGTTTTATTAATATCTCCGTTGACATTTGTTGGGACGTCAGTCTTTCCGTGACCACAGCTGGTGCAACTCAGCTGAAACGTCGAAATTAAAGGTAAAAACAATGAAATTATATCGCGGTAGACCCGTTTGTGTAATTAAATAAAGGTAGGTATTATACATATTAGGTAACATTTTTTTGCTTATAACACCTAGAAGAACAAAGTTTTTTTACTGCATAATAAAGTCTGATTAATATTTGGAATTTTTGTTTTTAATAGACCTACCCTTAACATCTCGTCCACCTATCACTCAGGCTCCGATTCTGGTTCCGTTTTCGGTTCCGTTTCCGTTTTCGTTTCCGTTAAACTAAATTGAAAACATCTGTTTCCGTTTTCGGTTCCGATAAAACCACATCCGTTACATCCCTGATACTGTGACCCGTCTGCTATGTTTACCGTGCGCGACGCGCGCTCACGATCTCGGCGAGCGGGTCGCGGGACGCGCGGGCGGGGCTTCACGGTTTGCCGCGCACCTCACCCCCTCAGATTCGTTGATGAGTCGAATCATATCGCCTTAAACGCATTTTTCCAGTTTTGCCACGCCTTACTCAAATTTCCCGAAGTAACACTTGAAATATTGTTCTCAAATAGAAACGGCGCGGGTGGTTGTAACACAGCTTCCATTGTTCATAGGTTAGTTTATTTTCTCATAGGAAATACACTTATTTTGGGCACTTCACACTCAATTTCTTTATTACACCGGATACGGACCGTAATTTAGTGCACTATAATTCCGATCTCACGTAGATTTAATCGACTGCGCCATGTAAAATATGTATTGTGACGGAGGAATAAATGACACACGTAAGCTGGTTGTAAGACTGATCTTTATTCCACTACCCACACATATCCAAGTAGGTATATATATGACACTACCCTACTATAGTTTCGATATCAATCCTTTTCAATTTATACTTCCATCATACTATCAGTAAGTAATTTATAAAATTAGACAAATAATTCTAATACATAAAACCGCTCCATCTAGATATTGGTTACACTTAATTGGGCATGGCATAAGAATGATATTATGGTAGCCAAATGTTATGTATATTTTTTATGCAGGTAGAAGATGGAAACACCATGCTTAGTTTTTAAAAATGTATATATTTTAATTAAAAAAAAAAACAATTTGGAAAATATGCACTCCGACTGTAATGGGTTAGCCTATTCTTTGTAGATTTAAAAAAAAATATATCTCATCAATTTACTCTTTAATAGGGCTAATAGAAGTTCTTAGGTGAACCCTTTTAAAACATGGATCAAGAGCAAGGGCTGAAAATCTATTTGTTGAATCATAGGGATTTCTACCTCTACGGCAGGGCGAGCACTTCCAAAACTGAATTTAGATCAATATCAGACTCAGGCTCTTGACTGTTGGATACATCTAATGTTTCTCATAAGGTTGGAATACGACTGGACCTTCTGATATCTATTCTCTTAAGATCTCGCCTCAGTGGTAAGTAACTGGTGATGCAATACTTAGGCTTAGGGGGAATATCCCTCTATTTATATAGCAACTAAAATATCATATGCTCAGGTATATTACATTAATACCTGACATATATATTTAATCTCATGATTTGTAGAATCAAGCTAAAACTTGTAACGGCATTCCATTAGACTGTAACGTAGACATTTTCTAAAATTTTAAATTAATATTTTTGGGTTGAATTCCTTTTCTTATTTCGATGATTTTAACAATATCCCAAACTAACTCGATTGGTTGCACTTATTTGCATAATCTGTTGCATTCAGATGCACCTCTTTATGCTTATCTGTTGTCGGGGTTGTCATACGAGTAAAAATAATTAAAACTTGAGATATTTAGGTTGTCACTCCAGGAAAACTTTGTATGATTTAGATATGTTTTTTTAGGTAAGAGAGAATTTAGACGTTAAATAAAACATAGGAATTACAGACTCCAAAAAGGGGGCTCTGAAATGAAACTTTATTAGATTTATTGATAAAATATATTTCTTAGGCTCAGGAGTGAATTGTTAAATAAATCAGTCAGAATTTTCGTAGGATTTGTGTCTTCAAGGGATTGGCACCCTACTTTTGTTTTGGCCTTTTGTACTCAACATATGAGGAGGTCATTTTGAGATGACATGCACTTTTGATGTGTGGACCCCTCCGGGGACGCACGCTCGCATGAGTACTATTTGTGGTGAGACCACACATTCGCCATGTTGGTCGAAATGCTGGAAGCAGCTCGAGTCCTTCGGTGTGCTCCACTGAGTAAGTACAAATGGAATTTAGGTGTGATCAACTCCACAATGGCGCGAAACGTTGTGGGTTCGTCCTTAACCAGGTTTTTGGTTCTTTACAGAGTTGACTCCTGCTCGAGGGTTGGGAGTGCTCCGCCAGAAGTCCTAACAGCTTCCAGTGCGGTGAGCTAAATTTCCAATTGTTGCATATTTTCTTTAGCGGCCATTAAGGCGTCGGCTAATGTATCCATTTCTCGGTTTACAGGAGCCGGGAGCTTGTGAATTTTTTGGAAGAGCTTTCGAATTCTTTTGAAGAGCTTTCGATTTCTTTTGAAATTCATTTGAAGATGCTTAGAAGTTGTAAAATGAGGCTGTGGGATCTGTACCACGCCATCTGCAGCGGCCGGCTCCAACCAGGTTAGCGGCCAGCTTCCCGGGGAAAGGCGAGTTCGCTCCCCGCTGCTGCAGTTCCAGCAGCAGTTTTTGAGGTCGGTCTGTTGCATAACTTTTGAGTGGCATTCGCCACCAACTACAAATTTAAAATGGTTAATTATGATTTAATTTTATTCAGTTTGAAGTTTTGAAAGTTCTGGTGCATAAAACTTAGGTATTTCAAAATTTAGTTTTTAGTTTTTAATTAATGGGTGTAATCCCTTATAACTAGAACCTGTGAAGCGACCCAGCTTACCACTGAGCATTTAACAGTAAATGATTAGATTAATAAAGTTTGTTAGATATAAATTTGTTGTTTCTCCTCCTAGCTTTCCTGCAGCAAGGTTTCCGTTTAGTCTATTTAATTTAATTTTGATTTAATTTTGTTTTGTTAACATGGCTGTTTCCATTTTCCACAAGCCGGAGCTTTTCATTTATTATTTTACCCCCTTTCAAAACAGCCGTGTTACAATGGCGCCCAAGGATTTTCATGTTTCTAAATAATTACTTGCTGGAGGAAAAGCCTAGACTTATTTTTATGCACCAGAAAATCATTTTGTTTAACTCACCTTTTGTAGAGTATTTTGTTACATTGCAAAGATGTTTTAGGTATTGCATACCATAATTTGGGCATTTGCCTACATTTCTATTGAATTTTGTGCACAATTACATGTAATTTTTCTGAAAACGATTGAATTTTGTATGACACATTTTGAGGTTATAAAATTTTGCTGACTTGACAGATGTCAAAGCACATGTTGCATTTTTAGTCAATTTGGATACTATTTTGAAGTTTTGACACTAGTATTTCGTTTGGTTTCACATTTAACATTTTAATTTCAATTAAAAATAAAGATGTTGTATTTTATAACATAAAAAAAGAGAACACAATTTTGCCACTTGGGATCACATGTAATATTTGTATTTAGTTTAGAATTTCATATTTTAAGAGAAAGATTTGTGAATTTTAATAGAAACTTGTCACTTTATTATTTTTATATGTTTGCTGGAACTGCACTTTTTTTCAATAGTTTGTATATAAATTTTGTAACTTTTTACACAGAGATTTGTTTTGTACGGTTAAGCCTAAAGGCATAGTAATTTCACCACATACCAAGTATTGTTAAGGAAAACAATAGTTAACACAATTAACATAATTTAATTTCATTTTATTACACAGCACATTTGTTGTAAAGATGAAGCACCAGAAATTTCAATGCAGTAGCATATTTAGTATATTAAAGTTGAAACGCAACACTCAATTTCACAGCTTATTGATAATAATTTATTTAGGAAGGTCAATGCCAATCAGGAGCTTATCCTAGGTCCAAGCAGCTGTGGAAGCGGTGTCGGCATTTTGTTTTTCAGAGCTCTCCGCATAGCCGCAGGGGAACCAGTTTATTATAGAACTTTGGTCTGGCAGTAGTGTCCGGCAAGCTTCTTGTGGTGTTTCATAGTGATTTAAACTTCTGAAAGATTGAAGATATTCTTCTTTGGCGTGCTAGCGCATTCAGTTCCAGAACAATTGACATCATTTAATTTTCAAAATTAGCAATTCCTGTGATCCGGCTGTCCAGTTGTAGAAATGGATTGATGCTTTTTGTTTTTGTAGTGGTAATATATCCAAAGTCAGCACGGTTTTGATGTAATCTGTAACAATTTCACTAAAATTTTGAGGTATGCAATACATTTTTGGTTAGTTTATTTCATTTGGCTTTGCAATGACATTTAGTGTTTATTTTGAAGGGAGAGGGGTAATCGTGTGAAATAAGATGACTCCTGATCTCATAATTTAGTGATTTACCTGTATTTTTGGTAGTTTTCGATTAACTCTGAGTCGAGTTTTGAGTCGCTGAAATCGACATTTATTTAGCGGTTTCGAGTTTTTAATGGTACTCCACACAACTTACGACTTGTGTTTCATATTAAATGGTAATTTTCCAAATATAGAATGGTATTTACAACCAAAATTTTACTCTTGTGATTTAGTGTAAAGTGCAAAGTAATTTTTTAATGCATATAATTGTTTTTTTTTAAACTCAGAGACGTCACTAGGGTGCGTTCAGAAACGCGTAATTTTTAGTAATGTTTTCTTTATTTCGTAACGAGTTCGGCGTTTAAAAAAACGCTCGTTTTTTTTTAAAATGTGATTTTGAAATTTGTTAGAATATTGATATTTATTGAGTTAAATACAATATAGTTAATTTGGTTTAGAACGTTACGAGATTTGGTTTTAGTCAGGTTTTAGTACTCAAATTTAATGAGATAAATTAATTTGAAGTAGTTTTTTTTAATTCGGCCAAGATTTTAGTTTAAAATTTCGTTTTGAGATTTGGCGGGAATTTCGAATAAGGCTCGTGGCATGTTTTGGATTTTGACACAAGTTTTTGGTAGGTTTTCAATGAGGTGGTATTTTCCAAGGCCTCGCCTACACAATAACGTTTAGTTTCACGGTTGTCTCGTTTGGAGTGTTGGGTATTATGGTAAAATATCCAATCACGACTTTATGCACGGTACGTGGTGAACAGCACTGACTGTATTCACTACTAATTTTGTTTGGGGATGGAAGAACGGGATTTGAAATGCGTGAAGTATGGTAGGGGCGACAGATGAGATATGAAAGGTATGGTAAAGTGTGTGAAGTATATTTGGGGCGAAACAACTTGCTCACTTTTTAAGGTCAGAGCGAGTCCTTAACATGGCAAATTTGGTTTTCGGTAGTAGGTTTCGAGTGCTTACCACACTCGAGCACGGTTTTGTGCAATTTTGCGTATTTGTGGCTACGCTTTTGGTCGGTATGGGGTTCATACCCAGCAGTTACCATTTTTGAGGGGCTGTTTTAAATTGGGTTCTTGCTTTTTTGGACATATCGACCGCGGTACCCCTTTTGGTTTGGTACCTCTTTTTATCGTGTTGACGATCCAATGTGCCATTTTTGAAGGCGTTGGAACGGCACACGGTGTCTCCGCCACCTTTTTACGCCTGCTACCGCAATGCAAGTCAGCCAAATGGTTGAAGTTTTTTAGGTTTAGTGTGGTTTGAGAGTTTTGGGGAGTTATCCTTGGACGCACGATCCCTCGTCTTGTACCAGTCGTCGTGCCGACAAACCACTCACCTGCTATGTTATGTACCTCGTTTTGTTTAGGTATACCATATTTTCATATTTTTGGTATGGTTTTTTTTGATTCCGGAGAGTTGGGTGGGGACAGGTGTACCTTACCAACTCAAAGGGCCGTTTTGGATTTTTTAGGGTTCTTTGATGATTGTTGTCTACCTGAAGGGTTGGGACAAACCTTAGTGTCCTCAACCGGTAGGGTTGCAACGAAGGTTTTAGTTGAAGGCTTATAGTTAGTGGACTATAGGTCTCATTTCGCCCGGTCTAGCTGAGTTTTTTGAGAAATGCTGAACATCGGTCCTGGCGGTTGGTTTTGGCTTTCTCAGCACAACAAGCTTTTATCGCGTTGTACTGGGAAGGCCAACAGTTTGTTTACGGGTTGGAAGGATAGACGGAGGTTTTTTTCTATGTGCAGCGCAGTTGGCCGCATAGTTTTTTTAGGGTTTCGTACCCAAAGGGTAAAACGGGACCCTATTACTAAGACTTCGCTGTCCGTCCGTCCGTCCGTCCGTCCGTCCGTCCGTCTGTCACCAGGCTGCATCTCACGAACCGTGATAGCTAGACAGTTGAAATTTTCACAGATGATGTATTTCTGTTGCCGCTATAACAACAAATACTAAAAACAGAATAAAATAAAGATTTAAATGGGGCTCCCATACAACAAACGTGATTTTTGACCAAAGTTAAGCAACGTCGGGAGTGGTCAGTACTTGGATGGGTGACCGTTATTTTTTGCTTTTTTTTTGTTTTTTTTTTTGCGTTATGGTACGGAACCCTTCGTGCGCGAGTCCGACTCGCACTTGCCCGGTTTTTTTCACCTTCCGTGGTGTTGACGCGGGTTCGAGATGTTGTTTAGATTTTTTTGTTCGGTCAGAACAGCAGTTTGTTTAGATTGATTAACGTTTGTATGATTTCACTTTTAGATTTTGGGTAGTTTGTTTGAGCATTTTTGGTAAGTTTGAATCTCGAAGTTGCGTCAGACCTTTTGTTGAGATTCTAGGTTTTCTAGATCAGTTTTTTGAGTAGATTAGTTTTCTGGCCCTCATTTTGTGTTAGTGGTGCAAGTCGCTGAGGACAGCGAGCGGTTCACCTACGTTGAACCTTAAAATCGGGGAGGGGGGTATTGTAACGTAGACATTTTCTAAAATTTTAAATTAATATTTTTGGGTTGAATTCCTTTTCTTATTTCGATGATTTTAACAATATCCCAAACTCAGTTAGAATTTTCGTAGGATTTGTGTCTTCAAGGGATTGGCACCCTACTTTTGTTTTGGCCTTTTGTACTCAACATATGAGGAGGTCATTTTGAGATGACATGCACTTTTGATGTGTGGACCCCTCCGGGGACGCACGCTCGCATGAGTACTATTTGTGGTGAGACCACACATTCGCCATGTTGGTCGAAATGCTGGAAGCAGCTCGAGTCCTTCGGTGTGCTCCACTGAGTAAGTACAAATGGAATTTAGGTGTGATCAACTCCACAATGGCGCGAAACGTTGTGGGTTCGTCCTTAACCAGGTTTTTGGTTCTTTACAGAGTTGACTCCTGCTCGAGGGTTGGGAGTGCTCCGCCAGAAGTCCTAACAGCTTCCAGTGCGGTGAGCTAAATTTCCAATTGTTGCATATTTTCTTTAGCGGCCATTAAGGCGTCGGCTAATGTATCCATTTCTCGGTTTACAGGAGCCGGGAGCTTGTGAATTTTTTGGAAGAGCTTTCGAATTCTTTTGAAGAGCTTTCGATTTCTTTTGAAATTCATTTGAAGATGTTTAGAAGTTGTAAAATGAGGCTGTGGGATCTGTACCACGCCATCTGCAGCGGCCGGCTCCAACCAGGTTAGCGGCCAGCTTCCCGGGGAAAGGCGAGTTCGCTCCCCGCTGCTGCAGTTCCAGCAGCAGTTTTTGAGGTCGGTCTGTTGCATAACTTTTGAGTGGCATTCGCCACCAACTACAAATTTAAAATGGTTAATTATGATTTAATTTTATTCAGTTTGAAGTTTTGAAAGTTCTGGTGCATAAAACTTAGGTATTTCAAAATTTAGTTTTTAGTTTTTAATTAATGGGTGTAATCCCTTATAACTAGAACCTGTGAAGCGACCCAGCTTACCACTGAGCATTTAACAGTAAATGATTAGATTAATAAAGTTTGTTAGATATAAATTTGTTTAATTGTTTCTCCTCCTAGCTTTCCTGCAGCAAGGTTTCCGTTTAGTCTATTTAATTTAATTTTGATTTAATTTTGTTTTGTTAACATGGCTGTTTCCATTTTCCACAAGCCGGAGCTTTTCATTTATTATTTTACCCCCTTTCAAAACAGCCGTGTTACAAGACGCTTTCTCCTGAACTGCTTCCTGTTGACTACTACTGTTCACATGAATTATTGGAAGGCTCACCTGAAATAATTAGTGTCCGACCGAAGGTTCGGTTTCGGTTTCGGTTTCGGCCAGTTTCGGCCAAAAAATCATGTTTCGGCTGGAGTTTCGGTTTCGGCCAAAAACCGGCCGAACCTTTCGGCCGGGCCGAAACTTACGAAATGGTACTTCGGACAAAGACCAAAGTCTAATTGTATCGGAGTGAATGAGATAGCACTGTCGCATGTTACTGAGCCCTGGGCAAAAGAATAATAAGAAAACTCATCATCTTCCTCGCGTGATACCGGAATTTTTGCCGAGCCGTGGCAATGGGAATGGGAGCCTGGGGTCTAATTGACAACTAATCCCAAGAATTGGCGTAGGCACTAGTTTTTACGAAAGCGACTGCCATCAGACTGATATTCTAACCCAGAGAGTAAACTAGGCCTTATCGGGACTAGTCCGGCTTCCTCACGACATTAGAACAGTTTAATGGTCATTTTAAGCATGTCGGGGCCCCCAGTATCAGGGCTAGGTATAACCGCAATTTGCGAAATCGAATTTCGCAAATTGCGGGCATCTTTCTCTTTCACTCTAATTGAGCCTTCATTGGAGTAAAAGAGAAAAATCCCCAAAATTTGCGAATTTCGGTTTTCACAGTAGATCCTCGGGTCGGCCCGAGTCGAACGATGTCTTTTTCGCTCTTATTCACTCACTTATTCAGACATTTTCCTACATACCTCTAATGGCAAATTTTAAGCGAGGCTAAAGGCTACGCTCAACTAGTGCCGCAAAGTTGATTTTCGCAATAGTTTATATTTTGCGAGGCTGAACAGCTGACAATTGATTAAAACGAAGAAAAAACTCTTAAAAGTGTCCCCAGTACAGTTTATCATACGAATGCTCGACCTTAGCCTCACTTTTTACCTCAATTTACCATTGGTTTGTGTTACACATGTCCTCTACATCAGCTTAGCATTTAGCCTCGCTGCGCCATGCTCGGCCTGCGGTCTCGCTTTTTAATACAATGGACATTGGTTGGAGTCTGTGCTCAACTACTTATCCTGAAGCCTGAAGCACGGCTTTAACTTCGCATGAAAGTTCGCCTCACTGGGGAGCTTCGGACTATTAGGCCCAGTTGAAGATCGGTACCCGCCCTTGCGATATTTGTCAACAAAAAATTTCGCGCTCGCTGCGCTCGCCTTTATGATTGGTTTTTTAGTTGGCCCTATATCTACATGTTAGCTTGACTGGTAAATGAATAGAGTTAGACCAAGAAAATTCTACAATGATTTTGATAGCAGTGCAACTAGTACAAATGTTATTTATCCGTCATAATTTAATAGAAGTTTTGACGTTTAAAATAACACTTGCACTGACTGCGTGTGTTATCAAAATCGTTGCAGAATTATCTTGGTCTAACTCTAGTAATTTTCTTAAAAAACTGCTTAAGTAACATCAATTTCAAGGACATTGGGTGTTGACAGCCCCATAATATATGTGTAAAAGCGGTTTTATGACATTTTTTCAACGATTTTAACAAATCTACAAAAGGTTCGGTTTCGGTTTCGGTTTCGGCCGAAACTAGAGCCAACGCCGAACATTCGGTTTCGGTTTCGGTTTCGGCAAAAAAACATGTTTCGGTCGGACACTAGAAATAATATGTCATTGTTAAAGATATAAAAATAATTACACTTTCAAATTTGAAAAACTAAAAAACATTAAATTATTTACCAAACTAAATGTCATCTTCTGTAGGTATCTGCATTACCAGTACCTAACTGATCCAATTTTGCGTTGGTCAAACTAATCATATTCGGTCCAACCATGTCGTCGGGTTGCTTACTGTCCTCTTGAGAAGAGCTCCTGCTCTTATGCATACAATCGACATAATCGCTTCCTAAGTGTTTTTTTTGTTCTGCAAGAATAAAATAACAAATTAGTTATATTATAATTAGCTACAAAACATCAAGTAAGTACCTACCTATACAAAAATGCGATTCGTTTATAGTCTAGTATTATATTTCCCTAATGTCGAATTACTATTCTCATGTTGTGAATGTACAATATTTCCCACAACTATCAAATTCCAAAAAGGATTAATCACAAAAATTGTATTCTGTGTATGTAAAACAACTCACAATCTCGAAAACAACAATTCAATGAAACTTACCTACAATAATGAATGTTTAAAAAATAATTTGCACGATTTTACCACGGAGAAGGATTATTGACACACACTCGACTGTGCAAAGAGTAAAGTAAGTATATAGGTAAAGAGAGCCCTCTTGAAGCATTTTATGGAAACTCATTTGAAAGCGCCATCTCTGATTGTCCCCCGAAACTAAGTATGTATGTGTGCGTGCACAACTACATATGCATCCATACGTGTACTTTCGTCCCACATAATATTAGGTCTACTTGGTCGGTTTACAAGTCCATTTTTGTTTGGTTTCTTGTAACAAATAACTTTAATTGTTTACAAGAAAATAAACAAAAAATGTACTTGTAAACCGCCCAAGTAGACCTAACATTATGTGGAAAAGGTTAATGTTATCAATAATGGAATAAAAAAACAGAATATTAAAGTAAAATGTTTATTGCTTTAATTTTGTTGATAGCGTAAGTAATTAAATAAGTGCAGGGAAAATAGTAACAGAGACAACAGAGTAAGTGTACTCGTAAACTTGTTCTCTTTACCTCTCGTGCTTATATCGAGGTCAAAACATGCGAAATATTCCAAAATTAGTAGTGTATAGAGAGATTAAAAAAGTGGAATCTTGACCGTTGCAGAGTCACGAGAAGCGAGCAAACTTTGCTGCCGAGAGTAATACATGTTTTACACCACATTATCGCTAGGAAAGTACAATTTTAGGTAAACAATAGAAAAGAAAGCGTGAGGTAAAAAAGCATTCACACACAAGAAAATACATGTTAATAAGAAAATAACACAGAACACAAAATAACAAACACAATACACAACACATAAATCAGCGAATGCAGAGAACTGGAATTACTTCTCAACGACAAGGCGGAGCAACAGAGATACAACTCAACGCACTTTCTGGGGGTTTTCACAACAGGGCATGTGTTTTCATTCGGGCTATAATCGAATTTCCTCTAGAATCATAACGAATAAAATGGCTCAACCATCACTAAAATATTTTAAATTTAGGTACCCTCTTCCAGTGACAGCAAAAAAATTGCATGTCTTGGCATGGTCTTGGCGATTATGCATGTGTTGCCAGCATAAACAAACAGCATAATTAATCACATTTTAACAAAATTCTTATTTTGTCGCAAAATTAATTGAAAATTATAATAATTACAAATATTAATTCGTACTTATTTTAAGGCTACAAATATAATGACCACCAAAAAATACTTTGGTACCCTAAATAAAAAAATCATGCTTACCAAAAAAAATTACTGAACACCAAAAAAATAAGGCCTAAAATTACAAAAGTACCACCATTTTAATAACGACTGCACTTCAAATTGTATTCAAATACCAAATATATTGAATGATCACCAAAAATCATTAATGATCACCAAATCTTTAAGACCAAATTAATGCGATATTTTCACCTAAATAAACCACTATGATTACCAAAAAATTTATACATATTACCAAATAAAGTAAAATGATGCCAAAATTACTAGCCCCTCCCGCTCAACCCCCCGTACCCCGCACCGCATAGTATGCTACTAGAAAAGTAGTTTAGGTAAACCTAACCTACTTTTCTAATAGCATACTGAAATGCTAGTAGAAAAGTAGGTTAGGTTAGGTTTGAACTGCTATCAGTTAAAAGTGGGTTAGGTTAGGTTTGAACTGCTACCAGTTAAAAGTGGGTTAGGTTAGGTTAGAACTGCGATCCTCACAGAAACGAAATGCTAATAAATAAGTGGGTTAGGTTAGGTTTGAACTGCGACTCTTACAGAAACGAAATGCTACTAGAAAAGTGGGTTAGATTAGTTTTGAACTGCGACCCTTACAAAAAACAAAATGCTACTAGAAAAGTGGGTTAGGTTAGGTTTGAACTGCGACCCTTACATAACCGAAATGCTGCCAGAAAGGTGGGTTGGGTTAGGTTAGAACTGTGACCCTCACAGAACCGAAATGCTGCCTGAAAAGTGGGTTAGGTTATGTTTGAACTGCGACCCTTACAGAAACAAAATGCTACTAGAAAAGTGGGTTAGGTTAGGTTTGAACTGCGACCCTCACAGAGACGAAATGCTACTAGAAAAGTGGGTTAGGTTAGGTTTAAACTGCGACCATTACAGAAAAGAAATGCTAGTAGAAAAGTGGGCTAGGTTAGGTTTAAACTGCGACCCTTACAGAAAAGAAATGCTACTAGAAAAGTGGGTTAGGTTAGGTTTGAACTACGACCCTTACAGAAAAGATATGCTACTAGAAAAGTGGGTTAGGTTAGGTTTGAACTGCGACCCTTACAGAAAAGAAATGCTACTAGAAAAGTGGGTTAGGTTAGGTTTGAACTGCGACCCTTACAGAAAAGAAATACTACTAGAAAAGTGGGTTAGGTTAGGTTAGTTTAGAACTGCGACTGTTACAAAAATGAAATGCTAATTTAATTGGATAACGATATATTAAATATTTGCACATTTTTAATTAAAATGTGGTTACAATTTTGGTGGTAATTTACTATTTTTAGGTTTACAATTATTATTTTGGAGTCATTTGCTTTAATAGGATAACAAGATTTAAAAATTTGGTTATAATTTTACATTAAAATGGAGTTCTAATTTTGGTGGTCATTTACTATGTTTGGGTTTACAATGATTATTTTGGTGTCATTTTCTTTAATAGGATAGCAAGATGTAAAAATTTGGTTATCATTTCACATTAAAATGGGGTTTGAAATTTGGTAATCATTTACTATTTTTGGGTTAATAATGATTAGTTTGGTGTCATTTCCTTTAATAGGATAGCAAAATGTATTAAAATTGGTAATCATTTCAAATTAAAATGGGGTTATAATTTTGGTGATCATTTATTATTTTAGGGTGGTAAAATATATTTTTTTGGTATTAAATTTTACTAAATCTGGTGATCAGTTAAATAGCAGCCTTATTTTAATTTAAATATTAATGCCACTAAAATTATATAAATTTTATAGTGACATCTGGTGACGTAGTTTGTGTAATCGGAACTCAACTAATGTTGTCGGGAGCAAGATATAGAAGTCGCCTGTATCTTTACTGACGTTAACTACATTCCTAGTGTCCCCCCCCCCCCCCCTGCGACTGTGACTCGACTGACTAAACTGACGTTTGTCACTTTGACATATCTCAGACAGGGTTGCCAGGTGACCAGAAGTGAATTTCGTATTCGAGTGTCAAAGGTTATCCTACCGATGGATGAAAATAATATCGTACGCCTATCAAAAAGGCACATTAACTAAAATAACTTGCAAAATAACCATATAACCATACTCTAGAACACCCACTTTTTCAGTAGAAACAGGCGGAAAGTTTTTAAAACGTCGATATTCAATTGAAAATTTGAATGTCGCGCCTTTTTCTACTAACTAAGTACGTGTGCCAGAGTATAAATGAGTAATATATATAGGCTGGATTTTCTTTTTGGGTCAGTGAGGGCAGCTACCATATCCCGTGCTGCTACGCGAAAATGGTCTTAAAAGACCTTCCCTCGTCTAATGGCTGAAATAATAAAATGATGACCGAGGTTACATAATAGTATTTTATACAATAGTGATACAATATAGAGAGCTTTTCAGTCGAGTACCATGTTTGAGGTACGAGATTGAAAAGCTTGATTATAAAACTATTGTATACAATACTTTTTCTACGAATCATAACCCAAGCAAATTAAGACGAATTTGGGCAATCTGCGGAAATAATTCGTGTAGTTTTGAAAATTGGTACAGGTATACCTTGTGATGTCCAGATAAACATACTAAAAGTCCTCGAGGGTAGGGGTAGGGGGGAGGGAGTTGGTTGAAGGGACCATACTTACCTTTTGTCATATTTTTGCTCATATCTCGAATATCTGTACGAATAGCATTATAATTACTTCGGACGAAAGTTTTAACATAAAATTTCCTACAAATTTGTCTATTTTTACTCTGCGATCAATACTTTAGGAGCTGCTTGGTTAGGAACAGGTTGTTAAAGTTGAATAAGAGATAAAAAATAGACGGTTTAAGAAAACGTCGTTTTTTCGTAATTGTTCATCATAAATAAAAAAAATAGTTTAGAGTAAGCAAGCTAAGCGACCTGCTGATATAATATTTAAAAAACCGGCCAAGAGCATGTCGTGCCATGCTCAGTGTAGGGTTCCGTAGAAATTTTATGATAAAACTTTTGTCACAGTTAATTATAATGCTATTTGTACAGATATTCGTGATATGAGCCAAAATATGAAAAAAGGTACCCCTTCAATCCTCCCCCCCTCCTCTTTGCACCCTCAGCACACCCCTACCCTCGAGGACTTTTAGTATGTTTATCTGGACACCACAAGGTATACCTGTACCAATTTTCTAAACTACACGAATTATTACCGCAGATTTTTCTAATTTGCTTGGGTTATCAACAAAAATAATACTTTAAACTAGTAGAATCATATAAATTTAAACTAGTAGTCTATGGATGTTGCTATATTAAGGGTGTCACATGCGCGTTTCAAACTTATGAAGAAATTGTTTCTACTATACAACCTAAAATAAATACATAATTAATTTGAGGTATGGTTTTGTTTCGTCCTCTTGACCGCGGCGAGCTGTAATTGGTCAATTTCATTATATTTGACTAAACCGTTTCGAAATGAATATTATAGTTGAGTTGGGAGCCTATACATTAAAAGTACCCAATAGCAGTTAGGTATACGAAATCTTAATTCAAGCATTACAGTCGACGAGTAGAAAAATAGTTAAGTATTTGTTTGTTGTTTAACCGCTCGTGCTAATATTGATACCCGAGCAAGCGAAAGATTCAAAAATTGAACCACGAGCGTAGCTAGTTGTTCGAAAAATGGAATCTTGAGCGTTGCGAGGGTTTCAAAGTACAAGAGTTAATCAAAATTTGCCCCCGAGTGAAACACAAAAATTTTCATCACACCAACCCGAAGCAAATATTAAACAAAAAAAAAACTGGTCAAGTGCGAGTCGGACTCTCGTTTCAAGGGTTCCGTACATCATACAATTTTCAATATTTTTTTTTGTACGTGAAAAGTGACGTCAGTGAAACGTCATGAAAACCCGAATGGGTCAATCAAAAACCAGATGTAACATGAAGTTTTTTGGCGTGGTGGCTTTATATCTCTGCAACTATCCAAAGTAGCTTAGATAGGAAGATTAAATGCCGAACAATAGTACAAGTGTCCAAATGCGAAGACTGAAGACCGAGCTCCGCGTAGGGCTGATAGCTCGGAGCGTCGGACGGGTCGCGCTTCCTACAACTTGTTTTAGGAAGCGAAGGCCGAAGAGACATAATGGGACCAACGCCGAAATCACAAAAAAAAAATTATCCTCCCATAATAAACGGACCAGCCAAAATGTATGAAACAGTCCAATTTTTCTTCGCGATTTCGGGGTTGCACGTTGGCAACTGGAATACACTTAGTTTATTTTTTGGCCACCCTGTATAGTGCTTTTTAAAACACGTAACAATAGTAACCTAATCAATCAGTACTACAAGTACTATTGCGGCTGTGTGCCAGATACAGCCTAGTCGCATTT
This sequence comes from Cydia splendana, assembly GCF_910591565.1. Lineage (NCBI taxonomy): Eukaryota > Metazoa > Arthropoda > Insecta > Lepidoptera > Tortricidae > Cydia > Cydia splendana. The sequence goes on along the minus strand of NW_026946888.1, from coordinate 810,061 downwards.
TTTGTTTTCAGTCCTACTCACGCTTGAAGCTAAAGGCACGCCTCTTCGGGACGCAGATGCAGATTTCGGTCTAGGGCCTTCGCAATAGTTGTCTACATCACGTTTCACTTAAACTGTTGCGGCTGTGTCCCTAAAATAACCTAAACCGCATTTATGTTCTTAAATCCGACTCACGCTTGACTCTAGATTTCTAATATGTTTTCCTGTCATCTTTAGGTAAAGGACTATTTATTGTATTTTTTTTCAGAATTTTAGACCCTGTAGTTTCGGAGATAGAGGGGGGGGGAATGGTCATTATTTGTCTATTTTCTTGAATAACTTCTAAACTTTTTATCGTAAATTTATAAAAAAAAATATATTTGATATTCTCACAATGAGCTCTTTCGTTTGATATGTAACACGATATAGTTTGCAAAACTTTATTTTTTAATTTTATCGTTCATCATTTAAAAGTCAATTCTACTTTGTTTGTTTAATTAGGTTGTCCTCACATGTGAATTACTGATAGCAAAGTGCAACTTTGCTATCCGTGTTTGAAGTGCAAAGTAAGCCTTGCCGAGCTGGTGTGGTGAAAAGAATATTCTGTTAGACAAAATAATAACATTAACAAACATACCTTCAAGGATTGATATTGAAAACCATTTATCAATAATTCATACTGCCGCTGCCGCATACTGTACGAGTATGTATACTAACTTCTGGCTGGAGTAATATGAGCTGTTGTTTTTTCATGTTTCAGATCTTGCGAAGGATTGAAAACGTTAATTTGGTCAATGCTCAAGCACGTTACCACAAGCAATGTTATTCTGGCGTTATGTTACCAAAGCAAAATCTGAAGAGAGGTAGGTAATATTCATAATATATCTGCAGTTAGCTATTTATGTACGAATGCATAAGCAGAATTAAAAGCAAGAGCAATAAGTTTTGTCAGTATTTGCCAGACGGATTCCACATTCGTATACATAGCCAACGAAGTTTTCACATTAATCACGTCTTTAAGATATTCGATATACCTATATAGGCGGGGGAACAAACTTTGAATTGTTTGAGAACATCACATTATGTCCTACAGTGTATTTGTGTTTGGAATATTATAGAACACTATTTTGTGAATGTATGTGTACAGTTATCTCAAAAAAATATATTGAGATTTTTCTAAAAAAAAATTTAAAAATTTAGTTTTAAAAAAGATGTAAACGTCAAATTCTACAGTCGTGATTTTTTATTCAAAGATCATAACTAAATATTTTATTAATCACGTCTTTAAGATATTCGATATACCTATATACTTAATGCATTTTGTTTTAGGTCGTCCGGAATGCAACGATGTAACATCAATGCAAATAATTTACGACCACATCGAAGAAAACGAAGACTCGCAATTCAGCATTAAAGAGTTGCGAAATTTGCTAACGGAATTTAAACCAGATGACCGGACTATCTTGAAAAAGTTATGTGATAAATTCCAAGGCAAAATATACGTTGCCCATCCACCAGGACAAAGTCCAATTGTAACGTTTAAAGATTATATTGATAACATTTTAGTCGATAACTGGTATTCTCAAAAATCTAACAACAAATGCGAAGAAAGGTTAAGGATTGTCACAAAAGCAGCTGACATTATAAGAGAAGACATCCGAATAAAAACATACAACAAATCCAGCTACCCCAGTCCAAGCAACTTCCTGAAAGCGGCTCAAAAAGATATCCCAAAGAGTTTATTAGTCTTTTTAACAACTCTTGCTGGCCCTAAAGCAACCCAACCTGCTAAAAGAAAAATGATTGCGATTGCTCATGCGATTATTCAAGTGTTACGCCCCAAAAAAATTATGTCGTGTATTTTATTGGCACTCTCGATTACACTGAAAAAAAAATTATGGATCAAAAATTTTAATCAACATTTTAAACGCTCTTGGATTTTGCACCTCATACAAAGAAACCAATGTCTTTGAGGTATCTGCAATTAATTATGATGATGTTCGCCACAATAAATCAGATTTTATCCAGTTTGTATTTGATAATGCTGATGCAAATACTAATACAATTGACGGACATAACATAATACGTTTCACGCAATGGGTGGAATAGAGTGCAGGACTCCCATTCCAAAAACAACGCTCGACCAGCCAATGTTGAGAGTGGAGGAAGTACCTAATGCAGAAGTTGTTGGCAGTTTTGGGTACGTGCCGTTGCTGCACTTTAATAAACAAAAAAATGGACTGAAAGAAATTATAGTAAAAGATGTTGTTCCAAACTGTAAAACGATTTCGCCATCACGTGGTGACATGCTGTGGCTCTTCGGTAAGCATAAAAACATGCCTAATATTGGTGGATGGAATGGTTTCATGCAACAATTGACAGAAAAGGAACCATTTGAAGTTACACACATTAAAACACTGCCATTTATAAATTCGCCACCATCTAATTATGATACAATTAATACAGTTTTAACTATAGCCTGCCAGAAAACATTGGAGAATAACCAAGAGATCACGTTTGTTACTTTTGATCAGCCGCTGTATGCAAAGTCCAAAGAAATAGTTGCTTCCGCTAATGAAACAGAAGCACCCCTTCTCAAAAACGTTGTCATTAGAATCGGTGGTTTTCATCTTCTCGTGTCATTTATGGGTGGCATAGGTTACATTATGTCTGGAAGTGGCCTTAAAGAATTGTGGTCTACCATATACGCCCCTAACACAGTGATTCATATGTTAAGTGGCCACGCATACTCCAGAGCACTAAGAGCTAATTTATTGACTTATTTAGTGCTCAGTGAATATGTCCTCAAGGAGCTTAATATAGACGACCGTGAAGCTTCAGAATTAGAAGATATTCTTGACCACCTTGACACCGTTACCACAACTGAGCAAGCGATCCAAGGACCTATAAACAGCGTCACTGAAAAGTATAATGATACATTGGACCAACTTCAAACGAGAAGCCCAACGGCGAAGCTTTGGGTTCAATATATAAAAATGGTATGTCTTATAAAAAATTTCATAGAAGCGGAACGTTCCGGTAACTGGGAGCTGCATTTGGATACAGTAAAGAAAATGCTACCGATTTTTGTGGCATCCGGGCATTTCAACTACGCGAAGAGTTTGCGCATGTACGTTCAAGATATGGACGATCTCAGGACCAAAATGCCTCCAGATGAATACGAAAATTTTACCAGCGGTGGATTTACTATTAGACGAACTAATAATTTTTGGACCGGTACGTGGACAGACATGGTGATCGAACAGTCTCTCATGAGAAGTATGAAATGTCGAGGTGGTTTAACCCATGGACGAGGTATGACCGATGCTGTCCTAGCAAAATGGATTTTGTCTATGCCTGTTGTTCAAACGGTGGAAAACGGTTTAGAGTCGTTCTGTGATTTGGATGGTAGCATTGACAGCACTCATAAAGATTCAACGCCAGCTAGAATCATACGAGATGATTCGGATATTCTAAAACTGACCGAATGGTTTGAGGAACATGCACCATTTAAAGAACATTCTGAAAATGAAATTGTCTCTTTGAGTACAGGTGTGACTGGTGATACCAAGACCATAAACTGTCATCAAGCTTTTGAAATAGGTGAAAATATCTTGTCTTATAAAGTGGGCATGCCATTTTCAGAACTGACGTATTCAAGAAAAGAAAGAGTTGTCCCGATTTCGAACTTAAATGTCTCAAAAAAACCAGGAACAAAACGATACGCCCATTGACCCACTTACGATATTCCAACGAATTTTGTTTTTAAAAAAAGGGGAGGAGGAAATGAGAGAATATTTGACATATGAGCAGGCGCCTTTTCCTTTGGCCCTGTTTGACGAAGCTGGCATGCGTAAAACAAAAAAATCCGCATTGTTTGAGTTGTTTAATCCGGTGGATGAATCTTTTATTGACAGAGAGTTATATTATGTCGTAGATGGTGGTCACCTCCTTCACAGAGTTGTGTGGAACAAAGGACAGACTTATAAAGATATATGTATCTCAATAAAAGACTATGTGAAGCGACATTATGGCAACGGCAAAGGAGTTACTGTCGTGTTTGATGGGTATGACGACCAAACATTGCTTACTTGCACCAAGACAGCAGAAAGAATGAAGAGGTCGGGACACAAAATTACTGCCGATGTAATGTTTGAGCCAAAAATGCAAATGACGACTACCCAATCGGAATTCTTGTTAAGTAACAAAAACAAATCACGGCTTATTTCATTTCTAAGCAGATACTTGCGAGAAAGTGGTATAAATGTCACACAATGTGAAGCAGATGCTGACACCCAAATTGTTATGGAAGCCTTAGCACAATCCTCAGGAAACGACTGTGTGATGATTGTTGGCGACGATGTAGACCTTCTAATTATATTAAGTGGTCTGACAACAGAAGAAAGTAATGTATTTATCACAAAGCCTGCAAAAGGAAATATGGATGCGAAAATATACAGCGCCAATTCAATGAAAAATAACAACCTAAAGAGTCACGTATTGTTATTACACGCATTCAGTGGGTGTGACACAACCTCGGCTCTATATAATATTGGAAAGAAAAAAATATTTGACGTTGTCAACAAAAATAAAAAACTGAGCCATAGCCTATTAGCGTTTTATGACAAACATGCTTCTAAAGATGCAATCATTATAGCGGGTGAGAGATTGTTTGTCGCGTTATACGGTGGTGACTTTGAACAAGATTTAAACGATTTGCGTTACCAGAGATTTGCCCGAAGTCTCACTAAAAGCAAAATTAATTTAGCAAATTTACCTCCAACAAAAGCAGCAGCTAAACAACATTCGTTGCGAGTTTACCATCAAATACAATTATGGAGTGAAAATTGTCTGGATCCTAGAGAGTATGGCTGGGCGAAACGGAATAATATATTAACACCTGTCACTTCCTCAATGAAACCAGCACCTGATAACGTTTTAAAAATGCTTTTTTGCCGATGCAAAACTAACTGTGGGTCACAGTGTGGCTGTCGAAAATCAGGCCTTAAATGTACTGATGTCTGCGAAAACTGCAAAGGGCAGTCTTGCACAAATGCCCAAATGTACTCAATAGAGACAGATGAAAACGACGACCTTTTTGATGATGACGTTAATATAAATACCGATAGAACGATTGATAATGATAACTCGATGATTCAATCAAAGAGACCGCGCAATTAAATCAATGTTATAAGCCTAATTTCATAGAAATATTTTTTTTGTTGAAAAAAACTGGGTAAATTTTTTTACGTTATACAAGATGTGTGATTGTACCAATTTCTGTACTACAGCAGCAACCATGAAATAAAATCCTGGTCTCCATCCATTGTGCCAAATTGAACTTTAATATTTAACACCTGCATTATGCGATTTCAGGGTTGCTCTCATAACAAAAGTTGCTCAAAGGTATCATGCAGTCGGGTAGATAATAACTTGTATCTCCTAGAAAATCGCACCCAGTTTATTAAAATTTTATCAATGTTAGTTACCAATTATTATAATTTAATCAATATTAATTTAGTAAAAGGTTAATTGTTAATAAATGTTAACAAATTGTTGTTTTTTTTTCTTATCCCTATAGTTGTGTTTGCTCAGAGCAAAAAAAGGTCAACCACGGCGTTGCATGAACAAGAGATTTCCTTTAGCAGGATTGGTCCTTAGGACCCAAGGATGGATTTAAGAAGTGGAGCCACCCAGATTTTTGATGCAGGTGGTTCGGCAGGGGTGGTTTTAAGCGTCTGCGACGTTTGAGGTTAATAATTCTTTAAGTTTAGGTTCTAAGTCAAGTTTAGTATCATTTTCAACTAAATCAAAGATGTAGACATAGATTTCATCGAAATCGGTTCAGCGTTTATTGATTTCCCATACAATCCTACACCTTACCTTTCATTTTTAAGGTTTTTTTTTTGGAATATAAACTCTCCTATGTTCTTCCCTGGGACTCAAACGATCTCTATACCAAATTTTATCTAAATCGGTTCAGCGGTTATTGAATCCCCATACAAATTTCCTCCTCCCTGTTCACACCCTTAAGGGATGATTATTGAGATTAAAAGTATGCTATGTTATTCTCTGGGACTCAAACTATCTCTGTACCAGATTTTAACTAAATTGGTTTAGCAGTTTAAGCGTGAAGAGGAATTAAAAAAAAAGTATTTTTTTCATATTTTATGTGTTTTTACTTCGGAATGGTGTCATTATGATATCAGAAATGAATTCGGCACCCCCGATTTATACGGAAACGATACCAAACTTGACCTAGTAGCTTAAATGATACAGATATCAAGATCAAGTTGAGAGCCCCCCCCCCTAAAAATTTACATCAAATGTGTGTGACTCCACTTCTTGAATCCGTCCCTGGGTCCTAAGGACCAATCCAAAATACATCATCATCATCATTCTAGCCTTCAGTTGCCCACTGCTGAGCATAGTACAAAAAAATGCATACGTACGTTACTATATACGTAAGTTAATATGTAAATATGTAATTATACTATACAGTTCATAGTTTTAGACGCTTGTATAAAATCGATTATCAATGTTTGACTACGTTTTACTTAGTTGTAACGAAATTCATCAAGTTGTATTGAGAGCAACGCCATCTATTGGCGTATTGCTGAACTAAGCCCTATTACATAGTGGTTGATCACATGTGAGTAGTGCCCCTGCCTGCAGTCATGATGTTGACTATAGATGATGTTCCATTGCCATGTGAGTAATTAAAGTCACTTGTGACGTGTTCCTACAGTCAAGGGGTTGATTGTAGATGGTGTTCCATTATCAAGTGGGTAATGAAGGTGTCCCATTACCGTGTGAGTAATAAATGTCGCTTGTATGTGATGTGTGCCTACAGCCATCTACAGCTAAGGGCCCCCCCACATCTGGCGTCTTTCGAGCGTCGGCGTCTACAATTCTATGGCCGCTGCTCGACGCAACGTCGACGCAACTGCGCAGCGACGTCATTTTCCATAGCGCTGACCAGACGCCGACAAACGCCGACGCTCGAAAGACGCTAGATGTGGGGGGCCCTAAGGTGTTGACTGTAGATGGAGTTCCATTACCATGTGGGTAATGAAGGTATTCCATTACAGTGTGTGTGTAATAAAGGTCACTTGTATCTTGTATGTGACGTGTTCCTACAGTCAAGCTGTTGATTGCAGATGGTGTTCGATTGCCAGGTGGGTAATGAAGGTATTCCATTACCGTGTGTGTGTAATGAAGGTCACTTGTATGTGACGTGTGCCTACAGTCAAGTTGTTGATTGCAGAAGGTGGTTCATTAGTCTCATTACCGTGTGAGTAATGATGGTTGATTATATGTTGAGAGTGTATGTATAGTCCTGTAGCGCTGGCTATATTTTGAGCCCTAACTTAAAGTAATATTAAAGTCAATTATTTTTTCGCTTACTAATACTGTTTTAAGATGTTAATCTTACATTTTGTTTTGTGTCACAGATATTATTTGCTTCTTAAGTAATTTAAGAATTTGTGGTAATTATTTTTATTTTGAATTATTTTGGAGAAAAGAATATTCGAGAGAAAACATGTAACTGTGTCGCATTTAGGATAGTTTTTTTAATGTGAAAACATAGTTTGTGTCAATTACGTCCATTGCAATCGGATACTATGTCATACTATTCAAAATGACTCAAAAAATAATTAAAGTTAAAAAAAATTGCTGACGTGGCATTTAATCGTGTCAATATGTACATTACATGTTTTTGTGTCTTATTAAGGCATAGCTTCATAAGATTTGTGATAATTTTGTTCTAACAGGCTATTACCATAACAAAAGAATATTAAAGTTACTAGAGTTCACATCTTATTAATATAAAAGGCGGGATTAATAAGAAATATGAATTTGTGTCAGTTTCATCCATTGCATAAACAGATAATACAAAAATACAAAAATAATATTTGCGTTCATACGACGCTAGCGGGCGGCTCTTAACGGGCAACGCGGGCCGTGCTGGGGGGGCGGGCGCGGCGGCCACGGCGCGACCTTGGCGTGGCGGCGGCGGGTAAGGGCCTGTCGTACGCAACGCATGTTTACTTCGCCTGCGCGCCAAATTAACGCAACTTATGCAAAGTTATACTACTACAAAGAGAACTTATAGATATTGTACAATGTCACCATTTACCAAAAGAACTGTAAGTACATCTTATTGCGAGAATTAAGGTCTGTTTATATCTATACACATTATGAATGTGAAATTCCTCTTTGACGTTCGTTACGTAATGTTGATTAACAAATATGCGACAGATCCATCCTGAGCGCCTACCGCGAACATCGCAATTCGTCTTTCTCTGTCACTTTTATTACGTCTAATTGGAGTAAAAGAGAAAGAGTCCGCAATTTGCAAACTTCAGTGTTCACGGTCACGCATCATTTATTTGTGACAGTGACAGGGAAACGGTACCACTTTAGTAAAATTTGGTTATTAAACTTATTAATACCGTGACTTGACTAATAAATTTTAATATAAACATATAATTTTTTTTTCATTATAAATAGCATAAACCAGTCTTTCCTTACTTAACATAAATTATGCACATTATTTTTTTTATGTTTTTTTTTGCTTTTATCATTTTTTTTATAATAGGTATTATTAATTGTGTAATTAATAATACCTATAACGAAAATGCTACGAACAAAAAACATTGAGGTTATTTAATGCCTGTTTATTCTGATGTTTTGAATATATTTACCTTCATAGTTCAAGCTTCTTGGATAATAATTACGTTTGGGTTCAATTGGCATAAAGGACATTTTGGCGAAAATTAGTTATATCCACTACCGTAGGCTCAAAGGGCTTAACTGACAAAACGCGATTTTTCAGGAGAGCCAAAAAACAGTTTTGTTTTGAGAAAAAAAATCAGACCTTTTTTGCTTGTTGGAAGTAACTGATGCCTGTATGTGGCTTATTCCTAACTTTTTGAGGTCTTTTAAACTGATTTCTTGAACTTATAATACAATGCTTATTTACGAAAATAGCATGTCCGTTACGTCAAAAAACACGACTGTTTTAAGAAGGGCGTCCCTTACGCCTCTTCTTTATTGTTTATCTTATTAGAAAAAGGCCTTATGTTCTAAAAATTAAACTGTTTTAGTACCATTTGGCGTAAATCCAACAATTTCGTAGCAATATTGGCAACTTGCATTTAGGGAACACTATACTTATAAGTACTATAATTTTCATTTTTTTTCCGAAAAATTATAGAAATGTATTCACTGTTAAGTTTTTCCCCATTTTTGTTATTTTGGATACTTAAACGTCGAAAAGGTCGTTTTCTTAGCCACAAAAACAATGTTTTTTTTTTTATTTGTTTATATTACTTCAACAGAACCACTGCTGTCCTACCATTTATGTATATTGATATACAACAATTTGTAACAAATTAATTTTACTATAGTAAGTATTATGCGTTATTTCTGTTTGTAATGCTAATTGGATTATAAATTTTACTTTTACATACTAAAATACTATTAGGTACAATAGTAGTTTAATAGTTCGTATGTCTATTCAGAAAACTTAATGAATATGATCGCATATTTATGACATTTTATTAGAGTAGAAAAAGGCATATGGCCAGGCTTACGTACTTCTATGGATTTAAATGCAAACGTTATACCTAGACAGTAACTTTCATAAGGTTAATCCTGTAAATTAGGGTTTAAACAAAAAAGTATTAATATTACTTTTCCCAGTCACAAACAAAACTAATAGTTATCAGTCTAACCTTAATTAAACGCCATAATTATCATTTGAATATAGTCATGTATTATTATTTTCATAAAACTGATGAAAAAGTACCCACTAGTTCAGTTTAAATTGTCAAAATTTAGTAACCCTATAAATAAAGCAATGAGCACATGAGCAGGTAATGCAAGTACCTACTTAATAAAAAAATTGACAAGGAAAGTATAACTAGGTCATCCCACTTAAACACAAAAAAGCAACAATTATAAACCCGAAACTATACATAGTATGGGGGCGTAACTCTTACATTGAATTATCTAACACTCGTATAAATATCCATTAGTTGTGGGCGTAACGTACATTTAGCACTCAAAAAGCTACTGCAAAGAGGCGTAACGGACAAAAAATTACCACATATTTAATAAAATTTCCGATGCAAAAGGACGTATCGTACATAAAGTTGGGAGTTACTCCAAAATGTCACGCAACATTGTTTTGAATTGGCAGATACGGCCAAATGCGTTGGAAAATTGTGTTTAAGCATTGATTTTTCATAGGGCTTAACGGATATTTTTTGCAAGTTATCGAGACGTTAAATATACTATTCGATAGAGAAAAAATACTGAGTATAACTGCATTTTCGCAATTTTGTCCCTTACGCCCTTTGAGCCTACGGTAGTCGTTATATACAGTTTTTTTCAGAATACCAAGCGCTTTCGTTCTGTATAGTGAAAATTTCGATATCTCTTAAAAAGTTGCCTTTACGCCCCAATTTTTGCACTATGAGCTTGCAAAAAGAGCTTATCTCAAGGGGCGTAAATGACCAGTTATAAATTCTAAATTAATAGATATTATCGTAAAGGTTACCGCTAAATAAAAATATTGTTTTAAATGACTTACAGGTTTTGTCGTCCTTTAAGCCCTTCATTTGTCGTGATGATTTTCTCGTATGGTCAATATGGTCGTAAAGGACATATTTTACTATTGATATTATTTTGCTTGCCCTTTATGACCCGCCTTAAAATGATTTTACCATAAGTATATGAAGCGAACAAGGTTGTAAAGGTCTTTTCTAATATTTGTATCGTTTACTACCACGAATTAGTTTCTAAACTCTAAATTTAAAACAAATAACATGGACGTAGCGCTGTATAATAACAAATAAATAGTTTTCTGGGACATATATTACTACATTGTAATGTTTGCCCTTAAATTTGAAAGCATTTACGCTAAGAGTTTTTTCGGCAGTTATCTTTGTTCATGGGCGTAAAGGTCTAGAATGCCTAATATATGTCGAAGCCTGATACCAGAAAGACGTATTGCAGCGTTATAGTTCATTATTTTAGACGCCTGTATAAAATCGATTAGCAATGTTGAACTACATATTATTTGGTTGTAACGAAATAAATAAAGTTGCGTAGAGAGTAACGCCGTCTATTGGCGCATTATTGAAATAAAGTTGCGTAAAGAGTAACGCCATCTATTGGCGTGTTGTTGGACTAAGATGACAGGTAGAAGGCTTTGGAACGTCAAGAGGTTTATCTTGGGGGGAGCGTAGGCACGAGTTGGCATTTTTGTTGTTATGTTGGTAGACTGGTCGAGCAGGTTTGCCAACTTGACTGAGGCGGGAGCGGAGAGGCTCCGCCGCTGGTGTTTCTTCTTGATCGGACCGCGCTAGAGATCGGACGTACTCGTTAGCCAACCTCGTGCCTAACTCGCCACGTTCCTGAAGGCTTATACCTGAAGGATTATTCTGATAGCTTATAGAATCCAGCGTTCTTTAATCATTTAGCTAAGTGTTTTATTTCAAGTGTTATTTTGATTTCTTATGTTTCATTAGAAGCTTACTTTTGTGAAATAAAGAAAGGATGTGTGATGTGTTGTTTTGAAAAGATGTGTCCCGCTGAGTTTGTTGCCGGTCCCATATAGGGCTAAATCTTCTCAGGTCAGAGGTGTACGGTTGGAGCCGGCCTAGTTTGAATTGAATAAAGATTGAAACGGTTTCATGTGATCTTTTTATTTTCAATTTTTAATCAGCTAACCTCCTAATAGCGATTAGTTATTTTTTTTAATTTAGTACTAAAATATGGTAGGCACTAGTATGGTTAACGAGTCCGAATGTTTATTTCATGCACTGGTAGCAATGGTGGCATACTGGTTTAGCTGTGAAGTAATACATCTAGGTACTACCCCTACGCGCCCACCGCCTTTAAGACCATCGGTCCTCGACATATATAAATAGTTGTATGGGTCCTTTATTACTAAAATGTAATGTTTGCTCTTCAAATTAAAAACCTCAGCTCGGTGTTTTTCAGCAACTATCATCGTTTTACTCGCAGTGGAATTTCTTATAGTATATTTATTTATTTATTTATTTTAAAATAAGACCACTTGAAATATTGAACCAATTATTACCTATTATAACATACTGTATATAATTATAGTCTTTTGTTTATTAAGTAAACGTCCAAATGCTTGATATGCTCATTCTAATCATCGTTAGGCGATCTATTACTTCCCTTGTTATGATTAAAAACTGTTATGTTATGATTGTTATAAGGCAGTGGGACATTTACTTTACCTTCATTCCCGTATATTAGCTACTTTTCGAGCATGTAATTATTTTGTATTATATAATTGGTTAAAAATATTGTGTTTTCTTCTTTATTTAATTTAGGTCTTAAGTTAGGATTTTACAATGTGAGTATATAAGTACAATATAAAAACACTTACAAATCATTACAAAAAATATATAAACATATTATAAAAACCTAATCTAGGGTTCCGCCGGCAGCGGGGCAGGGCCCAAGCTGCCGGTGGTCAAGGCCGCAGAGTGAGGAACCGACGTACTATACGCGCCGTGTCCAAAATTACTGCCTTCTGCATCTGACCCTTGATCCAACCACCCAGCGAGAGTGTCTCTAGGTGTTGGTCGAGACTCTTCGCTATGAGACCATTCGCCGACACGACTATAGGAACAATCATCGTAGAATCAACATCCCACACGGCGGTTATCTCGTGAGCTAAGTCTAGGTACTTACTGGACTTGTCCTTCTCGGCCTTCACGAGATTCTCATCATGGGGGTTGGTGACGTCGACGAGCACGGCCCGGCGCTGCGATCGATCTATCAGCACGATTTCAGGCTTATTGGCTACAATAGTTCTGTCAGTGATGATAGATCGATCCCAATAGAGCGTGGCACGACCATTTTCGAGAACTGGCGCAGCTGAGAACTTCGCGGTCAGAGAAGGCAAGCTGCTGGTGAATAATTCTGGCTACGAGATTATGTCTGTGCAAGTACTCGCCGTTAGCAAGATGAAAACAACCGGAGATTATATGCCTGTGTTTTCTTTATTATTTTACTATATTATCAGAAAAATATTAATTATAACTCTAATCGGGATATACCTGGCATAATCAACTACCGTTTGATAAATTTTTAAGCTTCGTAACAGTAAATTATGCTCAGAAAAGTTAACATGTGTACCGTGACTGGTAACTAATACACCCCGAATTTGGTATAAAATAGTCTGATAACGTCACTTACGACCCCCTAATAAACAAGATTCACTAAATTATCAAAAATTTCATGGGCGTAAAGGACATTCATAGTGTTTTTGACCAATTTTAAAGGACATAACTTCTTTCGTATTTAATTTATAGATATGATTGCTAATTCAGGTTAAAGAGACTAACATTTTGAGTACTTTTCCAATACACATCAAAAACATAGCTCGATAAACAACAAAAATATATTATAAACATTAAAAAAAATTCAGTTTTTCGCGTCTACTGAAAAGTAGCATTTTGTCCTTTACGCCAATTGAATCAAAAGGTATCGTAATAATATATATTACTAAAATTAATAAAATCAGTCTTTATATTGTGTATCAACTAGGTACATATTATAGTTGCACATGCAAGTGCAAATATTTTCATTGCATTCAATTCATGCTATGTTGTGGGGGGCGTGGCTAACGATAATCGCAAGCCAAAATTTTTTCTCATGATTATACCAACCCGGTGGAGCCCGTAATATCACCAAAATAATTAAAACAATTACTACGCTCCTCAAACGAACATATTTTTTTTTCAATAACTTTTAAAATTTATGAAGTCTTGTATTCAATGTAATTGACGTTGCTTGCCACGCTTTATACATCACAAAATTAGCAATACATTGCGTCTCAAAATAATCTTAAAAAGTGTACTAAATATCGAATAAATGTTATTTTTAAAAGTCGCTGATGTGACATTCTTATTCAAAAGGTAGGGACCACTTTGTCGTTTACCATAAAGACGAAATTTTATTGTATCTTTATACAAATAACCTGTCAGAGAGTCCTTATGGCAAGGATAAAGTGGTTTTGATTTTTGATTACGAACGTCACGAATGTTGGTCAGTATGAGGAGCCTACATTTTATTTTTAAATCTATTTACAACATACCTACTCCCACACTATGAAGACTTAATGTAATTATGCCTCCGAATGAAATAAATACACTGTAATGGCTCCTCTACACGATGGGCCAACGCCGGCCACTCCAAGGGACGCATTTTTGCGTTAGAGGGAGCAAGTGATATTGCTATCTCATTGAGTGGCCGGCGTTGGCCCATCGTGTAGAGGTGCCATAATGTTCATCTAACAAGCACCCTACCCGCGTAGGTAGCCTTCCCCGCGTACGCCGTTCATGCAAAGTTTTATTTTGCCAAATAGTAAAAAACCGTTGTTGAAAATTACCCAAATTATGAATGTTGTCTCGATGTGGCATTATAATAATGTAGACGTAAACTTAATAACATGATTTTTTTTGTGGCAGATACATGTTGTTTATAAGAAAAAAAAATATTAAAAATAAAAGCGGTGGATGAATTTGACACACATTTGTTTGAATAACATATTATAATATCCTGTGAAGTACAACACTTCACTTACCGACTATAATTTTATTTTAGGCATTTTAGGTTCACTATTAGGTATTTATTAAATGTCATTATACCCGTGGATGAAAATGACACAAAATGCGTGTGTACGTCGGAAGCCACTTTGCTTTTACAGGGAAACAAAGAATTTCATCTCGAATTTTTTTTTACCGAATGCTGTTTAATGAAAGAAATGCCTAAATTTCTACCTAAGCAAGTACCTAGGATGACACAAATTATTATTATTAGGTTTAGTGTGTGGTCTGGAAACTATATGTAAAAAATAAGCAACATTAATAATCTTATAACTTCAAAAGTTATTGCTACCGGACTAGTAGGAGTCCCTACGAACCTTATCCAGGTTGCAGATGATGACTTAAAGAGACGTGTTAACTGTTTTAGGTTGGTGTTTGAATACAATTTGCTTAATTGTAATGGTGTACTTTGCTCATTCTAATTTCCTAATTATGGTCCGAATGGGCCGAGCGTGCAAGAGGTACTTTGTTTTTGATTGTTATTGCAGAGCAGTCACCCGAGGACGTGTGACAAGCAGGATGCCCGTGTCGGAGTGATGATTTATACGAGTGATAACAATACTTAAACCATGGTTAATCGATTACCAATGTAACCTAAGAAACGTCAGGTAGTTGTTTGGGTGAAATCAGAGATGGCGTTGCTGTCAACTGGCTAGTGACAGATGGTTGGCTGTTTTACAGTGTGTGTGTTGGCGCAACATAAGTACTCGTACGAAGACCGGTTGACGACACATGACGTCACACACATACGTCACGGCTCCCCGTTCCGCGTACCTACATTAGACTGCACCTTACAGCCGAAGCGGCTACACATAATTTATATAGATTTCCAAAAACCTAAACGTTATACCTGTATCTAGCTATTAAGTTAATTAAAGAAGATAGTACTATCCTGGAGTTCTTCATTATTCACCGCAAGAGCTTAAATTGAGGAGTACATCGAACAGTGTGTCTGACCATGGGGCTTTAAATCCAGGGCTCGATTCTACTCGCTAAACTGAGCTACTTTTACTATGGCACCACCAACCCCGAAATCCCGAAAAAAATTTTTCCTTTTTCATACATTTTGGCTGATCAGATGTCGACGTTTTCTATGGAAAAGCCAAAAAATTTTCCCCGATTTTAGGGTTGGTCCCATAGTAAAAGTAGCTCAGTTTAGCGAGTAAAATCTCCGACAATTTCGGAAACAAGTTTTGAAATCCGCATTCGATAATTTTAAAAAAATAGTTCTCGTTTTAAAAATCTGCACCCAAGAACATCCAAACAACGACTATCATGACAACCATTTTCTTAAAGGTCTTGGATTCTAAGTCAACATTTACAAAAAGGTTTATCTAGCTTGCATTACGGTCGAAACCAGATCGTCAAAGATGGTCGTTCTTACAGCGTGATAAAGCGGTGTCCGTCACTTTCTATCCCACGGTGTAAAAAAGTGTCAGATATTTTATCACTTGAATAAAGATGGATAAAGCCATCCATAATGCACAGGCAGTATCGAGTAGGTAAAGGTTAAATGCAATACTAATTCTACTAAATAAAGGGAGCCCATATTTTTCTCCATCCTGTATATAACTAGCGTTTGCTAAGATACCTACATCCCTCGGAGTAATTAACAATGGAGCCGCCATTAACAGGCGTTCCCCTCTGTCGAAAATAGGCGGCCAATGGTCAACCACATGTGAACCATATGTATGGACTGACGTTTATCTGACATGACGTAGGTACCTATACATTTGATGTGCCCCTCCCCCGCAAAAAACGGCAGACTATTTTGTACCGATAATTTTAGACATGGCGTCTCCGTTGGTTATATCCTCTAAGCTACATCCTGAGTCGACGCGTTACTCTGCGGTCGCATGTTTTGAGTTATCGTCAATGCCTCCCTTCCCCTCCCACCCCGCGCCGATCATTTAAATAATTTAAGGATAACCATTTTAACAATTGTGTCAAACGCTCAGTGTATTAATAGGAGATACTTTGACGCTGTGATAACATTCAGTACAGGCTTTATGGTGCATTAAAAAAAAATACTGTAGAATTAGTGCGCGTGGGCTAACATTCGTTATAATTGTTAAAAAAATAGTAAAAACAAAATCCCCTGGATTTTCTTTTTTTTATATTGAGTAGAATAATTGGCGTAACAATATAGTGGAAAATCACCAAGTGTTTAATTAATGTTGTATAGTAATTATTTATTTTAAACATTTTTATTCCTCGTGACGTATGCACCACTAAAAAAGTCGTGGATACTTTACTTACAGTGTAAAATATTTAGTTTTGCTCTTTGAATAAAAAATCACTACTGTACAATTTAATGTTTATATCTTTTTAAAAACTAAATTTTTAAAAAAAAAATTTCGAAAAATCTCAATATATTTTTTTGAGATAATTTTACACATACATTCACAAAATAGTGTTCTATAATATTTCAAACACAAATATACTGTAGGACATAATGTGATGTTCTCGAACAATTCAAAGTTTATTCCCCAGCCTAAATGGCTACTGTGCGTGAGCCTGAATGTAAATCCAAAAGTGTAATCAATGCAAGATAGATCAATAATTGAGGTCACTACAAAAAATAATGTACTCATGTTACATTATTCCTATGATGTGGCACCGACGTATTAGCCATGAATATTTCCATGAAATGACAGAAACGAATATGCTGATGGTTTGCGTGTTACAAATACAGATGGTACATGGTTTATTTTCTGACTCAAAATCGTATATTAGAATTCATATGATATAAAGGGTAGATGTAGATGTAGTGTAGGGACGCCTGGCCGGAAGCAGGCGGGCTGTCGATCGCGTGTCGCGTTCATTCAGCCCGATTCCCTGGAGTCGGAGCTGCAGGTTACTGTCCCGGCGGCATTCCCTCACCATTCTCCTCAAATCTTCTTGTTTTCCTGCAGAACAGAAGGACATCTTTGAGTTCGACGTCCTTTAGTTCGTTCTCTTTTAGTGTGTCTTTGCCGAATGTATTATATCGCGGTGCCGCATACATGATACATTCTGCTAGTAGGTGTAAGCTAGTCTCCTCCTTACCACAGTGTGGACAGGAGGCATCTCTGCTAATCTCCATTATCTTAAGGTGTCTATTGAGAGTATTATGACCTGTAATAATGCCTGTCAGAAGTCTCAGACTACTCTTACCTAGTTTCAGAAGATACCTGGTTCTCCTGTGATCTATGCCTTTGATCATCATCTTCGACTGTCTACATCCAGTTTCTTCTTCCCATTCTCTTTGTGCTTCCATCTCTTTTACCTTCTCTATGACTCCCTTCGTGACGTCCGCTGACATAGGTAGAGCCGGTTCCGGACCAATGTGATCCGTTTCCGCCCCCATCCTTGCCATCTCGTCCGCTTTCTCATTACCCGTCACTCCTTGGTGTCCTGGTACCCATGCCACCGTGACGCTTCTTCGTTTGCCTATCGAGTTAAGCTCCTCCCGACATTCTCTCACAAGGGAGGAGGTAACCGATGTTTTCTTTAGTGCCTTCAGTGCTGCTTGGCTATCGGTATATATTACAACAGCGCCTTCTTGCTGCACACTCTCTTTAATTATATGTGCACAGCGCGCTATTGCACATACCTCTGCTTGAAATACGCTAGCATACCTGCCCAACGGTATTGATACCTTCTCTCCCAGTTTAGGGATTACTATGCCTGCTCCTGCTAGTTTCGTTGAGCTTCTTCTAGAGCCATCCGTAAAACAGATAGTCGTCGGGTGACTGACTTCTACCTTCCAGTTGTCTCTCTCTCCTATATGTATCCTATACTTCTTGTCAAATATCTCCTGCCTTTTTATAAGGTCGTTATTAGCCATCAGCATCTCAAATTTTGATAGCGCCTCTTTTTGTATCAGCGCGTGTCTCTTGTCCACACAGCTTCCTCTCCATTCCTTGCATGCTTTCATTCTATACCACTGTTCAGTGGCTCTTTTCTCTACCTCTATCCAGAGTGGCTTCAGGCCTAGCATTACCTCTAATGCATGTGTCGGGGTCGTTCTCATGGCCCCTGTCATCATGAGGCACGCTAATCTCTGTACTTTGGTTAGGTCTTTTTGGTATTCTTTAATACGGGCCCTATGCCACCATATCACTGCCCCGTATAGCACCCTGGGGAGTATCACCGCCTTGTAGATCCAGTGGATCATACCTGGCTTCAGTCCCCAATTCTTCCCCACTGCCCTTTTGCATTGACACAGTGTTCTTATGGCTTTTGCCGTCTGTTCTTTGATGTGAGTTTTGTATCTGAGTGTACTGTCTAGAGTCACTCCCAGATATTTCAGCTCGTTCACCATTTCTATTTCTATGCCTTGTATCTCTAAGGGTCTCATCTCCTTTATTCTCTTATTAGTGAATAGCACTAGCTTTGTTTTCGACGGATTGAGATCCAGTCCTCTCTCTCTACACCACCTCAGTACCTGTCTGAGGCCTTTTGCCATTATATCTCTTATGACGCTAAGAACCGCCCCTCTCACTAGTAGCACTCCGTCATCAGAGTAGGCCTGCATATACATACCCCCTCTGTTGAGCTCCTTCACCATTGAGTCAAGAAGTAGGCACCACATCAGGGGGGACAGACATCCCCCTTGTGGGAAGCCTCTTTTTGGACTGATCTTCTTTGATACTCCTCCTAGCTCCGCCGTTATGGATCTGCCTTTTAGCATTTTTCCTATCCATTTTGCTATTGTCGGTCGGATGCCCTCTCTCCTCAGGCTTTCTTCTACGGCGTCGAACGTAGCCTTATCAAAGGCCCCCTCTACGTCGAAGAAGCAGCCTAGTGCGTATTGTTTTGTGTCTAATGCTCTTTCCACCCTTACCGTTAGGTTGTGTAGGGCTGTCTCCGTTGATTTTCCTGCCATGTAAGCGTGCTGATTCCCGTGTAGGGGGCTTCCGCTGCTTTCCACTTTCTCTCTTATATGCTTATCTATTACCTTCTCTAAAGCCTTTAGCACAAACGACGACAGACTTATGCTTCTAAATGATTTCGCCTCTTGGTACGATTTCTTCCCCGGTTTAGGCAGGAAGACCGCCCTTACCTCTCTCCATACCATTGGAATATAGCTTAGGGCCATACTTGCCCTGTATAATTCCACCAGATTCTCCTTTATGTATCTATATCCTTTCTGCAGTAGTGCCGGTAAGATTCCGTCCGGGCCCGCAGCCTTGAAAGACGCAAAGGAGTTGATCGCCCATTCAACCCTCTCCTCCTCCACCACCTCCAATGCCGCCGCCCAGTCGGACTCCTCCTGACCTTCCTGTTTACCTATTTCTGTCACCTCTACACAGTTCGGAAAATGTGATTTCAGCATGACGCTTAATATCTGTTCCGTACGAGACCCACAGCGACATCTCTGGTAGGAGCGACTCAGTTGCGTATGTCGCGTCACACATATCGCGGCCAATACGGAGCTCTATATACGCCTTCGTCACCCTACGTCACGACATATTGTCCCCCTCTACCCCAATATCCTCGAATCATGGACACGTAGATTAAGCTTTTAGAATTATAAGAGTAAGCACGTTAAATTTCGGATTTTTATTTCACCATCCAAGAAAAGGTCGAACTCTCAAAAATACTCAGCGCCTAGTCACGAACATATTGGTCCTTCGAGCCGGATATAATCAACGGTTTCTTCGCCAATCGTCGAGTACGAATTGAGAGGCCATTGAGAAGCAGCACCTTTGGAAGAGAAAGCGCATCGACATTTCTTCTTGGACGGAAGGCGCGTATGCAGCACGAAGACACCCAAGGACGCGCTAATTTGGGAAACTGCGGATAGCTATAGGACGAGAACTGGACATCCAACGATTTTAAACGCGCATATTTCGGTACGGACATCCAGCCACCCTATACCTAACCCTTTGTCTTCAGTTGCTTAATACCGTGCTTAATCAATTCCAGTGAGCCCGTGACGAGTAATCTTTGCGTGACCGGTATTGGGACTCCTTTTCGCCGCTACACAACGCGGAGTTGCATCAGGGTCCAAAGTCCACACGTGAGTACTCCAGCTTTCTATACTAAACCTAACCAAAATGGGGCTAGATGATATTGTAGTACCAAATACTAGTAAACCACGCGATAAATCGCCAGCTAGGGCCATCTGCGATGCCGCGATTGAACCTCAAGTTCGCGAATTGGTGAAAAAACGTGGCATTATAAAGGCTAGACTCACAAAGTTCGCAACCCACATTCAAAGCTGTAGCGATAATTTAGACGCTTTAACTGAGCCTTGTAGAATAAATTTAAAACTACGCATACACGGAGCAGAGACCCTGTACACTGAATTTAACGATCTTCAAACTCAAATCGAAGCGAATGTGTTCGAATCGAATCTCGATGACCAGTTAACGCAACGAGAACAGTTTGAGGATAGTTATTTCACTGCGCAGGCCCTCGCCGAGTCTATTCTAAGTCAATTTAATAGTACAGAAAGCAAAAGTCCCACTGTTACGCAAAACACAACAATGAAGGCAATTAAACTGCCAGTTTTATCACTTCCCTCTTTTGACGGCACGTATGAAAACTGGCTCGCATTTAGAGATATTTATTTATCACTAGTTCACAATTCGAAGGATCTCTGTGACATCCAAAGGTTCCACTACCTAAAATCATCGCTGACTGGTAGTGCTTTGTTAGTAATAGAAGCGCTCGAACTAACGTCAAGTAACTACGCGGTGGCATGGGATCTCCTTCTTAATCGCTACAATAACAACAGGTTATTAATCCACAATCACGTCAAGGCACTATTTACTCTTCAGTCGTTGCCTAAAGAATCGCATATACTTATTAGAAAGTTAATTGACACAACACTAAAAAATTTACGCGCTTTAAAAGTCCTAGGCGAACCTACATCGTCATGGGATACTCTGATTATTTACATCTTAGTGTCAAAGCTCGATAAAACCACTGAACGCGAGTGGGAACAACATAAAAGTAGCCTTACGAGCGGCGACACTCAGATGAAGATTAAATTGGATGATTTATTGCAATTTTTACGAAACCGTGCAGATATGTTAGAAACATTGCAGGCATCACATTCACAAGGTTCGAGTTTACGCGATAAGCACGAAGTGAACAAAAAACATATCACTCCTAGCTCCACTCATAATTACAATAATAACAAAGTGCACTGCAATGTTTCTACCAACAGCAAACCACAAAAATCACAGCATAAATCGAAATTCGCGTGCCCTATGTGTAAAATGAATCATCCACTTTATTCCTGTGTCAAATTTCTTGATACTAACTACGAATCTAAACTTAAGTTTGTTGCCGACAACAAGTTATGCACTAACTGCCTACGAGCGGGTCATTCCGTGGAGTCATGCGTATTCGGTCCGTGTCGCAAGTGTAATAATAAACATAATTCAATTATCCATCCTCCTAGTGATGAGTGCACTCGCGTCCCTGCCCCCGCTGACGTCACGGCCCCCGCTGCATCCACTTCGGCCGCCGCTGCATCTAGTTCGGCCGCCGCCGTGTCGGTCAATGTGCATTGTCAGCGAATTCCTTCGCAGCCGCCGACCTTGAGGCCGGTCTTGTTGTCAACTGCGCTTATCGACGTGATTGATAAAAATAATAAACCGCATACTGTTATCGCTCTTATTGATAACGGCTCACAACGATCTTTTATAAAAGAATCCTTACGTGATTTATTAGGCGCACAATTAGTACAGTCCACTCACGAAATAAGCGGTGTAGGTCGCACTGTGACGCAGTGTACGCAAACCTGCAATGTCCAAATAAAATCGCGCATTAGCGACTACACAACAAATTTACATTGTTTTGTTTTATCGGAAATAAACACATCAATGCCAGTTGTATATGAACATTGCGCAAAATTCGATATTCCAGAAAATATACAACTGGCAGATCCGCAATTTTTAGAATACAAAGATTTCGATATCTTAATAGGTGGTGAAAAGTTTTGGGATTTGTTTACAAAGGAAAAATTAAAATTACGTAACGGTCCTTACTTATTAAACACCGAATTTGGATGGGTAGTAGCAGGTCCTATCAATTTAAACGCACGCATTGAAGGCCACATCCAATGTAATTTTACGCAAACAACAGATTCGCTATTACGGCGGTTCTGGGAGATTGAGGAGGTACCTACCACTCGAGACGCATTGTCTGACGAAGAGAAGGCTTGCGAGGAGCATTTCGTTCGCACCACTACGCGCGACAGCGAAGGAAGGTTCTGTGTTAGCATGCCACTCAAGCAGCCACCCGAAATGCTAGGAGAAACTTATCCTCAAGCTGAACGTCGTTTGCTGGCGCTGGAAAAACGATTACAGCGTTCAGAAACGTGTAAAAAATTATATACTGACTTTATGCATGAATACCTCGATTTAGGGCACATGAGTAAAGTTACGTCATATGACTCACCGCATTTCTTCTTGCCACATCATGGAGTTTTTCGTGAATCCACAACTACACGATTAAGAGCAGTCTTTGATGCTAGTGCGGCATCTAGTAGTGGTACATCACTGAACGATCTTCAAATGGTAGGTCCCGCGATCCAGGGCGACCTTCTGTCGATTCTTTTACGCTTTAGGCAGCATCGTTACGTGGCCTGCGCGGACGTAGCTAAAATGTATCGTCAGGTACTGATGGCAGAAAATCAACGCGACCTTCAGCTGATCCTTTGGCGCGACAGCCCCGACGAACCGATTCAAATTTATCGTTTAAATCGTGTCACTTACGGTATGGCGTCGGCGGCTTTCTTAAGTGTCCGTTGTTTAAAACAGTTAGCCACTGAATGCACCGATCCCGACGTTAAAAGAATAATTAACGAAGATTTTTACGTAGACGACATGATAACTGGGTCACAGGATAAACTTGAATTGTTACGATTATGCAATGAAACCGCGCGAACATTGCAATCAGGTTGTTTTCCGTTACAAAAGTGGGTATTTAACTTTAGCGAGCCGTCGTTAGAGTCTAATTTCGCACTGCTGTCTGACGCGCAAACTAAACTAACGTTCGATAAAGACTGCAATTCAAAGACATTGGGCATAGGTTGGAATAATTACTATGATCAATTTTATTTTAACTCGCAACTTGATTTGATGAAGCCCAATGACAAAGTAACCAAGCGTATTATTTTATCACATATTTCGCAAATTTATGACCCTTTAGGTTTACTAAGTCCAACCATTATGCTAGCCAAGGTCTTACTCAAGCGTTTATGGCTTCTTAAACTTGATTGGGACGACGAAGTCCCTTCTGACGTCATGCGCACCTGGAATGATTTTACTAAATCATTATCACTTGCCATAAGTACTATCCGTGTGCCGCGTTATGTAATGGGTAGCAATAATTATACGCGCATAGAAATGCATATCTTTACAGACGCGTCACAGGTTGCTTATGGCACTTGCATTTATATTCGCACAATAAATGATGATGATGAAGTATGCTCACGATTGTTATGTTCGAAAGGAAAATTATCTCCCATTAAAGTCCTAAGTACACCCCGATTAGAACTTTGCAGTGCACTTCTAGGCGCTAAATTATATGACAAGGTCATAAATAGTCTTCACTGCAAATTTGATGACGTCATATTTTACTCCGATTCGACTTGTGTTTTAGGGTGGTTGCGCATGGCACCTAATTTATTAAAAACTTTCGTGCAGAATCGGGTGACTGAGATCCATGAACTGACCAAAGGGCTTCCATGGCGCCACGTCAGCGGTAAAGTTAACCCGGCTGACTTAGTTTCGAGAGGCGTTCGATTGGAAGACCTGGCTGGATCCAGTTTATGGTGGAAAGGACCTGAATTTCTGCAGGATTCTAACTTTGACCCTAAAAACATGCCAAAATTACCGAGTTCGAATGATACGCACGACATACTGCCGGAGGTCAAATCTAACGTAGAATTAGCGCTTACCGCTACCACTGAAGTGTCATTATTCCCTTTCGAACGGTTTTCTCAGTTCTCGCGCATGATACACGCCGCATCTTACGTTTTACGCTTCATTTACAACGCGCGCAATAAAAATAATAAGCGTGCGGGCAGTATTAGCGTCGAGGAACTGCGGGAATCAACAAATTTATTAGTCAGACTGTCTCAACTTGAATCGTTCCCAGATGAGTACAAGCTATTGACTAATAAACAAACAGTTACATCTAAGCATAATTTAAGTAAATTAAATTTGTTTATCGATGAAGATCGTGTCATGCGAGTCGGCGGTCGCATTGGTTATTCGCAATACTTTACGTATGAAAAAAGGCACCCTATATTAATTACAAGCAAACATCACTTTACGCTTTTATTATTTCGCCACGAACATAAGAAACTTTTACACGCTGCGCCTCAAGCCCTTCTTTTTGAACTGCATGATGCTTGGTGGCCACTAGGTGGTAGGAATCTTGCGCGAAAGATCTTTTATGATTGTGTTGTTTGCAAGCGATTAAGAGGGAAAACCCTTACTCCTTTCATGGGAAATTTACCCGAGGAGAGAATTACGCCTACATATCCCTTCTTAACTTGTGGTGTGGACTATGCAGGGCCAGTTTTCATATTAAATCGCAAAGGCAGAGGTGCTCAAACTGTTAAAGCATATATTTGTTTGTTTGTATGTTTTGTTACGCGAGCCATCCACTTAGAGCTTGTCAGTGATCTGACCACCGATGCTTACCTTCTAGCTCTCAAACGCTTTATAGCTAGACGCGGCAAGCCTAACGAAATATTTTCGGATAATGGCAGGAACTTTGTGGGTTTAATGCACGATTTTGCCAAGTTTTTGTCTCAATGTAGTCCCGACATCATAGATTACGCTACTAGTTGTAATATTAAATTTCATTTTATTCCACCTTACGCGCCCCATTTTGGTTCCCTATGGGAAGCTGGAGTAAAATCTTGCAAATTTCATATACGCCGTGTTATTGGAAACGCTCACCTCACATTCGAGGAATTTAGCACGGCGTTAAGCCAAATTGAAGCCGTCCTGAATTCCCGTCCTTTGTACGCCATGTCATCGGATCCGCACGACTTCCTTCCTCTGAGCCCTGCGCACTTTCTCGTCGGTCGCACTTTGACATCGCCCGCCTCAGAGGACCTTCAGCACGCGCCTGCTCATCGACTCAACCGGTACCAGATGGTGGAGAAGATACGGCAGCATATTTGGACCCGGTGGTCCAAGGAGTACGTCTCCGAATTACAGACGCGATCCAAATGGAGAAGCCACTGCGAAGACCTGAAGCCGAACACACTGGTTCTCATAAAGGACGACAACCTGCCTCCGCTAAAATGGCATCTAGGACGCGTCGTCAAGACTATCCCTGGGCGAGACGGTGTGTCAAGAGTGGCAGACATCTATACCGCATCTGGCATCATAAGACGCGCCTACACCAAAATCTGCCCCTTGGTGTCTCAGCCTGATGAAGAGAGGAGAGAAGGCCAAGAATCCTCTTGAAAGCCAGATCTTTCAAGGCCGGGGGCATGTTCCGTACGAGACCCACAGCGACATCTCTGGTAGGAGCGACTCAGTTGCGTATGTCGCGTCACACATATCGCGGCCAATACGGAGCTCTATATACGCCTTCGTCACCCTACGTCACGACATATTGTCCCCCTCTACCCCAATATCCTCGAATCATGGACACGTAGATTAAGCTTTTAGAATTATAAGAGTAAGCACGTTAAATTTCGGATTTTTATTTCACCATCCAAGAAAAGGTCGAACTCTCAAAAATACTCAGCGCCTAGTCACGAACAATATCTCTTCCGGTTCCGTAACCAAGTCTCCATTTATTCTCAAACTACCCAGTTGGCACGCTCGATCTCCTGCTAGCAGTTTTACCACTCGCGCCCCCTCTGAATAGCTGTTTATGTCTCCCGTAAACCTCCTCCAGCCCTCTAGTCTAGCTTTCTCTCTCAGTCTGGTGTATTTGTTCCTGATCTCTCTGTACGCGTCCCAGCTCTGAGAGTCATCCCTTTTGGTTGCTACTCTCATTGCCCGGCGCACCTTTTTCCTTACCTTCTGCATTTCTCTATTCCACCAAGGTTGCCCTTTCCCTGTTTGCACCAGTTTCTCCGGGCATGCCTTGTGGTATGCTCCTATTATGATCTCATTCAGTCTGAGTGCCCCATATTCTAGGTCATTCACATTCTCATACCTGACTCCCGAAGCAGTTACTTCCCTTAGCTCCTCTTCGTACTTCATCCAGTCTGCTTTACGTGGATTTCTTACCTTCATCTTTTCTAAGCGACAATCGATGCTGTAGAGTATCCTGCGGTGGTCAGACATGCTATCCCCCTCATCCACCCTCCAGCTCTTAACCTTGTCGCCCATCTCTTTCGTTACTATAGTGATATCAAGCACTTCTCTCCTTGCTCTCGTTACAAACGTTGGTGTGTTACCTGTGTTCATAATTTCTAGGTCGTTGCTAATTATAAATTCTATTAATGATTCTCCCCTGTCATTGGTGTCGGTGCTACCCCACACCTCGTGATGTGCGTTAGCATCGCCACCAACAATCAGGGGTATTCCTTTACCTGTGTACCTAAGTACCGTTTCTTCTAGTTCTTTTGTCGGTGCCACTCCGTCGCCCGGCATGTAACAGGACGCCAGCGCCACCTTGTATCTTCTCCCTTCTTTCGTCGTGAAGTGTGTCTCCACCACCACGAGGTCTCTGTAACATATGGTCATGACACAACCCATGTTTCTTATATCATTGCTCACATATATGCATGCTCTTGGAGGGAGCTCACCATTCCCTTCGTAGTGGAGAGCACCCCCCAGATGTCCCAGGCCTGCCACCTGATTCTTCCATGCATAAGGTTCTTGCAGCAGTGCTATATCAACTTCAGCCCTCCTAACGAATTGTCCTAGCTCGGACATTGCATCCTTGCAGTGTTGGAGGTTTACTTGGCATATGTTTATGTGTGTTTTTGTGTGTTGGTGTTTGTGTAGTGTTCTTTGTGTGTTCATTGTGTTGTTTGGTGTATAGTGTCGCTGTCCCCTAGCTGCTACCCGGAGAGTTCACTTCCGTCGACGACATCCATACTCTCCGTCCCCTCCGTATGGATATCGCCCGGTACAGCACTCTCCTGCTTCAGCTCGGGTTCTTCGTTTTTAGGATCTGAGGGTTGTTGATTTGTGTTTGCCCTCAAGATCCTAACTCTTACGCTGGTAGCTGAGAAGTCCAGCACTTTAGTCTTCTCCTCGCCCCAGTTCTCCTCAACTCCTTCCGGAACCAAGAAGGTTAGTCTGGTCCCTAGCTCCAGAGCGTCCCTTCCAGCCGCCTTCCATTCCAGGATCCTGAGCTCCGGTCGATCCGGGTTCTGAGCGTAAAGGAACTCCTTTACATACTCCGTCTCCGCATCGCCCGGAACCCAGACCTGCACCCTGGTCTGCTCCAGCTTACGCACGCTGATCTTGTGCCCGTCCAGCTCTCCGAAGTCCTGACTTAGCAGCCACTCCCTCGACTCCGTCGATTTTGGTGTCACAAGGAAGAATCCTTCCGACACCAACCCCGACGTAGCGAATCTAGGTGCTACTAAGCCAGGCTCCCCCCTTACAACCTTGAGGACGACCACCTCGATCAGCTGCGTAAGCTTCTTCCTGATGAGCTTCGCTAGAGCCTCGTCCACCGAAACGCCATCCTCGCGACACACTGCCACAGCCAGACCTCGGTTCGCCTTCGCGACGTTCCGTGGTCCCTCTGCAGCAGCCTTGCCTTGATTCTGGCGCTTCGCCGGAGGACGCTCCGAGCGACCCTCATCAGTGCTCTGCCTTTTCATCTTCAGGCCACGTTTGCTCGGGCCAGGTTTGGCATCCCCTTTGGTGTTACTCCCTGGAACGCCACCCCTTTCCCCAGCAATCGCCGCCTTTCTCCTAAGTTCCTTGGCTTTCCTCTTCTGCGCCTTGGACTCATACTTATGGAACGGCTCGTTCACCACCGGTGTAGCTTCCCTTTCGGTTTCCCTTCCCTTTGGCGAACGCAGCAGCTCCTCTTCCTGCAGCGTGAGGCCCCCCAGTTGTAGGACATCTGGAGTACCCTCCCTAGCTTCTCGTCGTGCTCCTCTGGTCTCCTCGTCGGAGCTCAGAGTTCCACCCTCTTCAATGTTTGGGGGTCCATCCTCTGGTTTCCCCCCCTCCCGTGCTACGGTCGGGGGTCCACCAGCTGATCTCCCGCCCTCACATTCTTCTACCCTGACGGGTCGCTTCGCCGCTTGCGCGGTGTTGGTTTTGATTTTTTTTTGATTGTTTTGCTTTAAATTCTCCATACACTATTTGATTAAATGGGAAGAAATAAAATTAGGGTGGTCAGCAGTGCTCCCTTGCCTGCACCCAGCAACATTTACACCTACGCAGTGACGCCACTCTCCTACGCATAGTCGTTAGCGACAGCGATTATGCTGAGTGAGCTCGCAAGCATGGAAGAACAGCTCCTGTGTTGCTTCGTTGTGATGGGAATGTGCACGTTGGTTTACCCCAAGGAAGTCGCTCATGACCTCCCGGGGCGAACACTTGTGCACATGTTTCCCACCACTCCAGCTTCCGGTTCGGAGCAGAAGTGGTTCACCCCAAGGGCATCTCTCCGCGACACCCCGGGGTTCCCCGACAACCGCCCCTCCCCTTCCACTAGACACACCACAGGCCCTGCTCCCCCTCCCCTCTTCCGCTTGCGAGCCCAATCAGCACCAACCCCCCGCTGCCCACAGCCGGCTGTGAGGGCCCTCGGCACGTCCTCCCACCTTGACCCTGGGGGTTTTGGGGCGTGTTGCCATGATGGGGTTTCCCCCAAGATGACAACACGACCTGTGCACTCCTCATTTATCCGGGCTTGTGACCGGCTCCTTTTGGACCACGTATGATCCGCAAGGAGGCTGAGTTGATATAAAGGGTAAATAATCAAACTACCTTCGCGGAAATCATGATTATTATGAGTTGTGTATTTACGGTTCATACTTAAAATATACCGACCTAAAGCACTACCACCAGTTTTGACATTGACAGATACGCTCGCGTCTAAGTAACTTACTTTCTATGCATCTCGCTCTTACTCGCATATTAGTGCAAGCGAGATGTATAGAAAGTAATTTACGTAGACGCGAGCGTATCTGTCAATGTCAAAACTGGTGGTAGCCGTACTACTTAGTCGTGTAATTAAATACTAAGATATTTTTACATGAGGGAACGTATAGAGAAACCTGCATATCAAGTCGGTATAGTTGTATACATTTTATGGACCTTATGTCCTAAAAGAATTATTGTTCGGTTAAAATAACCAGTTATAATCAATTGAAATGCTATTTATAGCACGATATGGGTATGAATCGATGTTAACTTGGTGTCGATTTAACATGTATTTATATATACATAGGTATGTGCTGTTTATGATAATAAACAATGCTAGCAAGTAACGGACCAGTTAAATTATCAAGGACCTTTACGATGTCAAGTGAGTCAAGAACTATAGATAGCGTACTTAGACTGATGAATGCCAAGGGCTTTGTTATTGTTTTACTGTAGGAGTAGACACGTAAACTCAGCATCAAATGAATTGAGTAGTAAGTCGGAGTCAGACTAACAAGAAAAATAAATTGCAAGAAGTAAACTGTACATCACATCTATGCTGCAGTTGGTATAAGTAATAATTAGTAGGTTGAAACGTTCAACTGGTACTAGCAAAACAAATAGTTAGTAGGTTGAAACTTTCAACCGGTACTAGCAAAACAAATAATTAGTAGGTTGAAACTTTCAACCGGTACTAGCAAAACAAATAATTAGTAGGTTGAAATGTTCAACTGGTACTAGCAAAACAAATAATTAGTAGGTTGAAACTTTCAACCGGTACTAGCAAAACAAATAATTAGTAGGTTGAAACTTTCAACCGGTACTAGCAAAACAAATAATTAGTAGGTTGAAACTTTCAACCGGTACTAGCAAAACAAATAATTAGTAGGTTGAAACTTTCAACCGGTACTAGCAAAACAAATAATTAGTAGGTTGAAACTTTCAACAGGTACTAGCAAAACAAATAATTAGTAGGTTGAAACTTTCAACCGGTACTAGCAAAACAAATAATTAGTAGGTTGAAACTTTCAACCGGTACTAGCAAAACAAATAATTAGTAGGTTGAAATGTTCAACTGGTACTAGCAAAACAAATAATTAGTAGGTTGAAACTTTCAACTGGTACTAGCAAAACAAATAGTTAGTAGGTTGAAACTTTCAACCGGTACTAGCAAAACTAATAATTAGTAGGTTGAAACTTTCAACCGGTACTAGCAAAACAAATAATTAGTAGGTTGAAATGTTCAACAGGTACTAGCAAAACAAATAATTAGTAGGTTGAAACTTTCAACAGGTACTAGCAAAACAAATAATTAGTAGGTTGAAACTTTCAACTGGTACTAGCAAAACAAATAATTAGTAGGTTGAACGTAATTGGAATGCGAGCCTATGCTGGTTAATTCGAGCAATCAGCCCATCCGAAGCGCGCCCTAAGCGGTTTTAATAACAACCATGCCCTTTAGTTATTTAGCCTGAGTACAAATTATGAATACCTACATATTCCAGGTTTGCGTCGTGTTATAATAGAACGAAATGAAGTAGCGGTAAATAACAAAACGAAATCAGTTCTGTCGGTTTTTGACTGATTTGTTTGTTCGTTTGTATAAATATGTAATTCAATTTACAGTTAATAAGATAAATTTAGTCCGGATAATAAGCTAATTTCTACTTAACTAGAATGAGACTCTTCTATTTTAGTTTTTACACTTATACCGGCAAAATTGTTTTAATATTTTTGATCACTTTTAAAGCAGTTTACTGAATCACTAACTAACACAATTGTTTATTACAGCACGCTACATTTATACTATACTATTTATACTGTTTTTATTAGTATTGAATTCTATCAATATTTTGGTGGTAACTACTGGGAATAAAAATTCCCACCTTTTAACAGTGGTAACTACTGGGAAAAAAAATTCCCACTAGTTACCACCATCTCGGCTTGGTGGTAACTACTAGGAATTTTTATTCTAGTGGTAAAAGGTGGGAAAAAAATTCCCAGTAGTTACCACTGGTAAGAACTTGGTGGTAACTAGTGGGAATAACCCGCAGCGAGCGGTGAGCGCCGGTGCAGGCTTGTGGCTAGGGCATGCAGTACCGGTCCCGGTACCAAGAATTACATTTCCCGGTTCTGAGCATGTCTGGAACCGGGATTCCCGGTTCTTCCCGGTTCTCAAGGCGTCTTATGATAATTTTAAAGAAATTGTTTGTGTTAGCGTACAATCTTTATGAATGACTTATTTTCATATGAATAATTGCATAAATATTAATAAATGACTTATTTTATAATAAAATAAAAACATTATTTGGTGTTCCAACCTATTTTACGCAATTAACCGGCACACATTGCCTCCGCCTGGGCCGAGCCATACGGCCGTAGCGTAGTCGATGCACTCAGCACTATAGTACGGGAAGTAGTGTCATAAGGTGCAAATTTTGGTATCGGATGAATTCACTTAGCACAGATGTAATATACGTAAAGCTAAGCTAATTGAGCCCGGTAGACATCCGCCACCCCCTGGCAGGTAGGCAGGGGGGGCAGTCAAAGTAATTTGTAATGGATTCAAGCTTTCAACTCCTTTTTAACCCCGTTGCAGGATGAATTTTTAAAAACGCTCAAATTACTTTTCTTGTATTCTAATAATATGCGCATATAAAAAGTTTCAAGACCCACACTCGAAAAAAATTTTGAAATCGCTTCTTATCTCTTGTACACATTATAAATGTAACCTGGTGTGCAAATTTCAACTTTCTATCATTTGAAGTTTCGGCTGATAATAGTAATAGTTGAATAAAAAAATAGCAAACCGATTTTGATTTGAGCGTCACTATTTTTATTTTTTTCTATTAAACTGTACATTAAATGTCTCAAATATGAATTCCTCATGCCCGATTTATCTGTAAATGATACCAAACTCGAGGTGGTAGGTAAATAGAAGCTGATAGAAGGTGTGTAACTTTGGATGGCCCCCTGCCTACCCACCAGGGGGTGGCGGACGGCTACCGGGCTGGATTGGCTTAGCTTTACGTATACTTCATCTGTGCCAAGTGAATTCATCCGATACCAAAATTTGCACGTCCCATACATTGGGTGACACTACTTCCCTCACTGCTATGACGGCACGGCATACAGTGTTACACAAGTTAAAAATTCGATCCGAGAACGAAATATTTTCATATAAAACCAATTTCCTAGAAGAAGAATATTCGAATATAATATCCTACTTAAGATTTAAACGTTGTTTTAAAATATACCTTAAGGTAACCGGGTCAAAATGTATAGATAGACACCTAATTCATCTAAATAGGTGTAATTTGGTAGCTTTAAGGCTCCATCGGGACATACGACACAAACATACATAGATTGCTAATACCATAGTCCTTTATGTAATCGGCATAAAAGTACTGAGCGATGTTTCACATAAAAACAAAAGTGAAATAGAAAGTTTGGTGAATTTTTACAATTTACCATTATCCGTAATATCGATTGGAAATATTGGAAGGCCTATTTTACTAGGTTAGTTTGTCGGGTTATTTGGGTCCCCCGTTTCATAGCACGATTATTAAATGTCCCGAGCTAAAGTACTAAAACATTACTACTATTGAAATGGAAATAAACAGTCATATGATGAGAACCGGGAAGTACCGGTACCGGGTCTTCAGTACCGGTTTTTTTGACACTATAAAATTCCCGGGAATTCCCGGGAATTTGAGAACCGGGAATTCCCGGGAGCATGCCCTATTAGGGCATGCAGTACCGGTCCCGGTACCAAGAATTTAATTTCCCGGTTCTGGGCATGGCCGGAACCGGGATTCCCGGTTCTTCCCGGTTCTCAAGGCATCATATGATTATTTTTAAGAAATTGTTTGTGTTAGCGTACAATCTTCATGATAGACTTATTTTCATATAAATAATTGCATAACTATATAAATGACTTATTTTATAAAAAAAAAAAACATTTTCAATTGGCGTTCCAACCTATTTTACTAAATTAACCGGCACACTGCCTCCGCCTGGCCCGAGCCACACGGCCGTAGCGTAGTCGATGCACTCAGCACTATGACGGCACGGCATACAGAAATTAAAATTTCGACTCGAGAACGGATAGATTGCTAATAACATAGTCCGTCTATGTAACCGGCATAAAAGTACTGAGCAATGTTTCAGATGAAATTGAAATAGATAAATTAGGTGAAATTTTACAATTTACCATTATCCGTAATATCGATTGGAAATATTGAAATGCCTACTTTACTAGGTTAGTTTGTCGGGTTATTTGGGTCCCGGCGGGGTGCTATTATGAAATAGCAACATTATTAAATGTTATTTAATGTCCCGAGAAAGTATTAAAACATGACTACTATTGAAATAGGAATAAATAGTCATATGATGAGAACCGGGAAGTACCGGTACCGGGTCTTCAGTACCGGTTCTTTTGACACTATAAAATTCCCGGGAATTCCCGGGAATTTGAGAACCGGGAATTCCCGGGAGCATGCACTACTTGTGGCTGCCGGCATGCGAGCGGAGGTGGCATTTTGCGCGCGAAATATTGACCGAACGCCGAGGTAAGAAAAATACTTTATTATTGCACTACCATCATGTGTTATCAATAATATGTAGTGTTTACAGTTAGTACCTTCGAGTATTACCATATTTATCAAGGTATATACTTTAAATTGCCTCGCAAATACTTTCGCTCGACAGCAAATACGTTTTTCTAGCGTAGTTTGTGAAGGCAAAATTGTTCATACGTACTTTTCTACAGCGGGTAAGTAATATAAGACATAAGAACTTATACTATATTATTAATATTATATACGCTCATATTGTATAAGTTTGTTTTGTATACCGTTCAAGGTATATAACGAACGTTAGATATAACATCAAAATATCTATTTTTGTTAAGTATAACGTTATTTAAATATAATATCATTGTATATGACGATCATTATGTATAAAGTTCATGATATCTCAGATTTATAATGTTGTCGCGAACATGCGAACCGGCTAATAGTTGCCAGCGTCATGGAGTAGATGGCGCTCGCAGTCATGTTTAAGTTAAATAACCGCTTCTAGGTTATTGTGATTTTTTAGGACAAGACAAGAGGGTAGACGCCAAACGATAGTAAGAAAGGGAGGTTATGTGCGAACAGATACGGAGGGAGAATTTTGCTTTGGGGATCAATTCAACGGCTTTCTTATGGTGTTATTAGATTAATGATGTGCCTCATGTAAATTGTGACTAACGTATATCAGTATTCAGAGTGAACAGTGATCCGAGGGAATTGATGATGGCTAATATGATCTTATGGTAAACTTAGTGTGAGGAATGGGGTCGCTATAAGGGGAGGTTTGGAGGCGACTATGAGGTTCAAGAAACCAGGTGGATAATCAGGTGAAACTTATTTTATATGCAGGTAATAAAGTAGGACACCAGCAATGAGTGAATCGTCATCTCACTAAGGTCCAGGCCTCATATAGGTATGTAGTATGATTACATATCGTTAACCAGTATCAGTAAAGGCATCATCTCATTCGATAGGTTAACAAGTATGGTGAGCTTGACGACATGGTGGAGATGCTGGGATTTTATGCACATGCACTGTAATCATCATCAAAAGTAACATATGAAAAGTCAATTTATATATGCACGTACAACTAAAGAGTTACATTTTTTGGTTCGTTCAGTTCAATTTAATGTTTTATTTCAGGCATGAAATGAAGCCCACATTTATGTAATCCTATTCTTGCAAAAAGGCGTTAAGCAGGCGAGTATGTTAGTGGTTCACCGGAGCACATATGCAATTAAGTGCCTACATTTTATTGAACATTCTTGCTCTTTGATATACAAGAGATTGCAAATGTCAGTATATATATATATAGTTTATAAAAAATAGGTACCTATCTAAATACAAAAATTTCCTTGGTAAATTATATAAATACAAAAATGTTTCAAAAAATTCTACTTGGAATACAAAATACTAAAAAGCTCGCTTTAATCTTTGAAAGCAGTGTGTTAATCAATCAGTCCTATAGAGTGCAAATTTGGAGTTGATTCCTCATGTTAAGCAGTAGAATGGAATTTCAAGTGATGGTTTTGAATGATAAAAATATTTGAAAGCATATGTTATATATTTAACGTTTTACAGCCAGTATTTGTCACTGGTTGATGTGATACAAATGTTTGTGTCACCAGGGCAGCAAAGTTTGTTTTTAACCCACGTGCCTTGAAACCCTCGCAACGCTCAGGATTCCAACATTTCTATGTTATAAGAATGAGAGAGTGGCTAAGATTGTCACATCAGAAAAGATAGCACAATATGGGTATGTTTACTATAAATTCTATCAGAGAGGTGTTTATAATCAGTTTTTAAACACTAACTTGGTAAGACTACCTTCAACAAGAGCCATGGAACTGCTTAAGTCTCAGATTTCATTACGTTGAAACCAATCATTACGTACATTTTTCATTAAACATGTCTAAAAACGTGGGTGACGAAACGGACATTCAACTCAAGTTTTAACGCCCTAAGCAGTAGAAATTTACACTTATCAGCAATAATCCTGAACTGAAATATATATATGTCATGTATCAAAGAAAAGGTGAAGAAGCTCCAATGGCAATATTTGATAAAAGTAACTAGATTTTTTCTCAAAGTTGTGAATAATCTTATTGTTCTCTTAAATATCATATGATTGGTACCGTTACCATACCTGCTCATGCCTAACAAGTTTAAGTTGAACAGGAGGTTTATATATAATCTATATTTGGGTGTATGTTATGATTATGTTCACAAGAACATGGTTTCATTTTGATATTTATTATGTTTGATGATGTAGTTGACAAATTGCTTTACTTGTTTAGTTTTAGTTACCTGACCAATCTTTGATAAAATCATGCACTAATAAAAATTTACGACATTTTGAAAAATAACAGTCTTGAACGATTCACGGTTAAGGGAAAGGTAATCACGGTCTATATAAATATATTTTGAATTAAAATTTGCTGGTCGATTTGTGAACCAGAATGGATCCTTTCAAACAGCGACTTTATCACCTGAGCTAGAAGATTCAAATTATGCAGTTGATCAACAATTTAACATTACTAATTACATTTGTTTTTAAATTGGGTTCTTAAGTGACGATTATGACATTTTTCGTAATTTAATTAAATGTAAGACATAAATGAAATCGCATAAATGATTAGATCTGTTAAAATAATTATATGCGAATTTTTGGCATCCATGCCTTTGCAATTTTGTTTGTAACGTTGCATGAGTTAAGATCTTAATATTAAAATAATAAGAATCATAATCTCACATTCATTGTTCTGTGTGGCCGAATAGTTTTAGTACCAAATTGAAAGTTTATTTTTAATGCGGGTAGTTGATATTACTTATGGCTTACCAACTGTTGTTGCTTACAAACCAGTTTAGGTCTGACCTCCGATTTTGTATATATTCTATTACATCGGTATTTCGATAAATTGGTGGTAAACAATATTTTGTGATTATGAAGTTCCACGCCAAGTTAATTATTACTGGATTGCATGCTTTTCTAGAAGATGCATTGCTTGCAGAATACCCGCTTCATCACAAATTATCAGCTCAGCCATGATTAAACTAGTCGTGAGCGCCAGTGTGGTGAAATGACAACAATTTATACTGCGTATCTTTTCATGAAACGAATGTATCATGTTTAACGTATTAGCCTTATACTTATATGATCAATATTTTTACAACAACACAATATTCTTTATTGCTCACCAATATGTAAAGGAACTTAACACATATCACTTATACTATGGTGCACAACGGGCGGTCTTATCGCTAAAAGATTGATATCTTCCAGACAAACAAACCAGGCTATTATAATGGTATGTTTTGCGGATCCATATTTTCACTGGGCTTTAATCAGAACCATTGAGTTTAATTAAAAACTCGAATTTAACACTCACCACGTTTGAAGGACTAGAACCACTCATATCATAAGAGATGTTAATATGGAATTTCTTGCCTCATCGTTGTTTGTTGTTACAATCGTAAGGAATTGTAACGGATTGGTTTCTTGGAAGTCGGTACAATTTAGTTGTAATGTGCCTGAATGAAAATGCAGGAGGCACTTGAAATCAGATTACAACTTGACGTCATATGTACAATGTAGGTACATACTACTCAAACTCAAAGGACCAGGAACATCATTGGAACTCAATCAGAATCACTCAGCCATTCTAATGGTACCAGCAAACGGCCAAAAATGGGGCTCGCTAGATTTAACAATAGTAACATACTCAATTGGCATGCATGATATTTCTGTTCTGAAAGAATAAACGGGTAAAATGATTGTAAACGAATAAAAAACTACCGAATTAATTTAAACAATATTCACTTACTTTATGGATTGCGTTTAATCAGCGTTACATTAAGGTTCCAAAGACTTGTCTGTTGATGTAATAAAGCATAGTATCTTAATTTATTCCCAATTAACATTTCAATATAGATTGTTATCAGAGAATCAGTAAATATCAACTTGGATATGTAAAGGACAAAGGCAAAACTGTTTAATATAAGCCACCACTAATATGTTTGCACTGAAGCAATACCCTAAGGTATAATGACTTCCTATTATTACTGAACCATTGATTCTTAGTGTGGAAAGTCCATAGATTAGTGATTAGATAAAGATTAACTAAACTTCTGAATTGTGTATGTATGTACATACGATGACCCAAACCTAAAGTGTTAAAAATGCTAAAATAAGTTATTATTGAAAAGACTCCCAGTGAAAGTCATACTGATTGAATGGGCTAGTGGTTTCTATATTATCTGCTAACTGATTTAGATACTTCTAAGTACATAGTACATACTTTACTTTTACTCGAACAGAAATGGATAAGGGAGTGGTAGATAATTTAAAGAATAGCCATTAGCCATGCATAACTAATTTGATTTTGTTAAATGAATTGGAATCAAGCAACACATATTAATTGATATCGCCTACCCAATCGAGATACTAAATACTAAAGAATACGAACCTACATATTCATAATAATTATAGAGACGGTAGTAAGACCATGGTGGATAGGTTTCTGAATAAGAGAAATTCTCAAGTATTCGGTTATTTAAATAAATGTGATAACGTATTTTTAACTATGATAGTAGTCATTATACCACTCTGTGCAAGTAGTTCTGAAATTAAATAATGGCATAATGACAAAGACACATGAGCATTTGTTACAGAGTATATTACCTATGTCTAGGTAACGAAAAGGAATAGTAGGTATTCGCTGCGTGCAAGGCCAGTGGTGGGGGGAGCCGAAACAAACTCAGCGCTTGATGTGGCTAAATGACAATATGACAAGTTAGCAAGCAGTGTTTCTGTCAATTCACATACTTTTCAGTTATTTTGTTCACGTTTCTTTTTGCCTTAAAAATCATATTTACAATAAAAATGGGCCACGATAGATGTTGTGTGGTAAACTGTAATAATACTAGATGGTCTAGACGAAACATTAATAATAATTAATATTTTTTTATTTTTAATACTAGGCTAGAAATTAGCCTTTTATATCATATTATATTTATTCCAGGCTCAACAGCGTATCGGCTAATTATTTTATCTCGTCTGTCAACATAGATTTTGCTCAGATGTTAATAAAATAGTATGGATAATACAGTGTGTACCAACATTAGGTGTTTGTAATATTATGTAGTTATAATGCCTGTTATTGAAAACTCGGTAAAAGCATACCTTTGGCACGTAGAGTTGTCTGTCGTCTATCACAACAGACATTGTGATGCGAGTGAACATTATTTCTAACATAAAATGTGTTGATTTAAACCTGTGAAGAAGGAAGGAAAGGGTGATAGGTAACTTCAATTAAGTATTAAACTTTTTATGTTATAGTAAAAGGAAGAGATCAATCATGAGCCAAATAATTATTGGTATATGATCGTGGCCTCAACTGTTAACTTGATTATCAGATTTAATCAGAATATTGAGATATAAAATGCAGGCTGGAGGCTGGAGCTACACAAGAATCAGAATCACAATTAGAATCAGATGTCATATAATGAAGTTCTATATGTATCTTTCTTCATTAATTTTAATATTGCTGTGAAATATCGTAGTGTTAAGGACATGGTATTTGTTTTATGTACGACTAAGTACTACAGGAGCAATAGTCACAAGACAGAGTTATCAGTTTTATTCGTGTCCCTATCCTCTTGGGTCACAGTGGACAGTTGGACACCTGTCCTGTGTGGTTATTCACCAGTGCTCACCATCTGCAGTACCTAGATATGCTAGCCTGTAATGTGGCTTTGTCTTTAATATTTTTTCTGTTCGCCCACCGTGTGGCCATACGTCCATGCCTATCCCTACGCTTCCTTGCCATGTGGCCAGTGATTATGAGCTTCTCCAGACTATAGGATCCTCTTCTGCCTCGATAGCAGAAGAAAGTACGTGCGCGGTGAGTACAAATAGTGGATAACCTCGGTTTGATGTTGAGTTCGTCGAGACTTGATGCAATTTCACCTACTGCGTTCAAGCATTCTTCGCCAGCACCACCTCTCAAATGCATCTGTCCTATGATGGGTTTTAGTTTTAATGGTCTAGGTTTGGACATGTACAGAAAGATCGAGAAAACAAGGCGTCCGCATTAGTGTGATACTGGTTGTATGTTCTCCCATATGCATACCCTGGAAAGTCGTTTCACCGCAGCTTTGGCTATCTGATCTCTTCTGACCACCCTTTGGTCGAAAACGCCATCGTCGCTTATTTAAGATCCCAAGTAAACCAACAACTTGCCTCTAGATCGTGCAATGTATTGGTACTCTTCATTTTACCAGGTAGATCGACATGCATCAACTTCGTCTTATTTCTTTTGATCCTGGGGTATGAATCTGGTCTGAATCCTGAGTATGGAGTTATGGACTCATATCTGACATGCTCAATTTTAGAAACAGAACCGCAAGTTATTTTCCACAGACACTTAATCTAATTATAGTCATGTCATTTGCAAAACTGAGGTTATTGATAAGTTGGCTATCAACCAGTGGCGGCGCGTCAAACATATCCATAGGCAAGCCGGGGCTAATTGGCTTACATATTTCCTTTACAACTCTGCTCAAACGTCCAAAAACAGGCAAGCCGGTGGGAATCGGCTTTTATGGACGCAGTCTCATACCAACTCAGACACCACCCTAACAGCCTTCCGATACTCATTATGTATTCACCGATGTTAGTAAACAGTTTCACTCCTTGGTCAACTTTAAAAAGATAACTCGGCGTGTTATCCCCATTTCGCTCATAACCCTGACATTTTACTCCAGTTAAGGAAATCAAAAGTCTTTGCGAAAGCCTTTAAAGAGTATACAGACGCCGTGCCCACTGTATTCTCTATTAATTGCCACACATTGAGTATTTGCTACTGAGAGTACTGAGTGAGTACCCTTCAATGTCTCTCATGGTTATCAAAGCTGTGAAGTGAAAATTCGTGAATAAAGGAAACTTAGTGGGTCAATTTGATAGACACAGCAGTGAAAATACCGTAGTACGGGAAGCGGGCGATTATTACACTTGAAGATCTGATCGGTTACATTAATTAAAGAATAGTCATGTAAAGTCGTAATGAATCGGTACCTCGGTAGGTACAGTTTGCTATGATGTTTCTACGATCCTTAGCATGATATATATATATAGGTTAGGTTAGGTATATTTAGGTCCACGGTAACGTAAATGTAACGCAGTAAAAAATAGTTGTTGACAGGTTTTGTAACTAACCAAGATGAAAATAAAGTGCTCAGTTTATATTATTTGAGTGTAGCTCAGGTTAAATGGATTGATGGCTTTCATACCTAATAGAGAGGCTGACACGACTGTCCCAACCTTTTTAAACTAGATTATTTCACACCAGCATCAGAAAATGATTAGAAAAATAAAAACTGCAGTAATTTTTGGCACAATATCTATTTAATAAATCAGAATGAACTACAAGAAAAGGCGACTTGACTCGAAATAAGTGCCTGATTTGACAAGTCTGTTAAATATCCTTAGCTTAGCTTAAGAAAATAAAAAATAATGTGGTTCTCTTGAGTTGTAGATACGTTCTTTCTTTTACATGTTGATTTGTGATTAAATGAGAATAGCGTAATTCTTCCTTGGCTGGGGAGGGCTGCCGGACATGAAGTAGATACACGAAGAGATGGATATGTCAGCAGTAGGTTTAATGAATAAGCAAGTAGATTAAAATACTTCACATAGTAGCTTACTGCCAGTAGTAATAAGTAAAGAGAAGTGGGAACTTAGGTTACATATACACGTCACGTTTGGATAAGACGGTCGCTTTTGTCTGTGTAATAACTATGGTTCGATCGCGCGGTCGCCGCGGTGTTTAATAAAGTTACAGTTGTTTAATTACGCAAATTATGCTGGTCATCATGTATACGTCTGCTGTAGTAGAAGTTCTGACCCTTGAAGTAGTGAAACAAGTTATTAACGATATCATAAGAACAAAGCAGCATATAACATCAGAACATCACAGATGGTAGTCATAGATAAAATATAGC
This sequence comes from Cydia splendana, assembly GCF_910591565.1. NCBI lineage: Eukaryota > Metazoa > Arthropoda > Insecta > Lepidoptera > Tortricidae > Cydia > Cydia splendana. The sequence continues at coordinate 767,806 of NW_026946888.1, read as the reverse complement.
GCGAATTGAGTTCTCACTGTCTAACAACACCGATGTTTGATATCAAATCGGTGTTGCCACGTTGTAATTAAGGACTGCTCGGAGCAATTTGGGACCGAACGCGCGAGATTGTGGGAAATACCACACATAGACATAGATAGACAGAGAGATAAGTAACGGACCAGAGATGACAAATCGCAGCCGTGATCCTACTCAGCTCAGCTCAGACACCGATAAACGCTCAGTCGCTCGCACCAATCTCAGGATACTGCTTTCATTCTCAAATCAGAGATCAGTTAGTTTAGCACAGATATCAATGAATGCTCAGATCAGTCCCAAGATCATATTATTAATCAACTCAGCACAAACCTTGATGAATGCTCAGACCAATCTCAGGATCAAATTATTAATCAGCTCAGCACAAACATTGATGAATGCTCAGACCAGTCTCAGGATCCTGTTCTTTATCAGCTCAGCACAAATACAGATGAACAATCAGATCAGTCTCAGAAACGGTGTGCCACAGCACATTTCTACGACATCATCAGAAATGGTACGAAATCTCAGGTCATGCCGATTCACAGCGCCAAAGCCGAGAGAGGCATTCAGAGGATGAACAGCTCAAATACATTATTATTCACATTAGTGTTCTTATCATCTAATTGTTGATTTATTTACATGTTTGCCTATGGACATCTAATTTCAATTAAAAGAGTAGCTTTTTCCTGCGGGGCGGGAGTGTCGCGAACATGCGAACCGGCTAATAGTTGCCAGCGTCATGGAGTAGATGGCGCTCGCAGTCATGTTTAAGTTAAATAACCGCTTCTAGGTTATTGTGATTTTTTAGGACAAGACAAGAGGGTAGACGCCAAACGATAGTAAGAAAGGGAGGTTATGTGCGAACAGATACGGAGGGAGAATTTTGCTTTGGGGATCAATTCAACGGCTTTCTTATGGTGTTATTAGATTAATGATGTGCCTCATGTAAATTGTGACTAACGTATATCAGTATTCAGAGTGAACAGTGATCCGAGGGAATTGTTGATGGCTAATATGATCTTATGGTAAACTTAGTGTGAGGAATGGGGTCGCTATAAGGGGCGGTTTGGAGGCGACTATGAGGTTCAAGAAACCAGGTGGATAATCAGGTGAAACTTATTTTATATGCAGGTAATAAAGTAGGACACCAGCAATGAGTGAATCGTCATCTCACTAACGTCCAGGCCTCATATAGGTATGTAGTATGATTACATATCGCTAACCAGTATCAGTAAAGGCATCATCTCATTCGATAGGTTAACAAGTATGGTGAGCTTGACGACAAATGTATATTACTCAATACATCTAATACCAAAATGCATAATGCTCGTATAGAATAACCTAACCTAACCTACATTTCTGGCAGCAGTTTGTTTTCTGTAGGGGTTGTGACGTCCAGGCTCCGTTGTGTACTGGGTGATCAAATGAAACAACTGTTATCACTTGTGTACTCCGCCAGCCACCCACTCGCCATGACACTTCTCCACGGAGTGAAGCTAGCGGGTAGTTGCGTCGTACTGTTTATTGTGTAATCGTCACATCTCTCCCTTTTTATAACGATTTATTTATTTTACTTTATATATTTATCATGCAACAATAGTTCAGTTTATCGTATTATCTTATACTCGCTAGGTTAATTTATTTTTCCACTCTAGGTATACTACCACCGGTTCGGAAAGGTTAACCTCAGACCCGAGAAGAACCGGCGTAAGAAACTCAGCGAGGTGTGGATGTATTCATTTTACAACAGTGAAATAATAAATATTTTCCAACACTAGCAAGCCTTTAAATCTGTAAAACTATTATTTTACCTTGTACAATTTCTTCTTAGGTGTCAGTCCCTCTCCTTCTCCTATTTGCAGTTTTGAGTTTTTTATTCAATTGCTTATAACTCAAAGATATACTTTAAACGCCTTAATTACTACATTTTCCTTTTGATGCTTACACATTTCCAGGTATTTCCATTAGCATACAATATAATATTTTACTAATTAATACCTATTTCATGATTTAGGTACAATAACATTGTAAGCTTGCCAAGCGTCTTGGACATTAGTTACTTATTGGCAATAACTGATTGACTCAGTTTTACTTGTCTTGTATGATGTTAATATATATAATGCAATTTAAAAATACTTGTAGATAATCCAAGGTCAAATAAAGTAGGAATGTTACATTCGTTGTAGAGGTACCACGTCAAGTATGATTTTACTTGTGAATAGGTTAAGCAAACAATAATCTATATAAATAGATTTTCATATTATTAATTTGTTAGGTACCTACTAAGATTTACCTGCCTATTTGACCATTATTATTATTAATTGCATTGCATACATATCTAATTATCGTTCTTTAATTATAATACTTGAATAATATAATCTTGACATCAATTAATCCAAATATTTAGGTATTTCAAACATTTTATTGCTCAAAAAGTAACACAGCAAATATAATATCGAATGTAATATTATTCTAGCAACTTACTTATGCGAAGAATCATAATTACAATTTATGTTATGAAAATAACGTAACACCTTACTAATTGAAAGCTGATTTTTCAATTGAATTGTGACCAGTAAGTATTGTTGTCGTCAAGCTCACCATACTTGTTAACCTATCGAATGAGATGATGACTTTACTGATACTGGTTAGCAATATGTAATTGTGACGATTACACAATAAACAGTATGACGCAACTACCCGCTAGCTTCACTCCGTGGAGAAGTGTCATGGCGAGTGGGTAGCTGGCGGAGTGCACGAGTGATAACAGTTGTTTCATTTGATCACCCAGTACACAACGGAGCCTGGACGTCACAGATGGCGACGAGGGTAAAATATTACAAAAAATTACGGAAAGAAAAGGTAACGGTGGCGGAAAAAAAAAACAAATCTAAGGTATGGAAATCCTAACCTAATTAATAGCTACCGTATTTGTCCATTTCCTCCCGAGCTGCCGATTGTATTCAGGTAATACAAAATTTTGGGCGAGGTGATATTCTGTGTAACGATTGACGTACGGTTGTACATAATACGAAAATATTAAAACTGCAACGATTTTGTTAGGCGGTACTTACGTAAGTAGGTTATGAAATTCCAAACTCACGTAAGAGGAGTATTAAAGAAACTAATGCAGAATTTAAATATTACTGTAAAAACGTAGATCTAGTACCTATACCTAATTTTATAGTTTTGTTTACAATCAATGTTAATAAAAACAGTTATGTATATGCACAGTTGATTTTGTCGACTGTTTACATAAGAACAGTGGTTAACTTTACAACTATTATTGAGTAAATAATTGATGATACGTAGCTCGGGAGGAATGTTTACTAAGCAAAGAAGAAATATACGCGTGCTTATTACACTAACTCTTTGACAATGACTACTGTGCGTGAGCCTGGTTACCAAATGTAAATCCAAAAGTGTAATCAATGCAAGATAGATCAATAATTGGGGTCACTACAAAAAATAATGTACTCATGTTACATTATTCCTATGATGTGGCACCGACGTATTAGCCATGAATTTTTCCATGAAATGACAGAAACGAATATGCTGATGGTTTGCGTGTTACAAATACAGATGGTACATGGTTTATTTTCTGACTCAAAATCGTATATTAGAATTCATATGATATAAAGGGTAAATAATCAAACTACCTTCGCGGAAATCATGATTATTATGAGTTGTGTATTTACCGTTCATACTTAAAATATACCGACCTATTTAGTCGTGTAATTAAATACTAAGATATTTTTACATGAGGGAACGTATAGAGAAACCTGCATATCAAGTCGGTATAGTTGTATACATTTTATGGACCTTATGTCCTAAAAGAAATATTGTTCGGTTAAAATAACCAGTTATAATCAATTGAAATGCTATTTATAGCACGATATGGGTATGAATCGATGTTAACTTGGTGTCGATTTAACATGTATTCATATATACATAGGTATGTGCTGTTTATGATAATAAACAATGCTAACAGGTAACGGACCAGTTAAATTATCAAGGACCGTTACGATGTCAAGTGAGTCAAGAACTATAGATAGCGTAAGTACTTAGACTGATGAATGCCGAGGGCTTTGTTATTGTTTTACTGTAGGAGTAGACACGTAAACTCAGCATCAAATGAATTGATTAGTAAGTCGGAGTCGGACTAACAAGAAAAATAAATTGCAAGAAGTAAACTGTACATCACATCTATGCTGCAGTTGGTATAAGTAATAATTAGTAGGTTGAAACGTTCAACTGGTACTAGCAAAACAAATAGTAGGTTGAAGCTTTCAACCGGTACTAGCAAAACAAATAATTAGTAGGTTGAAACTTTCAACCGGTACTAGCAAAACAAATAATTAGTAGGTTGAAATGTTCAACTGGTACTAGCAAAACAAATAATTAGTAGGTTGCAACTTTCAACCGGTACTAGCAAAACAGATAATTAGTAGGTTGAAACTTTCAACCGGTACTAGCAAAACAAATAATTAGTGGGTTGAAACTTTCAACCGATACTAGCAAAACAAATAATTAGTAGGTTGAAACTTTCAACCGGTACTAGCAAAGCAAATAATTAGTAGGTTGAAACTTTCAACAGGTACTAGCAAAACAAATAATTAGTAGGTTGAAACTTTCAACGGGTACTAGCAAAACAAATAATTGGTAGGTTGAAACTTTCAACCGGTACTAGCAAAACAAATAATTAGTGGGTTGAAATGTTCAACTGGTACTAGCAAAACAAATAATTAGTAGGTTGAAACTTTCAACTGGTACTAGCAAAACAAATAGTTAGTAGGTTGAAACTTTCAACCGGTACTAGCAAAACAAATAATTAGTAGGTTGAAACTTTCAACCGGTACTAGCAAAATAAATAATTAGTAGGTTGAAATGTTAAACCGGTACTAGCAAAACAAATAATTAGTAGGTTGAAATGTTCAACTGGTACTAGCAAAACAAATAATTAGTAGGTTGATTGTTCAACTGGTACTAGCAAAACAAATAATTAGTAGGTTGATTGTTCAACTGTTGCTAGCAAAACAAATAATTAGTAGGTTGGAACTTTCAACTGGTACTAGCAAAACAAATAATTAGTAGGTTGGAATTTTCAACTGGTACTAGCAAAACAAATAATTAGTAGGTTGGAACTTTCAACTGGTACTAGCAAAATAAATAAGTAGTAGGTTGAATGTTCAACTAGTAGGTACTAGCAAAACAAAAGAAATGATAAGCGAAATCATAACACTTACCTGCGATACAAACAGAGAATAATTAGTAAGTTGAATGTTGGACTGGTACTAACAAACCAAAAGAGTCAATGTACCTAGTAACTAGTCTAGTAGACGCGATAGTGGTGGTTGGTACTAACGATAGGACCTTTTGTTATAGGTCGTCCAAATTAGTACAACATAGTACTTAAAAGTAAACTGACGCGATATAGTGTTGGTTATACTAACGATAGTATCTTGTTTTAGGTCATCCAAAATGTCCTAGATACCACCATTAGATGGATTCTTTAGCCCACCAAAACTTAATAGGGAGGCAAAATAGTCATAAACTGACATTATGTTAGTATAGAGTGACCTCCTATTATGTAATGTATTTATTGAATTCGAAATTATATAATAAGCAGTTTAGTGCCTCTGCCTACTGTTCCAGTTAACTTAAGGCGTAGGTATAGATGGATGGCCTCGGGAATAGGCATATCTACTAATGTAGATTCAGGATAGATTTCAATTATACAAAAAAAAAAAAAATACGCCAGTTGGAAAACATTTCCTGTAAAGTATTACAATTTAACCTTCTTCTAACCTATACCCGTATCATAAATTTACTGCATTTTGCAGATGTTCGTATGGGTAAGAACTTAATGTATCAGCTTAAATAAAAACGAACAAAGTATATACAAAAATATATTATACGACGACTTAGACGGTATTCCGGTTAAAGATTGTTGTAGCAATCCTGTTGGAACAGTTAGAAGACGGGTTAAATTATAGTTTAAGAGAAACAAGCAGGTGACCAGGATAAGAGTAATAATGCATTCTGCGTAAGTAGCCGTGGAAATTGTGGAACACAGAGGCATGCCTAAACTGCCCAAATAAAACCTATAAATAGATGAGGATATACAATTCTTCAAAATCGTATATGACCCAGATTTCATATAATAAATCCCAATTCCAATCTATTTTAGAGCTGGAATACATGATTCTGTAGAATAATAATCAGGGCAAAGCTCAATTACAAACCCAAGTACAACAGGTACGTAAATAGACGCTGGGCCTGTCATAATACATCATGTCATGTAGTACCTAAAGTCAATGCTGTAAAAACTGAAGTGGCGATGCGGGGAGCCTTACACGGTGAGGAAGCACTGCTTACTTAACTAAACTACGAAACTATACCCAAGGCAACCATGACTAAGGTACTAACAGAAAAACTCTAGTGACCAGCAGTTAACCTAATGTCTTGTAAATAGACATACGACTTTTGTCGGTTAACAGTGTAGATGACGAAGTTCCTTTTTAACTACCTAGGTAGTAGGTACACCTACTCAGATGAAGATGAGGGATGTGTGTGATATGATGACTAATTATAATTAAGTGTAATTAAAAAGGCACTTTACCGGAAAATATATTTCCTTATTTCAGTCACATGCATAAACTTACAATAATTAAGGATGCCAAAACGCTTAGGTATGCGGTTGAGACAATACATACATTAGAAATTATACATAGTCTCAGCACCGATACATTAAATCAAAACAGAAACAAATAACTAAATACTGTGTGTAGGTACCTACACATTATAAAATAAAAACAATAAGTATTCGAATTAACCGTGATTTTGATCGCTCTCAATGACAGTTTGCCTGATGTTTAATTTGTTGAGGCTAACTAATTAAGTAAAACTAGTAGATCAAAGTTGTAGCTTGAACCACTTCATTGATCTACCCAAGAGTACACATTTATTGTACTAATTGAGCACTAAGACTCAAAAGACCAAAAACCTAGGTCTTATCATTTAGAAACGTTAAACGTAACGATAAAATGGTAAAGGACCTAAACATTCGAACTGTGCTCTGGTGTACTCAGTATTTCATGGGATCATGGTTAGAATAATGGAATTCCATTGGTTCGTTGGAAGATGTTTGTTGAAATTAAATGACATACTTACCAATGGCAGGATATAGGAAGCAGACATACAAGGTGTATACCTATGTTTCAGGTTAATAAAATATGTTGCAAGTAATTGAAATAAACCGAAGAAAAAGTGTACAAGTACAAATAATAATATTTATGTGACAGTCTGACAGTAATTATTGTGGAAATAATAATACAATACTTACTGGTCACAATTCAATTGAAAAATCAGCTTTCAATTAGTAAAGTGTTACGTTATTTTCATAACATAAATTGTAATTATGATTCTTCGCATAAGTAAGTTGCTAGAATAATATTACATTCGATATTATATTTGCTGTGTTACTTTTTGAGCAATAAAATTAATAAAATAAATATTTGGATTAATTGATGTCAAGATTATATTATTCAAGTATTATAATTAAAGAACGATAATTAGATATGTATGCAATGCAATTAATAATAATAATGGTCAAATAGGCAGGTAAATCTTAGTAGGTACCTAACAAATTAATAATATATAAATCTATTTATATAGATTATTGTTTGCTTAACCTATTCATAAGTAAAACTAATCATACTTGACGTGGTACCTCTACAACGAATGTAACATTCCTACTTTATTTGACCTTGGATTATCTTCAACTATTTTAAATTGCATTATATATATTAACATCATACAAGACTAGTAAAACAGAGTCAATCAGTTATTGCCAATAAGTAACTAATGTCCAAGACGCTTGGCAAGCTTACAATGTTATTGTACCTAAATTATGAAATAGGTATTAATTAGGCAAATATTATATTGTATGCTAATGAAAATACCTGGAAATGTGTAAGCATCAAAAGGAAAAGTAAATCTTTGAGTTATAAGCAATTGAATAAAAAACTCAAAACTGCAAATAGGAGAAGGAGAGGGACTGACACCTAAGAAGAAATTGTAAAAGTAAAATAATAGTTTTACAGATTTAAAGGCTTGCTAGTGTTGGAAAATATTTATTATTTAACTGTTGTAAAATGAATACATCCACACCTCGCCGAGTTTCTTACGCCGGTTCTTCTCGGGTCTGAGGTTAACCTTTCCGAACCGGTGGTAGTATACCTAGATTGGAAAAATAAATTAACCTAGCGAGTATAAGATAATACGATAAACTGAACTATTGTTGCATGATAAATATATAAAGTAAAATAAATAAATCATTATAAAAAGGGAGAGATGTGACGATTACACAATAAACAGTATGACGCAACTACCCGCTAGCTTCACTCCGTGGAGAAGTGTCATGGCGAGTGGGTAGCTGGCGGAGTGCACGAGTGATAACAGTTGTTTCATTTGATCACCCAGTACACAACGGAGCCTGGACGTCACAGTAATCATACTACATACCTATATGAGGCCTGGATGTTAGTGAGATGACGATTCACTCAGTGCTGGTGTCCTACTTTATTACCTGCATATAAAATAAGTTTCACCTGATTATCCACCTGGTTTCTTGAACCTCATAGTCGCCTCCAAACCTCCCCTTATAGCGACCCCATTCCTCACACTAAGTTTACTATAAGTTCATATTAGCCATCAACAATTCCCTCGGATCACTGTTCACTCTGAATACTGATATACGTTAGTCACAATTTACTTGAGGCACATCATTAATCTAATAACACCATAAGAAAGCCGTTGAATTGATCCCCAAAGCAAAATTCTCCCTCCGTCGATCTGTTCGCATATTAACCTCCCTTTCTTACTATCGTTCGGCGTCTACCCTCTTGTCTTTTCCTAAAAAATCACAATAACCTAGAAGCGGTTATTTAACTTAAACATGACTGCGAGCGCCATCTACTCCATGACGCTGGCAACTATTAGCCGGTTCGCATGTTCGCGACACTCCCGCCCCGCAGGAAAAAGCTACTCTTTTAATTGAAATTAGATGTCCATAGGCAAACATGTAAATAAATCAACAATTAGATGATAAGAACACTAATGTGAATAATAATGTATTTGAGCTGTTCATCCTCTGAATGCCTCTCTCGGCTTTGGCGCTGTGAATCGGCATGACCTGAGATTTCGTACCATTTCTGATGATGTTGTAGAAATGTGCTGAGGCACACCGTTTCTGAGACTGATCTGATTGTTCATCTGTATTTGTGCTGAGCTGATAAAGAACAGGATCCTGAGACTGGTCTGAGCATTCATCAATGTTTGTGCTGAGCTGATTAATAATTTGATCCTGAGATTGGTCTGAGCATTCATCAAGGTTTGTGCTGAGCTGATTAATAATATGATCTTGGGACTGATCTGAGCATTCATTGATATCTGTGCTAAACTAACTGATCTCTGATTTGAGACTGAAAGCAGTATCCTGAGATTGGTGTGAGCGACTGAGCGTTTATCGGTGTCTGAGCTGAGCTGAGTAGGATCACGGCTGCGATTTGTCATCTCTGGTCCGTTACTTATCTCTCTGTCTACCTATGTCTATGTGTGGTATTTCCCACAATCTCGCGCGTTCAGTTCCAAATTGCTCCGAGCAGTCCTTAATTACAACGTGGCAACACCGATTTGATATCAAACATCGGTGTTGTTAGACAGGTTGAACACAATTCGCGCTATATTTTATCTATGACTACCATCTGTGATGCTCTGATGTTATATGCTGCTTTGCTCTTATGATATCGTTAATAACTTGTTTCACTACTTCAAGGGTCAGAACTTCTACTACAGCCGACGTATACATAATGACCAGCATAATTTGCGTAATTAAACAACTGTAACTTTATTAAACACCGCGGCGACCGCGCGATCGAATGATAGTTATTACACAGACAAAAGCGACCGTCTTATCCGAACGTGACGTGTATATGTAACCTAAGTTCCCACTTCTCTTTACTTATTACTACTGGCAGTAATCTACTATGTGAAGTATTTTAATCTACTTGCTTATTCATTAAACCTACTGCTGACATATCCATCTCTTCGTGTATCTACTTCATGTCCGGCAGCCCTCCCCAGCCAAGGAAGAATTACGCTATTCTCATTTAATCACAAATCAACATGTAAAAGAAAGAACCTATCTACAACTCAAGAGAACCACATTATTTTTTACTTTCTTAAGCTAAGCTAAGGATATTTAACAGACTTGTCAAATCAGGCACTTATTTCGAGTCAAGTCACCTTTTCTTGTAGTTCATTCTGATTTATTAAAATAGATATTGTGCCAAAAATTACGGCAGTTTTTATTTTTCTAATCATTTTCTGATGCTGGTGTGAAATAATCTAGTTTAAAAAGGTTGGGACAGTCGTGTCAGCCTCTCTATTAGGTCTGAAAGCCATCAATGCATTTAACCTGAGCTACACACAAATAATATAAACTAAGCACTTTTTTACTGCGTTACATTTACGTTACCGTGTAGTACCTAAATATATATCAGTCATGCTAAGGATCGTAGAAACAGCATAGCAAACTGTACCTACCGAGGTACCGATTCATTACGACTTTAGATGACTATTCTTTAATTAATGTAACCGATCAGATCTTCAAGTGTAATAATCGCCCGCTTCCCGTACTACGGTATTTTCACTGCTGTGTCTATCAAATTGACCCACTAAGTTTCCTTTATTCACGAATTTTCACTTCACAGCTTTGATAACCATGAGAGACATTGAAGGGTACTCACTCAGTACTCTCAGTAGCAAATACTCAATGTGTGGCAATTAATAGAGAATACAGTGGGCACGGCGTCAGTATACTCTTTAAAGGCTTTCGCAAAGACTTTTGATTTCCTTAACTGGAGTAAAATGTCAGGGTTATGAGCGAAATGGGGATAACGCCGAGTTATCTTTTTAAAGTTGATCAAGGAGTGCAACTGTTCACTAACATCGGTGAATACAAAATGAGTATTGGAAGGCTGTTAGGGTGGTGTCTGAGTTGGTATGAGACTGAGTCCATAAAAGCCGATTCCCACCGGCTTGCCTGTTTTTGGACGTTTGAGCAGAGTTGTAAAGGAAATATGTAAGCCAAATTAGCCCCGGCTTGCCTATGGATATGTTTGACGCGCCGCCACTGGTTGATAGCCAACTTATCAATAACCTCAGTTTTAATAATCATAATCATTTAATAATCATAATCATTTATTTGCGATAAGAAAGGTTATATACAAGTTGTTTCTGTAAAATTATACATTTTCAAATCTCATCTTTCTTAACTGACTATGCAGCATGCAAATTTTAGTGTAATATATACCTAACTTAACCTACTTAAACTAGTTTTCTACAAATTAAACATGAACAACAATAGAAATAAAAATAATGTCAATACTGTCAAATATGAAATAATAATATATCATGTATGTATCTCAAACAAAACCACTTCAATTAACATAATTTAACTAAATTGTTGATTAACAAGGTATTCATTAATAGAATAAAATGTCGAAGACAGCAGCCATTGAAAAAGTGCTCTTTTAAATTTATTATTAGGCAATTCTCTGATATTGTTCGGTAGCTTATTAAATAAATTGACACACATCGCATAACAGTTTTTCTTAAAAGTGGCAGTTCTTTGCATTTTATTTATGACCAGCCTGTTAGTGTTCCTAGTATTTCTTAGAAATACTTCGTTGGCTGTTTTAAACAGGTCTATATTTAATTTAACAAACTTACACACTTCAAATATATACAGGCAGGGTAGTGGAAGGACATTTAATTTAGGAAATAAGGGCTTACAAGAAGTTAATGGGCATACTCCACATATAGCGCGAATGCACTTTTTTTGACATATGAAAGCATTTTCAATATCGATTCCATTCCCCCACACGATCAGGCCATATCTAAGTACTGATTCAACATAGCCGTGATAGGCTGCCATTGTTGTTTTTTCGTCTGTCGTTGTTCGTAGTCTATTCAAAACAAAAACAAATCTATTTATTTTATTACATACATATTCGACGTGACTATTCCATTTTAAATCATTATCATTAAGTCCCAAGAATTTAATAAGATTAGCATTATTCAGGTTATGTCCATTATAATTAATGTTTAATGTCAGGTTTGATTTATTAAAATTCATAAAATTCGTTTTTGATAAGTTAACTTGCATATTATTATGTTGGAGCCAGGTAATTACTGCAGCTATTGTATTATTTACATTAATTTCGTGATCAATTATATGTTCCGTCTTATTATTCGTTACAATAATACTTATGTCATCGGCAAACAAAATACATTTATGAGGGGTAACCATCGGTAAATCATTAATATAGATTAAGAATAGCAATGGGCCTAAGACGCTTCCTTGTGGGACTCCATAATTGTTATTTTTATAATTAGATCTGTGCACTTTCGCTATCTGAGTGCTTTGCAAGCTCTTAATTTCAACACACTGTTGTCTATTATCCAAATATGATGTTAGCCATTTCAAAGCAGGACCTCTGACACCATAACATTTTAGTTTATACAAGAGCAGGTCATGAACAACGAAGTCAAACGCTTTGGACATGTCGAAGAACAGAGCGGTTGTATATCGATAATTATCGTACTGAGTAGTTGCTTCGCGTATCAAGTTGAAAACGGCAAGGGTGGTAGATTTAGATCTCAAGAAACCATGTTGTTCCGGTGTAATGACATTGAATTTGTTAAAGAACTCACTAAGCCGCAAATACATTGCCTTCTCGAATATTTTGGATAATATTGGTATAATCGTAATAGGGCGATAATTTCCAATGTCCTGTTTCGCTCCTTTTTTGTAGATGGGTATTACAATGGACTTTTTTAATTGATTAGGAAAAATACCTGTCTGTAATGAACGATTGATTAGATATGTTAGAATAGGAACTAGTTCTAGGTAACATTTTTTAATTACGTACGTTGCCAGTTCATCATATCCTTCTGCGTTGGTATTTTTGAGCGAGGTTATGATCTTATTTATTTCTTCTCCACAAAAAGGTTTAAGAAATATAGAATTGCTAATTTTATTCCCACCAAGTGTATTCTCCGTTTTATAATTTAATTTATTAGTAGTTTCAATAAAGTAATTATTAAATGTCTCTGCCATTTTAGCTGGGTCAGTAACAGTTACATTATTATGATTAATACACTCTAAATACTGATGTGTAACGCCATATTCTACTTCATTTTTTATGAGTTTCCATGAGGCCCTGCATATATTTTTACTACTTAGAACGAATTTTCTATTTTCGTTCTTTTGGGCATGAGTGATACATCTCTTCAATAGTTTGGAATACGCATTATATTTGTTCCTATTTTCGTTCGTATTATTTTTGTAGAAAGCAAATCTAAGCTGTCTTTTTCTTCTAGTACTGACCTTTAATCCAGCCGTGAGCCACTTTAACTTATTATTATTTTGTATTTTAATTTTTATTAGCGGGAAACATAGACTAATTTTTATTAGCGGGAAACATAGATCTAATTATAGTCATGTCATTTTGCAAATGACATGACTATAATTAGATTAAGTGTCTGTGGAAAATACCTTGCGGTTCTGTTTCTAAAATTGAGCATGTCAGATATGAGTCCATAACTCCATACTCAGGATTCAGACCAGATTCATACCCCAGGATCAAAAGAAATAAGACGAAGTTGATACATGTCGATCTACCTGGTAAAATGAAGAGTACCAATGCATTGCACGATCTAGAGGCAAGTTGTTGGTTTACTTGGGATCTTAAATAAGCGACGATGGCGTTTTCGACCACAGGGTGGTCAGAAGAGATCAGATAGCTAAAGCTGCGGTGAAACGACTCGCCAGGGTATGCATATGGGAGAACATACAACCAGTATCACACTAATGCGGACGCCTTGTTTTCTCGATCTTTCTGTACATGTCCAAACCTAGACCATTAAAACTGAAACCCATCATAGGACAGATGCATTTGAGAGGTGGTGCTGGCGAAGAATGCTTGAACGCAGTAGGTGAAATTGCATCAAGTCTCGACTAACTCAACATCAAACCGAGGTTATCCACTATTTGTACTCATCGCGCACGTACTTTCTTCTGCTATCGAGGCGGAAGAGGATCCTAAAGTCTGGAGAAGCTCATAATCACTGGCCACATGGCAAGGAAGCGTAGGGATAGGGATGGACGTATGGCCACACGGTGGGCGAACAGAATAAATATCAAAGACAAAGCCACATTACAGGCTAGCATATCTAGATACTGCAGATGGTGAGCACTGGTGAAGAACCACACAGGACAGGTGTCCAACTGTCCACTGTGACCCAAGAGGATAGGGCCACGAATAAAACTGATAACTCTGTCTTGTGACTATTGCTCTTGTAGTAGTCGTACATAAAACAAATACCATGTCCTTAACACTACGATATTTCACAGCAATATTAAAATTAATGAAGAAAGATACATATGGAACTTCATTATATGACATCTGATTCTAATTGTGATTCTGATTCTTGTGTAGCTCCAGCCTCCAGCCTGCATTTTATCTCAATATTCTGATTAAATCTGATAATCAAGCTAACAGTTGAGGCCACGATCATATACCAATAATTATTTGGCTCATGATTGATCTCTTCCTTTTACTATAACATAAAAAGTTTAATACTTAATTGAAGTTACCTATCACCCTTTCCTTCCTTCTTCACAGGTTTAAATCAACACATTTTATGTTAAAAATAATGTTCACTCGCATCACAATGTCTGTTGTGATAGACGACAGACAACTCTACGTGCCAAAGGTATGCTTTTACCGAGTTTTCAATAACAGGCATTATAACTACATAATATTACAAACTACTAATGAATGAACTACTAATGTTGGTACACACTGTATTATCCATACTATTTCATTAACATCTAAGCAAAATCTGTGTTGACAGACGAGATAAAATATTTAGCCGATACGCTGTTGAGCCTGGAATAGTGTTGAAAATTAAAAAAAATGTTAATTATTATTAATGTTTCGTCTAGACCATCTAGTATTATTACAGTTTACCACACAACATCTATCGTGGCCCATTTTTATTGTAAATATGATTTTTAAGGTAAAAAGAAACGTGAACAAAATAACTGAAAAGTATGTGAATTGACAGAAACACTGCTTACTAACTTGTCATATTTAGCCACATCAAGCGCTGAGTTTGTTTTGGCTCCCCCCACCACTTGCCTTGCACGCAGCGAATACCTACTATTCCTTTTCGTTACCTAGACATAGGTAATATACTCTGTAACAAATTGCTCTTGTGTCTTTGTCATTATGCCATTATTTAATTTCAGAACTACTTGCACAGAGGGGTATAATGACTACTATCATAGTTAAAAATACGTTATCACATTTATTTAAATAACCGAATACTTACTTGAGAATTTCTCTTATTCAGAAACCTATCCACCATGGTCTTACTACCGTCTCTATAATTATTATGAATATGTAGGTTCGTATACTTTAGTATTTAGTATCTCGATTGGGTAGGCGATATCAATTAATATGTGTTGCTTGATTCCAATTCATTTAACAAAATCAAATTAGTTATGCATGGCTAATGGCTATTCTTTAAATTATCTACCACTCCCTTATCCATTTCTGTTCGAAAAAAGTAAAGTATGTACTATGTACTTAGAAGTATCTAAATCAGTTAGCAGATAATATAGAAACCACTAGCCCATTCAATCAGTATGACTTTCACTGGGAGTCTTCTCAATAATAACTTCTTTTAGCATTTTTAACACTTTAGGTTTGGGTCATCGTATGTACATACATACACAATTCAGAAGTTTAGTTCATCTTTCTCTAATCACTAATCTATGGACTTTCCATACTAAGAATCAATGGTTCAGTAATAATAGGAAGTCATTATACCTTAGGGTATTGCTTCAGTGCAAACATATTAGTGGTGGCTTATACTAAACAGTTTTGCCTTTGTCCTTTACATATCCAAGTTGATATTTACTGATTCTCTGATAACAATCTATATTGAAATGGTAATTGGGAATAAATTGAGATACTACGCTTTATTACATCAACAGACAAGTCTTTGGAACCTTAATGTAACGCTGATTAAACGCAATCCATAGAGTAAGTGAATATTGTTTAAATTAATTCGGTAGTTTTTTATTCGTTTACAATCATTTTTACCCGTTTATTCTTTCAGAACAGAAATATCATGCATGCCAATTGAGTATTGTGTTACTATTGTTAAATCTAGCGAGCCCCATTTTTGGCCGTTTGCTGGTACCATTGGAATGGCTGAGTGATTCTGATTGAGTTCCAATGATGTTCCTGGTCCTTTGAGTTTGAGTAGTGTGACGTCCAGGCTCCGTTGTGTACTGGGTGATCAAATGAAACAACTGTTATCACTTGTGCACTCCGCCAGCCACCCTCTCGCCATGACACTTCTCCACGGAGTGAAGCTAGCGGGTAGTTGCGTCGTACTGTTTATTGTGTAATCGTCACATCTCTCCCTTTTTATAACGATTTATTTATTTTACTTTATATATTTATCATGCAACAATAGTTCAGTTTATCGTATTATCTTATACTCGCTAGGTTAATTTATTTTTCCAATCTAGGTATACTACCACCGGTTCGGAAAGGTTAACCTCAGACCCGAGAAGAACCGGCGTAAGAAACTCGGCGAAGTGTGGATGTATTCATTTTACAACAGTGAAATAATAAATATTTTCCAACACTAGCAAGCCTTTAAATCTGTAAAACTATTATTTTACTTTTACAATTTCTTCTTAGGTGTCAGTCCCTCTCCTTCTCCTATTTGCAGTTTTGAGTTTTTTGTTCAATTGCTTATAACTCAAAGATTTACTTTAAACGCCTTAATTACTACATTTTCCTTTTGATGCTTACACATTTCCAGGTATTTCCATTAGCATACAATATAATATTTTACTAATTAATACCTATTTCATGATTTAGGTACAATAACATTGTAAGCTTGCCAAGCGTCTTGGACATTAGTTACTTATTGGCAATAACTGATTGACTCAGTTTTACTTGTCTTGTATGATGTTAATATATATAATGCAATTTAAAATACTTGTAGATAATCCAAGGTCAAATAAAGTAGGAATGTTACATTCGTTGTAGAGGTACCACGTCAAGTATGATTTTACTTGTGAATAGGTTAAGCAGACAATAATCTATATAAATATATTTATATATTATTAATTTGTTAGGTACCTACTAAGATTTACCTGCCTATTTAACCATTATTATTATTAATTGCATTGCATACATATCTAATTATCGTTCTTTAATTATAATACTTGAATAATATAATCTTGACATCAATTAATCCAAATATTTAGGTATTTCAAACATTTTATTGCTCAAAAAGTAACACAGCAAATATAATATCGAATGTAATATTATTCTAGCAACTTACTTATGCGAAGAATCATAATTACAATTTATGTTATGAAAATAACGTAACACCTTACTAATTGAAAGCTGATTTTTCAATTGAATTGTGACCAGTAAGTATTGTATTATTATTTCCACAATAATTACTGTCAGACTATCACATAAATATTATTATTTGTACTTATACACTTTTTCTTCGGTTTATTTCAATTACTTGCAACATATTTTATAAACCTGAAACATAGGTATACACCTTGTATGTCTGCTTCCTATCCTGCCATTGGTAAGTATGTCATTTAACTTCAATAAACATCTTCCAACGAACCAATGGAATTACATTATTCTAACCATGATCCCATGAAATACTGAGTACACCAGAGTACAGTTCGAATGTTTAGGTACTTTACCATTTTATCGTTACGTTTAACGTTTCTAAATGATAAGACCTAGGCTTTTGGTCTTTTGAGTCTTAGTGCTCAATTAGTACAATAAATGTGTACTCTTGGGTAGATCAATAAAGTGGTTCAAGCTACAACTTTAATCTACTAGTTTTACTTAATTAGTTAGCCTCAACAAATTAAACATCAGGCAAACTGTCATTGAGAGCGATCAAAATCACGGTTAATTCGAATACTTATTGTTTTTATTTTATAATGTGTAGGTACCTACACACAGTATTTAGTTATTTGTTTCTGTTTTGATTTAATGTATCGGTTCTGAGACAATGTATAATTTCTAATGTATGTATTGTCTCAACCGCATACCTAAGAGTTTTGGCATCCTTAATTATTGTAAGTTTATGCATGTGACTGAAATAAGGAAATATATTTTCCGGTAAAGTGCCTTTTTAATTACACTTAATTATAATTAGTCATCACATCACACACATCACTCATCTTCATCTGAGTAGGTGTACCTACTACCTAGGTAGTTAAAAAGGGACTTCGTCATCTACACTGTTAACCGACAAAAGTCGTATGTCTATTTACAAGACATTAGGTTAACTGCTGGTCACTAGAGTTTTTTCTGTTAGTACCTTAGTCATGGTTGCCTTGGGTATAGTTTCGTAGTTTAGTTAAGTAAGCAGTGCTTCCTCACCGTGTAAGGCTCCCCGCATCGCCACTTCAGTTTTTACAGCATTGACTTTAGGTACTACATGACATGATGTAGGCCCAGCGTCTATTTACGTACCTGTTGCTGTGTACTTGGGTTTGTAATTGAGCTTTGCTCTGATTATTATTCTATAGAATCATGTATTCCGGCTCTAAAATAGATTGGAATTGGGATTTATTATATGAAATCTGGGTCATATACGATTTTGAAGAATTGTATATCCTCATCTATTTATAGGTTTTATTTGGGCAGTTTAGGCATGCCTCTGTGTTCCACAATTTACACGGCTACTTACGCAGAATGCATTATTACTCTTATCCTGGTCACCTGCTTGTTTCTCTTAAACTATAATTTAACCTGTCTTCTAACTGTTCCAACAGGATTGCTACAACAATCTTTAACCGGAATACCGTCTAAGTCGTCGTATAATATATTTTTATATATACTTTGTCCGTTTTTATTTAAGCTGATACATTCGGTTCTTACCCATACGAACATCTGCAAAATGCAGTTAATTTATGATACGGGTATAGGTTAGAAGAAGGTTAAATTGTAATACTTTACAGACAATGTTTCCAACTGGCGTTTTTTTTTCTTTTTATAATTGAAATCTACTCTGAATCTACATTAGTAGATATGCCTATTCCCGAGGCCATCCATCTATACCTACGCCTTTAGTTAACTGGAACAGTAGGCTGAGGCACTAAACTGCTTATTATATAATTTCGAATTCAGTAAATACATTACATAATAGGACGTCACTCTATACTAACATAATGTCAGTTTATGACTATTTTGCCTCCCTATTAAGTTTTGGTGGGCTAAATAATCCGTCTAATGGTGGTATCTAGGACATTTTGAATGACCTAAAACAAGATACTATCGTTAGTACCAACCAACACTATATCGCGTCAGTTTACTTTTAAGTACTATGTTGTACTAATTTGGACGACCTATAACAAAAGGTCCTATCGTTAGTACCAACCACCACTATCGCGTCTACTAGACTAGTTACTAGGTACGTTTGACTCTTTTGGTTTGTTAGTACCAGTTGAACATTCAACCCACTACTTATTTATTTTGCTAGTACCAGTTGAAAGTTCCAACCTACTAATTATTTGTTTTGCTAGTACCAGTTGAAAGTTCCAACCCACTAATCATTTGTTTTGCTAGTACCAGTTGAAAGTTCCAACCTACTAATTATTTGTTTTTCTAGCAACAGTTGAACAAACAACCTACTAATTATTTGTTTTGCTAGTACCAGTTGAACAATCAACCTACTAATTATTTGTTTTGCAAGTACCAGTTGAACATTTCAACCTACTTATTATTTGTTTTGCTAGTACCGGTTGAACATTTCAACCTACTAATTATTTGTTTTGCTAGTACCGGTTGAAAGTTCTAACCTACTAACTATTAGTTTTGCTAGTACCGGTTGAAAGTTTCAACCTACTAACTATTTGTTTTGCTAGTACCAGTTGAAAGTTTCAACCTACTAACTATTTGTTTTGCTAGTACCAGTTGAAAGTTTCAACCTACTAATTATTTGTTTTGCTAGTACCAGTTGAACATTTCAACCTACTAATTATTTGTTTTGCTAGTACCGGTTGAAAGTTTCAACCTACTAATTATTTGTTTTGCTAGTACCGGTTGAAAGTTTCAACCTACTAATTATTTGTTTTGCTAGTACCTGTTGAAAGTTTCAACCTACTAATTATTTGTTTTGCTAGTACCGGTTGAACATTTCAACCTACTAATTATTTGTTTTGCTAGTACCGGTTGAAAGTTTCAACCTACTAATTATTAGTTTTGCTAGTACCGGTTGAAAGTTTCAACCTACTAACTATTTGTTTTGCTAGTACCAGTTGAAAGTTTCAACCTACTAATTATTTGTTTTGCTAGTACCAGTTGAACATTTCCACCTACTAATTATTTGTTTTGCTAGTACCGGTTGAAAGTTTCAACCTACTAATTATTTGTTTTGCTAGTACCGGTTGAAAGTTTCAACCTACTAATTATTTGTTTTGCTAGTACCTGTTGAAAGTTTCAACCTACTAATTATTTGTTTTGCTAGTACCGGTTGAAAGTTTCAACCCACTAATTATTTGTTTTGCTAGTACCGGTTGAAAGTTTCAACCTACTAATTATTTGTTTTGCTAGTACCGGTTGAAAGTTTCAACCTACTAATTATTTGTTTTGCTAGTACCGGTTGAAAGTTTCAACCTACTAATTATTTGTTTTGCTAGTACCAGTTGAACATTTCAACCTACTAATTATTTGTTTTGCTAGTACCGGTTGAAAGTTTCAACCTACTAATTATTTCTTATACCAACTGCAGCATAGATGTGATGTACAGTTTACTTCTTGCAATTTATTTTTCTTGTTAGTCCGACTCCGACTTACTACTCAATTCATTTGATGCTGAGTTTACGTGTCTACTCCTACAGTAAAACAATAACAAAGCCCTTGGCATTCATCAGTACATCGTACTTAGAAGTACGCTATCTATAGTTCTTGACTCACTTGACATCGTAAAGGTTCTTGATAATTTAACTGGTCCGTTACTTGCTAGCATTGTTTATTATCATAAACAGCACATACCTATGTATATATAAATACATGTTAAATCGACACCAAGTTAACATCGATTCATACCCATATCGTGCTATAAATAGCATTTCAATTGATTATAACTGGTTATTTTAACCGAACAATAATTCTTTTAGGACATAAGGTCCATAAAATGTATACAACTAAACCGACTTGATATGCAGGTTTCTCTATACGTTCCCTCATGTAAAAATATCTTAGTATTTAATTACACGACTAAGTAGGTCGGTATATTTTAAGTATGAACGGTAAATACACAACTCATAATAATCATGATTTCCGCGCAGGTAGTTTGATTATTTACCCTTTATATCATATGAATTCTAATATACGATTTTGAGTCAGAAAATAAACCATGTACCATCTGTATTTGTAACACGCAAACCATCGGCATATTCGTTTCTGTCATTTCATGGAAAAATTCATGGCTAATACGTCGGTGCCACATCATAGGAATAATGTAACATGAGTACATTATTTTTTGTAGTGACCCCAATTATTGATCTATCTTGCATTGATTACACTTTTGGATTTACATTTGGTAACCAGGCTCACGCACAGTAGCCATTGTCAAAGAGTTAGTGTAATAAGCACGCGTATATTTCTTCTTTGCTTAGTAAACATTCCTCCCGAGCTACGTACCATCAATTATTTACTCAAT
Organism: Cydia splendana; assembly: GCF_910591565.1. Taxonomy (NCBI): domain Eukaryota; kingdom Metazoa; phylum Arthropoda; class Insecta; order Lepidoptera; family Tortricidae; genus Cydia; species Cydia splendana. The sequence continues at coordinate 745,924 of NW_026946888.1, read as the reverse complement.
AATAGTTGTAAAGTTAACCACTGTTCTTATGTAAACAGTCGACAAAATCAACTGTGCATATACATAATTGTTTTTATTAACATTGATTGTAAACAAAACTATAAAATTAGGTATAGGTACTAGATCTACGTTTTTACAGTAATATTTAAATTCTGCATTAGTTTCTTTAATACTCCTCTTACGTGAGTTTGGAATTTCATAACCTACTCACGTAAGTACCGCCTAACAAAATCGTTGCAGTTTTAATATTTTCGTATTATGTACAACCGTACGTCACTCTTTACACAGAATATCACCTCGCCCAAAATTTTGTATTACCTGAATACAATCGGCAGCTCGGGAGGAAATGGACAAATACGGTAGCTATTAGGTTAGGATTTCCATACCTTAGATTTGTTTTTTTTTTTCCGCCACCGTTACCTTTCCTTTCCGTATTTTTTTGTAATATTTTACCCTCGTCGCCATCTGTGACGTCCAGGCTCCGTTGTGTACTGGGTGATCAAATGAAACAACTGTTATCACTTGTGCACTCCGCCAGCCACCCTCTCGCCATGACACTTCTCCACGGAGTGAAGCTAGCGGGTAGTTGCGTCGTACTGTTTATTGTGTAATCGTCACAAGTAGTATGTACCTACATTGTACATATGACGTCAAATTGTAATCTGATTTCAAGTGCCTCCTGCATTTTCATTCAGGCACATTACAACTAAATTGTACCGACTTCCAAGAAACCAATCCGTTACAATTTCTTACGATTGTAACAACAAACAACGATGAGGCAAGAAATTCCATATTAACATGTCTTATGATATGAGTGGTTCTAGTCCTTCAAACGAGGTGAGTGTTAAATTCGAGTTTTTAATTAAACTCAATGGTTCTGATTAAAGCCCAGTGAAAATATGGATCCACAAAACATACCATTATAATAGCCTGGTTTGTTTGTCTGGAAGATATCAATTTTTTAGCGATAAGACCGCCCGTTGTGCACCATAGTATAAGTGATATGTGTTAAGTTCCTTTACATATTGGTGAGCAATAAAGAATATTGTGTTGTTGTAAAAATATTGATCATATAAATATAAGGCTAATACGTTAAACATGATACATTCGTTTCATGAAAAGATACGCAGTATAAACTGTTGTCATTTCACCACACTTGCGCTCACGACTAGTTTAATCATGGCTGAGCTGATAATTTGTGATGAAGCGGGTATTCTGCAAGCAATGCATCTTCCAGAAAAGCATGCAATCCAGTAAGAATTAACTTGGCGTGGAACTTCATAATCACAAAATATTGTTTACCACCAATTTAACTAAATACCGATGTAATAGAATATATACAAAATCGGAGGTCAGACCTAAACTGGTTTGTAAGCAACAACGGTTGGTAAGCCATAAGTAATATCAACTACCCGCATTAAAAATAAACTTTCAATTTGGTACTAAAACTATTCGGCCACACAGAACAATGAATGTGAGATTATGATTCTTATTATTTTAATATTAAGATCTTAACTCATGCAACGTTACAAACAAAATTGCAAAGGCGGATGCCAAAAAAATTCGCATATAATTATTTTAACAGATCTAATGTTTTATGCGATTTCATTTATGTCTTACATTGAATTAAATTACGAAAAAGGTCATAATCGTCACTTAAGAACCCAATTTAAAAACAGATGTAATTAGTAATGTTAAATTGTTGATCAACTGCATAATTTGAATCTTCTAGCTCAGGTGATAAAGTCGCTGTTTGAAAGGATCCATTCTGGTTCACAAATCGACCAGCAAATTTTAATTCAAAATATATTTATATAGACCGTGATTACCCTTCCCTTAACCGTGAATCGTTCAAGACTGTTATTTGTCAAAATGTCGTAAATTTTTATTAGTGCATGATTTTATCAAAGATTGGTCAGGTAACTAAAACTAAACAAGTAAAGCAACGTGTCAACTACATCATGAAACATAATAAACATCAAAATGAAACCATGTTCTTGTGAACATAATCATAACATACACCCAAATATAGATTATATATAAACCTCCTGTTCAACTTAAACTTGTTAGGCATGAGCAGGTACGGTAACGGTACCAATCATATGATATTTAAGAAAACAATAAGATTATTCACAACTTTGAGATAAAATCTAGTTACTTTTATCAAATATTGCCATTGGAGGGCTTCTTCACCTTTTCTTTGATACATGACATATATATATTTCAGTTCAGGATTATTGCTGATAAGTGTAAATTTCTACTGCTTAGGGCGTTAAAACTTGAGTTGAATGTCCGTTCCGTCACCCACGTTTTTAGACATGTTTAATGAAAAATGTACGTAATGATTGGTTTCAACGTAATGAAATCTGAGACTTAAGCAGTTCCATGGCTCTTGTTGAAGGTAGTCTTACCAAGTTAGTGTTTAAAAACTGATTATAAACTCCTCTCTGATAGAATTTATAGTAAACATACCAATATTGTGCTATCTTTTCTGATGTGACAATCTTAGCCACTCTCTCATTCTTATAACATAGAAATGTTGGAATCCTGAGCGTTGCGAGGGTTTCAAGGCACGTGGGTTAAAAACAAACTTTGCTGCCCTGGTGACACAAACATTTTTATCACATCAACCAGTGACAAATACTGGCTGTAAAACGTTAAATATATAACATATGCTTTCAAATATTTTTATCATTCAAAACCATCACTTGAAATTCCATTCTACTGCTTAACATGAGGAATCAACTCCAAATTTGCACTCTATAGGACTGATTGATTAACACACTGCTTTCAAAGATTAAAGCGAGCTTTTTAGTATTTTGTATTCCAAGTAAAATTTTTTGAAACAATTTTGTATTTATATAATTTCCCAAGGAAATTTTTGTATTTAGATAGGTAGCTATTTTTTATAAACTATATATATATTTACTGAAATTTGCAATCTCTTGTATATCAAAGAGCAAGAATGTTCAATAAAATGTAGGCACTTAATTGCATATGTGCTCCGGTGAACCAGTAACATATTCGCCTGCTTAACGCCCCTTTGCAAGAATAGGATTACATAAATATGGGCTTCATTTCATACCTGAAATAAAACATTAAATTGAACTGAACAAACCAAAAAATGTAACTCTTTAGTTGTACGTGCATATATAAATTGACTTTTCATATGTTACTTTTGATGATGATTACAGTGCATGTGCATAAAATCCCAGCACCTCCACCATGTCGTCAAGCTCACCATACTTGTTAACCTACCCATATAACCATTCCAGTCGCAGAATCACAAAGTGGTAACTAAATGTCAGATGTGTCGTAACAGAGTCCACACAATGTGTCTAGAATTGTTTCGAAACAAAGTGTCGTCGCCGTGTCTACACTTTTCCGTAACAAGGTGTCGACACATTTGTGTGCACTTTGCGTGCGGTTTGCGACTAAATCTGACAGCAAATTTGTGACAGCAAATGTCAATATAAAATACCTCTTGAAAACCAAGGTTTGTCAAACTACTATTAGTGTCTCGTGTGCTCGTAATTCTAGTAAGTCATCATGGGCAATGCAAATGATAATAATCGACCGAAACCATATAAACACCCAACACCCGTCAACCTTTTACAGAAAAGTTTTTAAAGAAATTCAATAAGCTACTTAGGTCAGGCAACGAATGCTCCAAAAGTTGTAGAGGGAAATGCTCGGAACACAATTTTTGACTCCGTAACTCGGTTTGACAAGTTAGGAGGTGAACATATCAAAAGTCCCCGGCCGTAGCCCTTGAGCGGGGGGGAGAGAGGGGGCTTTGAAGGTCCCATTTTCCCGTTTTTCGATTATATCTCGGAAACTATGCATCTCAGCGACATGGCCACTAATACAAAATGAAAGTTAATTTAATTTGTTACAAGTTTATTCAGTCAATTTTTTCGATATGTTGAATAGTTTTTGAGATATCCGCTCTTGAAAGTTTATTTAGGGCTCTCAATTTTATCTTGATATATCTATATCAGTGAAGGTGCTAGGGCGTGTTTGGTATCGTTTTCGTATAAATCTGGGGTGCTGAACCATTTAAGATATCACATTGACACCATTCCACAAAATAAAAATAAATCTTTTTAGGGTTCCGTACCTCAAAAGGAAAAAACGGAACCCTTATAGCATCACTCGTGCGTCTGTATGTATGTCCGTCTGAATACACAAAATAGTTCTTTACCTATAGATGACAGGAAAACCTATTAGAAATGTGCAGTCAAGCGCGAGTCGGACTTAATGTACGGAACCCTTAATACGCGAGTCCGACTCGCACTTGGCCGGTTTTTTTGAAACTCTTCTTGACGCTTAACCGCTGAACCGATTTCGTTGAAATTTGGTATAGAAATTGTTTGCGTCCCGGAACAGGACATAGGATAGATCTTATAACCAAAATCATCTTTTGAAGGTGTGAAAAGTGGCGTGGAAATTTGTACGGGAAATCAATAACCGCTGAACCGATTTATATGAAATTTGGGATGGTCTACATCTTTGATTTAGTTAAAAATGATGAAAAAACATGACTTCAAACCTAAACTTAAACAGTATTAACTTCGAGAAGTCAATTCTGAATTCCCCCCTACACCTCATTTCACACCTTTAAAGGATGATTTTTGAGATAACTTATTATATCCTGTCTCGGGACTCAAAATATATGTGTACCAAATTTAAATTAAAACTGTTCAGCAATTTAAGCGTGAAGAGGAGTTTAAAAGAAAGTATTTTAATAAGTTTATATGTTTTTACTTCGGAATGGTGTCAATGTGATACCTTAACTAAATTTGGTACTGCGAATTTATACGAAAACGATACCAAACATGGCCTCGTAGCTTTACTGTTGTAGAAGTCAAAATAAAATTGAGAGCCCTAAATTCTTATTACTTGGCCAAACTTGTGTAGAAGGAAAAGGTAAAATAAAAGTCTTCGGCAGGAATATAAGACACAAATATTTTTTTTTTTTGCGTTACTATTTCATTCATCAAATATAAACATACCTTGATTATACTATTCTAGTGAGATCCTCATAGATAAACAAAAACATTTACTTAAAAAATTACAAGGTCGAAATGTCACGGAACTTGTGAGAGTAATATGTGAAAAATAAAAACTTTTATGACAAAAAAAATCCGGACACAATTTAAGAATCACCCAATTGCGTCGAGGAACCATCTGTATTTTTGCTTGTTTCATTACCTCCTCGCTTCTTTTTTGTCCTTTGTATTCTGTAGCAATTTGTTAGATCTGAAAATAAAGATAACTTGCGTCGTCACGGATGTCGATTTATAGGTTTTAGGGAGTGCAGAATTCGAAAACGATGATCATTTTATAATCCAAGATGGCGGCTACGTATTTTGTCATAAAAGTGGAATCCAAAATAGTCATCATTTTCGAAATCTGCGCCCCCTAAAACCTATAAAACGATATCCATGACGTATTTTATGACATAGTGCATTGCCGCCATTTAGAAATTGAAATGTTATCATTTTCGAAATCTGCGCCCCCTAAAACCTATAAAACGACATCCATGACGACTTTTATGACATAGTGCATGGCCGCCATCTTGGAATCCAAAATAGTCATCATTTTCGAAATTTGCGCCCCCTAAAACCTATAAAACGATATCCATGACGACTTTTATGACATAGTGCATTGCCGCCATTTTTAAATTGAAAATGTTATCATTTTCGAAATCTGCGCCCCCCAAAACCTATAAAATGAATGAATGAATGAATGAATGAATGAATGAATGAATGAATGAATGAATGAATGAATGAATGAATGAATGAATGAATGAATGAATGAATGAATGAATGAATGAATGAATGAATGAATGAATGAATGAATGAATGAATATTTATTTATTACGTGTAACACATGAACACAATTTTTATTAGTAATGCTTACAAAGTAAGGGGTTAGTAGGTACAGGGTTTTTTAAAACAAAACAACACTGATGGGCGAATGCAATCCCTCACAGTGTAACAAGTAGGGACAGTCAACCCTATCCGCTATCATGCGAAGGATGCTGTTGGGACTGCCACGCACACGGCGCACCAGGGATACTGCGCGTGCACGCATGGTAGTATAGAAACAATCCACGCGCGCCGCCGCGAACATCCCTGATGCGCTACAGAAACGAGGCAGTCCCATCAACACCCGGAACGCATTATTGTACTGGACCCTAAGGGCCCCATATGCCCGTTGCGTATACGCCGCCCACAGATTGCAGGTGTAGAGGGAAGTGCAAAACGCCTGAAACAAAGTGACCTTCACCTCTTTAGAGCACCTTGCAAATCTGCGGGCGATCATATTCGCCCTGACCGACAGGGCCCTTCGTTCCCTTTCCATGTCCAGGTCGTCTTTGAGGTCGGTCGCGATCACATGGCCTAAGTACTTAAAATGGTCCACTCTATCTATAGGGGTACCATTGAGGCAAATGGCAGGAACTTCCATTGTCTTCTTGCGACCGCACTCAAACACCATGAACTGGCTCTTGGTTGCGTTATATTTAAGTCCATGATCTGAGACATACGTTTCGCAGATTTTTAACAACTTGCGCAGCCCACACACCGACGCGCTCAGCAGCACCATGTCGTCTGCATAACTTATGTTGTTGACACAAACTCCATCCACATGACAGCCGACATGGGTTCTACTGAGCGCCTCGATTAGTCCGTTAACATACAGGTTAAAGAGCGTAGGTGAGGTCAACCCCCCCTGTCTCACCCCGCACTCCAACCTGTACTCATCAGATAGCACGTCTGACCATCTAACGCTGTTGACCTGGTTTCCATACCAATACTTAAATATTCGAATGGTTTCCTGCGGTAAACTGGTATTTTCCAGCTTCTTCCACAGTATGTCATAGGAAACCAGGTCAAAAGCCTTAGACAGATCGAGGAAACAGGCTACCACTGGTGTTTTACTTTTGGCATAATACCTGACAGTGTGCTTAAGACACAGAATCGCAGACTCTGTAGATAACTGTGGTCGAAAACCTAGTTGGTTATCATGCAGTTTAACATGGTTATTTAACTGTGAATTAAGCACACTATCAAGTATTTTGGCCGTGACTGTTGCCAACGAAATGGGTCTGTAGTTACTCCTTTCTGCCAGGTCTCCCGTCCTGTTTTTGACAATAGGTACGACGATCGTCCGCATCAGGTTAACTGGCAGATAAGAATGCCTAATACACAAGGTATAAAACATTGCCAACACTCTCGGTAAGTGGGGACCTGCATGTTGGAGGTGCTCAATAGAGAGACCGTCGTATCCCGGGGATTTACCTCCGGACATTGATTTTATAATTTTGGCAATGTCCTTGGCAGTAAGGCTAGGACCCACACTCTCAATCTCGGTCTCACTATCCAGCCCCCCCAACTTCGTTGGGCCTAAAGTCGATTTTATAATGAAATGGTCCTTAAAGAGGTTAGCAATGTCTTTTAGATCGCTAATGCCCTCAACGCTAGCCGGGTGACCACTCAAAGGTTTCAATTTATTAGTGGCCTTCCAAAAGGAGCGGAAATCCTTCTTTGAATGATGAGAGGTAATAATGTCCATCTTTATTTGATCTTCATGATCTTGGCACCATTTTAAGCGCGATTTAAAGACCTTGCGACTCTCACGCATCTCATTAAAAATAATACCACTTTCAGGCTTTCCAGCCATTATCCAATCATAAAACCTTTGTTTAGCCACCCGGTGAGCGGCACTAACATGTTTGTTCCAACCTACAATCCGTTTCTTAGCCCTCGGTTTCCCATCTCCCCGACCGACAGTCGCTGCACTCTTAAGCGCACCAACGATTTGCTCATATAGCCGGTCCAAAACTTTTTTATGTCCTTGTTCCTGACAATACCTATCGGCACAGGACTCTAATTCTATTGGAAAATTAACTAAACGCAGCCTTCGATGACATTCGTCGCGATAAATAACAACTTGTTCCGCTGTTCTCACCCCCCATAATACATTTTTATCTACATGAACCTGTCTTGTTGTTTTAGAGACTATAACATTAAGGTCACATTCTAAAAATATAGGAAAATGGTCCGACCACGTAACACAATTGTTATCTACATAAACATTGCGAACGGAAGTCACCGCCGACTGCGACAGTACAAAATGATCCAACCATCTTCTACATAGATGTGCATCACTAAAAAAAGTGTAGGTATCTGACGTAATCCCCAACTTATCTACGTCCACACAGCACCATTTTTGTTCGTTGCAATGGTTGATCATCTCACTATAAAAACGTTCGTGCGGATGAGCGTTAAAATCGCCCATTATGTATACTGATTCAATCCCACACTCATCAATTATCGCACTCACCGCTCCCAAGCAGTCCGTGAATTCGCCCAAGTTGTCTCTGCAGTCCGTAGGCATGTATACACTGACCACTAATAACGGTTGATTGTCATTTGTCATAATTTTGATCGCGCACAAACGAGAATTCTCGCACTGCACAACAGAAACATTTTTAAACGCCGATTTACGATATAAGAGGCCAACCCCGCCGTACGGACGACCGACCAGCATGCCCTCGCCGGTATTCATGGCAGACGTACCAGTTGCGCAGTAGTCCTCGTCAATTGTATTCAAGAATACAGTATCTTCAGGAGTTAGCCAAGTTTCTTGCAAAGCGACAATATGGCAGGTTCGGCACAACTCCTTAACAGTATCTATGGAGCGCTTCACGTTTTTGCAATTAAAGCTAGCAAATCTATATATCGTTCTATCCATTTATAATAACATCGCGGCTACACCAAAGGGAGCCTATTATCATGCTTGCCGTTCTCAGTTCTTGTTCCGATCGCGTGTTTATAATGAAAATGCACGAACTTACGAAAAATAATACCTTGCGGCCATATATTTTTATCCAGGAATAGAGATAATTTATTCGGACTAACAAAAAACTTGTAAGCTTTGTGACCTGTATCTCTTTTTATGTCGATCTTCTCTAAAAATACCTTTTCCTTCGTTTTGTCCATAATGTATTCGATAATGTCTTTTTCCTGTGTGTCTTTATGCACATTAGATATAAAAACCGGAGTCTTACGATCCGCAGCCTTAAATTTCGTATTAGAGTCGTTTGCCACGCCTAATTGACCTCTATAGCGATAGTTAGATTTCTTCTTCTTATACGTTACCGTTTCAAAACCGTCATCGTCCATCTTAATATCATTTTGTCTATTTTGTTCCGTAAGTTGCAAGGCGCACTGTCTGTCAGCACCAAGGCCTGTTCACTTCCTAAGAAAGTTATGTCCCCAAATAATTGCGCATGTGTGCGCCTTAATCTTCTATGTGTGCGTTGGCCTCCGGGAAAAAGTTGCGAGTAATAAAAATAAAAACATTTTTCTACAGCAACATTGCTCCCAACTCTTATTTAAATTATCACGAATTTTATACAATATTAATCATAAAACGGGACTTAAAACGCTTAAAACTTAATTACATGCGATTAAGTTTTATAATGAATATTTGCTTCCAACTGTCTTTATCAATGTTCATAAAATATATGGAGGGTAGGTACGTCTACCCACCATAATAAAAAATATATTTGTCAATGACTCTGTCCAACTGCTGTGGTTAAAGTTCATAACGAAAATTTTATTTATTAACTCTTTAAATAATACATACAACGTGTACCGCTACGTACCACTTAAGACTGTAAGTCTGTACCTACATGGATTACAGCAATGCACATAGAAAATGTGCTAAATGCGGAGCAACGGCTGTTGAAGCAGCCAGAGTGAAATTTACAACTTTAGTGGGTTCAGAAGGAACCGAGTCATAACGCATCTGGAAAGCGTATTAATTAACCGTGAAGAAATGTATGAATACAAGTTGGAAATCTGTGTAAAATGCCGTATGTAAAGTGTAGTGTATCTGTGTGTAAAGTGTAATAGGTAGGCATGCCTAATGTTATTTGTATAAAAGGTACTGAAAACTTTGTGAATGCGCTTTATTAATGTCTATTTTTTTATTAAGTTGCCAGTTGCCAGTTTTCAGTGTATATTTTTATATGTAAAACATTTTTTAATAAATAATATATATAATGTTATAAACATAAACATGCCTTTTATTTAAATCAATTGATAATACCACAAACAAGGGGTAATATTTGCATCTTGCATATATTTCGTGATATGAAGATAACAAATATGTTTATCAACAGAATTACTACCTACCAATACCCGCCAGGCTAAACCGGTTGTCAACTTTAGTTCCATTGGTACACAAAGACGACGCCACTAGTATAAACGTATAAACGGTTGGGGACATTTTTTTGTATGGAGTTACCGTTCTTCTCCTAGTGAGTATTATATTCTTTGGTCAGCACATTCGCTACTTATTTTACCCATCGATGTACTAGCGGGTTCAAGTTCAAACAGCTGTTCGCCCGAATGACTCATATCGCTCAACGCGCCCGCGCCGGCCGGCATAGGTAACGCGGTAGTTTTATCGCCCGCTACGCATTGTGAGGTAGATTGATCACTCGCTAATTCGATAGATGTACCTTTCTGATTTTCGTCGGATTGAAAAGGAAACAGGGTATGCTCTTTTACTGGTGTTTCACTAACCCTCTCACTCGTTTCCTGAATATGAGAACTATGAGATAATCCGACTGGGCCGCTATCCATACACCAGGCTCCGCGCCTATTGTTTACCTTACATACGGACAGACGCGCCGGAGGAGATCCTCTATTCATTGGTAACAATTCACTCTTTAATACCTCAAGATCGTTTAGTGTGGCGTAGTTCGATTTGACCGTGTCAATATCAGCTTGAAGCCGCACCAAATCTTTTAGTAGTTTCGTACAATCCAAATGGTCAAAGGTCACTGGCGGCAATTTTTCCAATTCTCTTGCCACAAATATAGGTATCATATCAGGATCTGTAGTCTTCATTAATTGTACAATGTCGTTAATGTCCCGTTGACCTTTGCCATCGCCTTTTCGCTGTATTTTTCGCTTATTTGTAGGCAGCGATTCGAACAGTAACGATTTTGACGTTTGAATTTCATCACTGGTAAACGCCGATGTACACAACCGCACAATTGATTCCTCGCCCATTACAGACAGTTTGTTCTGTATATAACACAACATTTCGTTTATCACTATTCGGCACGAATTACACTGCACCGACTTCGACATGTTTACGACACTCTCATATGCGCCGGTAACAACAGAAACCGTGCGTCACTAATGAGCGCGCACGCGATACTGACACCCATGACGACTTTTATGACATAGTGCATGGCCGCCATTTTGGATTCCAAAATGGTCATCATTTTCGAAAGCGGGGCCCCCTAAAACCTATAAAACGACATACATGACGACTTTTATGACATAGTGCATGGCCGCCATCTTGGAATCCAAAATGGTCATCATTTTCGAAATCTGCGCCCCCTAAAATCTATAAAACGACACCCATGACGACTTTTATGACATAGTGCATGGCCGCCATTTTGGAATCCAAAATGGTTATCATTTTCTAAATCTGCGCCCCCCAAAACCTATAAAACGACACCCATGACGACTTTTATGACATAGTGCATGGCCGCCATTTTGGATTTCAAAATGGTCATCATTTTCTAAATCGGGGCCCCCTAAAACCTATAACACGACATCCATGACGACTTTTATGACACAGTGCATGGCCGCCATTTCGGATTCCAAAATGGTCATTATTTTCGAAATCGGCACTCCCTAAAACCTATATATCGACACCCATCTCGACTTTTATGACAAAGTGTTTTGCTACCATCTGCATGCAAGACATTTCTATTATTTTTACGTACAAAAATGGCCCCCTGTCAACTTTCAATCGAGATTTAATCGATAATTTATTCGATTAATATTCAGATTAATTCAATTTCAATCTATGTTAGGTCGACTAAACTAATCGCCCAATAAAATTTAAGAATTAACTTTTTTTATTCCATTAATTAGTCGAATAAACAGTTAATCGATTAATGCCCATCTCTGACCACGGCATTTTTACACTTTGAGAATATCTGAAAACAAATCAACACAAGGAGCCATTTTGCAAATCCAGTAACATACCAGTAACTTTGTTATTACTTTTGACAGCGCGTGTCATGTGTCAACACAGAGTCGACACAAAGTCGAAACATTGCAACTACTTTGTGACTGCAATATTTCTCAGCCTTAAACCATATTTATACATCATAATTAACAAGTTTCGTAGTATGTAAAGCGTTATTTCTGTTATTTAAGTATAGTATACGCATCGAAGTACTAAAAATGCTTCAAATAATATAGTTATGAACACAGGTACTGAGAAGTAAACAATTTCATTTCCGGCTAAACTAAAACAATGTGGTGGCGCGTTGATTATATTACACTTAGTTTATCAAATCACTCGAGCAGTTTAATTCCCCATAATAATTTAAGTCCTATTGTAATATAAATGCAAACAATATATAATTACGTCTTGTAATCCGTTTTAGAGATGGCGTATTAATGTTACTTATTTTTATTGAAATATTTTTCCATCTGACAGTTTCCATTTGACAGGAACAAAATGAACGAATGAACGAATGATTTTGGCATAAAGTAGTCGCAAACCCGAAACAATGTGTGCACACGGCGACCACACTTTATGTCACTTTGTGTCATGTGTCGACCCTTCCCCATTTCTGGTAACTGTGTCGACACGGCGACGACTCTGCGACTGGAATTGTGACCGAAACAGACGGTGTCGACACAAGATGTGTCAACACCGCGTCGTAACGGCGACTGGAAATGGTTGTATGGGTATCGAATGAGATGATGCCTTTACTGATACTGGTTAGCAATATGTAATCATACTACATACCTATATGAGGCCTGGACGTTAGTGAGATGACGATTCACTCAGTGCTGGTGTCCTACTTTATTACCTGCATATAAAATAAGTTTCACCTGATTATCCACCTGGTTTCTTGAACCTCATAGTCGCCTCCAAACCTCCCCTTATAGCGACCCCATTCCTCACACTAAGTTTACTATAAGTTCATATTAGCCATCAACAATTCCCTCGGATCACTGTTCACTCTGAATACTGATATACGTTAGTCACAATTTACTTGAGGCACATCATTAATCTAATAACACCATAAGAAAGCCGTTGAATTGATCCCCAAAGCAAAATTCTCCCTCCGTCGATCTGTTCGCACATTAACCTCCCTTTCTTACTATCGTTCGGCGTCTACCCTCTTGTCTTTTCCTAAAAAATCACAATAACCTAGAAGCGGTTATTTAACTTAAACATGACTGCGAGCGCCATCTACTCCATGACGCTGGCAACTATTAGCCGGTTCGCATGTTCGCGACAATTGTATTATTATTTCCACAATAATTACTGTCAGACTATCACATAAATATTATTATTTGTACTTATACACTTTTTCTTCGGTTTATTTCAATTACTTGCAACATATTTTATAAACCTGAAACATAGGTATACACCTTGTATGTCTGCTTCCTATCCTGCCATTGGTAAGTATGTCATTTAACTTCAATAAACATCTTCCAACGAACCAATGGAATTACATTATTCTAACCATTGTAGTGAATAAAAAAATAATGTTTAAACGTTGTAGTGAATAAAAATGGGGTTTAAAGCTTGATAGAATGTAAGGCAGGAAACGTGATGTTTTTGACTGATTTCGCTAATTAATGGAAATAATGTCACGGGTAGGATCTGCCGTAAAACATTGAACTTTTGGAGTACATGGGTCCTCTTGTTGAATTAACCTGGTTATTGGGAGTCTAGTGGGATGTTGAGAAAAGATAAGGCCAAATAAATAACATGCAATTTAATTATGTATACTAATTCGATACATGGCACACCGCCTAAACGGGCGCTAGGAACAATGTGATATAACTGTGCAAGCCATCGGCGGCTGCAGGCCGACGCTATGGTAATTCTTATCCTACGATCGCGAGACGGGCGAAACGCGGAGTTTTGGCCAAAACCTAAAACGAAAGTCTAGTGCACTCACGGATACCGGGTGTAGCTTTCATCCTGGAACTTAGCGTAGCAGGTAGAACATTGTATGCCGGCGGCAGGCGTTCATCGAGCCCCAGCTGTGACAAGCTAAGGCGAGAACAACCCGCGGCGCTCGGAGTTTCACGGGAAGGACCCGCGCGAAGACACCTTGGAATCGTCGGGTGGCAGCATAGCCATCCGACACACGGCCTGCAGATCAGGGCCGCGTCCTACGGCGTAGAAGCAGCGTCAAGATGACGCTCAGCAGAATCGGGGGCGCGCAACGACGCGCCAGGAGACACGACCACCAGCCGTGCTCATGTCCATCGGCGACACGGGACGCACTGGGTAAATTACGCGCACAATTCACGCACAGCGATATACGCACATTACAAATCGGTCTCCCACCAGCCGGACCAGGCGGCGGAAGGAGACGAGGCAATTCCTTTTAATCTTTAACCAGGAGCCATCTACATGCTAGCGTATCTCCATTCCAAGTGTAAGTGACAGTTCCAAATCTTCACCTACCGGTCACGTCGCGTTTCGATTCACATCAACACATTAAACGTCAAGCCAACTTAAATCTTTTCCAAATCAAATAATTCTCAAAACATATAAATGTTCATTAATATTTTAAGTGTTTAATAATAATTACCAATAATTACATTTTTATTGTACGTTTCTACCTTATTTCCTTTGGAATATCCCCTGCTTATGCCGTAACTAAACGCGTTATTTTATGGCTGTCATTGCGCTTTGACACTGACAACTACCCAACGAAAGTCTTTTTTATGTTTCTAAATAGTTTCATAAATGATTCTAAAATACTAATTAAATCAGGATGTGACCTATTTGAGCAGTTAGAGTGAACCACGAGGATCATTTTCGTGTGCATAAAGTCTAGTTCTGTGCAGCACTTTTCATGCAATTTGGATGACAAGTTTCGCCAAAGTGGCATGGTTGTTTGGACTTGTTTCTTCGAAACTAGTTAGCCAGGAGGCAGGATACTTTGATCAACCTACAGCTAAGAAGGTATACTACAGTTTTACATAAGTGTCATACTCTGGTGTATGTTATTCTGTCGAAAATGCGACACTAATGTTGTACAGGTTATGTTGTATGAGAAAGTATATGTTTGCTATAGGAAATTATGTAGCATCGCTACAATATCCCCTCTCTCGGCAAAGAGGTTAAGTCCGCTTAACCGAGGCAGCCGGGGTAACCGGGCAAAAATATATTAAGCGGATACCAAATCAACAAGTCCATTAGGACATTAATTATGCATACAGATATACATATTCGTTTAACAGAAAGCTTAGCACCTTATTTATTAAGCATGCTAAAATCTACCTATGTCCATCTCTGGGACTGCAAGTTTTATTTCTAAATTTTAACTCTACTAGAAAGCACAGTGCGTGGCCACTACACTGTGGTTTCTGCAACCTAACTAAAAATATTTTTTCCAATTCAAGTAATCCTAAATTGACTGGTCTGACCACTATTCAACATGAATAATAATAAGATATTCTTATTTCTAAGATTCACTAAAGTATTTAAATCCTAATTTAAATATTAAGTATTTTCAACTATATTTATAAATTCTTACTATTTAGTATATTACAAGTAGTCATATACATAGTGCAATATTAATAATTAAGTTTAATATAGCATGCCCTACTATGTACATGCCTATGACTACAAAATTAAGTTACTAGTACCCCAATGTAATGTGGTGACTAGTTGCTAATTTATATCTCCAAATTATATTAATAATAGTGGAGGCTAACTTGTAGCTCACACTCAAGTCAAATCCCAATGTGTAGCCAGCGGGCTTACACTAAGTGGAAAAAGAGAAAACTTGGTTTTCTTTTTCATGTCTAAGTCATGGAATTATATCCAATATAATTACATCACCCTGGACCCTTAGGGTGTGTAGTCACAAAAAAAATTGATTTCCCAGGAAATGCTTAAAAAAAATCTTGACCAAATGAGTCAAGGAAGTATGCATACTCAAAAAAATGGGCTGTTACCTAAGTTCACCCGAATAATAAAAATAAGTTGCTAGCTTGAAAATACACCTTGTAAAATATAATATTGAGCATAATGTCACTGAACCAATGCTTTTAAATTAAATGGTAACTGGTTTTTTCCCAGATTACCTTAACTACAAAGCGGTTTGCTCTAGCAGTCGGAAATTCGGAGGTTGTGTGACGAATCAGGAATACTGCTCCATGTGGAATGCAGCATGCCGTTCAACAACATGTCCCTACCTTTAGCGAATACAAATGGTGCATGTTTCAGTAGAACTTTAAAAAAAATGCTATGCAAAGATAGCTGAAATTGAGGTAGGTTCTAAGACCAATTTCCTCAAATTTCAAAAAAATAAAACAAAATAATATGAACATTTAAGTTCTATAAAATAGTTCTATTTAGAACCGAATAAGTCAAAATCAAAAACATTTAGAGCGTCTCGTCTATCATACTAAGTCTCCGGAATGAAAAGTTCGAGTTGGTTTGACAAATGAAAATGAATAAATATTTTAATACTTTTGAAATGGGTGGGCCGGGCGGGCGGGTGTCTAACGCGGCACCCCGTGGTCGCGTATTAAACAATGAGGCATTAGGCACGGGTAGGGGTGGGTAGTTAAGGTATCCCCCCCCTCCTACTTCATAAAATTCCTCTCCTTCCCCGTCCGGCATGTCGGTAGAAAAAATGGTTTGCTTGTGTCAGGGTATGTAATAAAGTATAATAAATTGATAACACTTCACTTTATACAGGAAGTGTTAAAATAAATTACCACTTTGCTCTCAAATGAAGCGTGGTGGAAAAAATAATTTGTGGCTAAGCGCTATGCTAATTAGTCATAGTGTAGCCTAATAAAATTGTAATAATTGATAAATATGCTACCCTGTCACAAGTAAACTTACAAATCAATTAATATTTAATTTTTAAACCACATAATTTCGCCAAATTTTTCAAATATTAAGTTTTTTTAAATGACAAAAAATTATAAATTGATGATATCGCTTTCCCAAGCTCACAGTAACCAGGTATATATTTAAATTGAGCTTTCTTCGGGCGCCATTGTAGTGAATAAAAAAAATAAGATTTAAATGTTGTAGTGGATAAAAATGTGATTTAATGCTAGGTAGAATGTAAGGCAGGAAACGTGATGTTTTTGACTGATTTCGCTAATTAATGGAAATAATGTCACGGGTAGGATCTGCCGTAAAACATTGAACTTTTGGAGTACATGGGTCCTCTTGTTGAATTAACCTGGTTATTGGGAGTCTAGTGGGATGTTGAGAAAAGATAAGGCCAAATAAATAACATGCAATTTAATTATGTATACTAATTTGATACATGGCACACCGCCTAAACGGGCGCTAGGAACAATGTGATATAACTGTGCAAGCCATCGGCGGCTGCAGGCCGACGCTATGGTAATTCTTATCCTACGATCGCGAGACGGGCGAAACGCGGAGTTTTGGCCAAAACCTAAAACGAAAGTCTAGTGCACTCACGGATACCGGGTGTAGCTTTCATCCTGGAACTTAGCGTAGCAGGTAGAACATTGTATGCCGGCGGCAGGCGTTCATCGAGCCCCAGCTGTGACAAGCTAAGGCGAGAACAACCCGCGGCGCTCGGAGTTTCACGGGAAGGACCCGCGCGAAGACACCTTGGAATCGTCGGGTGGCAGCATAGCCATCCGACACACGGCCTGCAGATCAGGGCCGCGTCCTACGGCGTAGAAGCAGCGTCAAGATGACGCTCAGCAGAATCGGGGGCGCGCAACGACGCGCCAGGAGACACGACCACCAGCCGTGCTCATGTCCATCGGCGACACGGGACGCACTGGGTAAATTACGCGCACAATTCACGCACAGCGATATACGCACATTACAAATCGGTCTCCCACCAGCCGGACCAGGCGGCGGAAGGAGACGAGGCAATTCCTTTTAATCTTTAACCAGGAGCCATCTACATGCTAGCGTATCTCCATTCCAAGTGTAAGTGACAGTTCCAAATCTTCACCTACCGGTCACGTCGCGTTTCGATTCACATCAACACATTAAACGTCAAGCCAACTTAAATCTTTTCCAAATCAAATAATTCTCAAAACATATAAATGTTCATTAATAGTTGTAGTATTTTAAGTGTTTAATAATAATTACCAATAATTACATTTTTATTGTACGTTTCTACCTTATTTCCTTTGGAATATCCCCTGCTTATGCCGTAACTAAACGCGTTATTTTATGGCTGTCATTGCGCTTTGACACTGACAACTACCCAACGAAAGTCTTTTTTATGTTTCTAAATAGTTTCATAAATGATTCTAAAATACTAATTAAATCAGGATGTGACCTATTTGAGCAGTTAGAGTGAACCACGAGGATCATTTTCGTGTGCATAAAGTCTAGTTCTGTGCAGCACTTTTCATGCAATTTGGATGACAAGTTTCGCCAAAGTGGCATGGTTGTTTGGACTTGTTTCTTCGAAACTAGTTAGCCAGGAGGCAGGATACTTTGATCAACCTACAGCTAAGAAGGTATACTACAGTTTTACATAAGTGTCATACTCTGGTGTATGTTATTCTGTCGAAAATGCGACACTAATGTTGTACAGGTTATGTTGTATGAGAAAGTATATGTTTGCTATAGGAAATTATGTAGCATCGCTACACCATGATCCCATGAAATACTGAGTACACCAGAGTACAGTTCGAATGTTTAGGTACTTTACCATTTTATCGTTACGTTTAACGTTTCTAAATGATAAGACCTAGGCTTTTGGTCTTTTGAGTCTTAGTGCTCAATTAGTACAATAAATGTGTACTCTTGGGTAGATCAATAAAGTGGTTCAAGCTACAACTTTAATCTACTAGTTTTACTTAATTAGTTAGCCTCAACAAATTAAACATCAGGCAAACTGTCATTGAGAGCGATCAAAATCACGGTTAATTCGAATACTTATTGTTTTTATTTTATAATGTGTAGGTACCTACACACAGTATTTAGTTATTTGTTTCTGTTTTGATTTAATGTATCGGTTCTGAGACAATAGAACCGTTTTTCCCCCGAAGGGTAAAAAACGGATATTTAGGTTCCTGCCGAAGCTTGAACCACATTATGAGATAACACCCTTGTAACTCAGCCCTAATCAAGCGAATTCATCAACTAGTAGCGCCATCTATCGCGCTACCCAAGTACTAATGTCGCCCGGTTGCCAGCGCTCGGCTGCTTTCTCTTCAGTACCACATAAGCCGGCAAGGCCCTTAGGTGTGGTTCAAGCTTCGGCAGGAACCTAAATATCCGTTTTTTACCCTTCGGGGGAAAAACGGTTCTATTTAGGTGTCCATGCCTTCGCTTGAACCACATTATGAGACGTGTTTAAACCTCTGCCGGCGCTGGCCCGGGCGTACTGTGACTGATAATATTTAAATTTATGCAAAAATCACATGATAAGAATATGGGCTTGAAATTTATTCCATATCGATATACTAAAGGATTGTTTACGTCAAACCTTACTAGATTTTCCTTATTTGTAATTACCGATAGATGAGACAATTGTTAGCACGGACTGGCAACATAAGTTATCCATTGTGACTATAAAACTTTTTATATAAAACAAAACTGTGTGACTATTAGTTGAAAGACTGTCCCTAATATCATAATTAAAGACATATAAGTAGGTACTTGTAGGTCGTACAAATTTAAGTGTAACCACTATCTGAAGTAGTAGCTCTGATGCGTGTAACGTGAACCTCATCGAGTGAGTTTTACATTTAACCCGTCCAAACTACCTGATGCTTTCCTTACAATAGCCACTAGGTGATAAAAAGGTTTTGTTGTATGATGTAATGATATTACTACTACTTATCTACTGCTTAACACAAATATAGCACTGCCGGCCCATCCACTGTTTAAAATTTTGTAACTAATTGGAAAAGCTTGGGTCCTCTCTGATTTATTGTATTTTCCAACAATTTAATGTAAATTGGTAAGTTGCATCATAGACCAGATGTGATGTAATATGACTTTTAATGTGGACAAATAACCAAATGTTTGTATATGTACCCACTAGAATACGATATTAACATTATTTAGATATTAATACATAGTTATTGACTACTAGGTATACCAGGTTTATTTGTTAATGGGCTATCCTTACATAAGGACAACATATTCCGTAAATGTGTTAGAAATTATAAACATGATGTTCTTATTTCTTATTTGTGGAAGTAATTGAGATTTATTTCGAATCAAGTACTCCTCTGCCTGAAAGTAGCGTCAGAAAGTGAAGAATAAAATACAACACTTCATGATTTAATGTATGCGTTACTAGTAACAACTCTCAACAACCTAGCAGTAGTTTCAACTGAGGCGATAATACATTCTTCCTTACTGATTAGTTTTAGGTGAGGGTTGCTTTAAAAACTACCATATTAATAGTAAGCCATGAAAAGATATTAATTCTTATATGAAATGGTAGGCTCCTACTTATTTTAAGTGTCATTTATGCTGCTAAATTTACTACTCCCCACAGATAACTGAAAACTTGCCAATTAGGCTGGTGCCGGGTCAACCAATCTTTAAATGATGTGCTTGTCAGTCATGCAAGCGAATAAACGAATGAACAGAATCACTGACACGCAGGTGACAACCGTATGGAGGCGATGATTATGAATTTAAAGTGATGCTGACAACTCTAGTTGTTGTGG
This sequence comes from Cydia splendana, assembly GCF_910591565.1. Classification (NCBI taxonomy): domain Eukaryota; kingdom Metazoa; phylum Arthropoda; class Insecta; order Lepidoptera; family Tortricidae; genus Cydia; species Cydia splendana. The sequence goes on along the minus strand of NW_026946888.1, from coordinate 725,180 downwards.
ATGGCATCTCACCATGATGTTGTGCGTAGACTGAAGATCCGTCTACCAGGTAGGATATTTTAGAAGATTTTTTAATCTTTGAATAATTCCAATGCCTTCACCTATAATTTTTAGGCTAATTATAATAAAGGCTTGTAATTGTAGGTTGTTTAATGTTCACTCTTTCTGGTGGCAAGCTGATTCCCAAACTGAAGATTATATGGTTCGCGCGCTGGTAATGGATTGTGCTTTATTGTTAGACTTAGCACGATTTGTGAGTTTTTAATGCTTTCGTATACATACGATCTTCTAATAAGAGTGTAAAAACCTCTTGACTGACGATGAAAGACTCTTTGAGTAAGAGTAGGGGAGGTGGACTTATCCACTTTAAATTGTAGTGCAACCTTTTCAAACCAATTGCGGAACTTTCTTAACACCCAGACAAATTAAAACATTATTATTATTTATATATGGTCCGAACCAGTAAGTTCTTGGCATTATACCATTGCAGTGGCATAAACCACGGGTGTCTCATGATGTCATGATGTCATCTAATCTCAAGTGCTGCCAGCACCGGCGCGCGCGGGCGATGCTGTGGCACAATTCCTGTCAAACCTTAACACGTGTAGACGCGTTCATTACCAAATATTAATTTGATTACTTAATTTGTACTTTGAAGCCCCAATCCGCATTAGGCCAGCGTGGGGGCTATAGCCCAAGCCCTCTCGCGAGTGAGAAGAGGCCTGTGCCCAGTAGTGGGACGTATATAGGCTGAATTATTATTATTATTAATTTGTAGGTACTTTTGATTAGAAATTTAGCAATACAAGGACGTTGTATGTTGTTTATTGGCTTTCGTGCAATTAAGTTGTGTATCATTTGATTATCTTGAGGGAACCCTAGGGTTAATTAGGCATCATGATGCCCACAAATAAACAATTATTTGATGATCTAGGCCTTTCTGCGACATATTATATTTATGTCACTACCTTGACGTAATCATAGTATAAATAATAGTATGTACTATTACGACAGATTTTGACCACAAGGTGGTGCAAGCGCGAGCAGGCGTCCATTCTATAGCGGTGCGCGGCAACTACTAGTGCTAGACACCAAAATTAGCGACGCGACGAAATCGCGGAGTGAGCTACGCCTGACGTAACGTTGATATATGTCTACTGACATCTCATATATACTGTATTTAATGATATAAGCATATTATCATGAATATATAAATATATGAATTGTAGTTGTCTTCACAACTAATGCTGTAATTCGATTAGCGGCGCATCTGCCCTATAACCAAGACACGATGATTTTGTAGGGTACTACACCTGGAATTGATTGCATTGAAGATGACGTTTCCAATTACATGCTCTACGAGACCTGTTACAACAGTATGCTGTAAACCCTGGACTACAACCTTTCAGCTAAGCTTATAATACTTAGATCTGGCAATGACTGCAGAACTAGTGTTGATTTTCAGAGTAAATTGCAGGGTCTATTTAACCGGCGAACATATTTGTAGTCATATTTCGCTTAGATCGTGCATTTTGCCTGAACCACCGTATGTTGTTATTCTTCTATAAAATCACGCGAGTACTTCCTTATCTGCAAAGGGAACCTCTCATCTGGAAATCGAAAGAAGGATATTTCTGATCCGTGTTCTTTCAGAATCCGGTATCTGCTATCGGTGACTGCCTGCAAATTTTTTCTACATATTACGCATGTGTGTACGTTTACGTACGTTATACGTTTTTCTGTACGTTGGCTTGCCCCGCAGTCCACATGGTTTCAAAGTTTCTGAAGTGACTTCATTTTAATTTGTCTATTTGGAAAAATTATACAATCATCGTTTAGATTTAAAGCCGTGGACCGTGGCTGTTGGTTCGACAGCTTAGTTCCCTTAGTCGGCTTCACCTTCACCTCTAATTCAATTCGCGATTTTTCGAAACAGAATCAGTAACACCACTCTAACTACCGAAAAATCTTTTCATAAATTCTTTATTTATTTACATAACTTGAAGGAGCGCTTCATCTTCTACATAGGCATAACATTTACCACTAAAGAAACCGATGTTTCACCTATTGAACAATCATGGGTAACTATGCGGATTGCCATACTAAATTAATATTTTACTAGTTGGTCCTTTTAGACATATACCGCCTGTTTCCGATAGTTATATTACCAGTAAGAGTTCATTCATTTCCTTTGAAATTTAACTATGTAACGTTTATGGTCAACGTTTTATGATGCATGATTGTTATACCAACGGCAGGTCGATAACACAACCGGCTGCTTAGATAATCTTCCGAAGTGGAGCTTGTTACTTACAGCATTTGAACCTAATTTCACAAGTTTCTACCTGACTGATGTGAATGGAGCACTAATTACATTATAAATGCCTTTGTCAGTTCGGTCTATTGGACGGAATGCGATGGAAGGTACTTGCTGTTTTCTACGTGTTTCTCTTAGTTCAGTGGTCTCTGTTTCACAGCTACATAGTAGACGATTTAAAGTAAGTAAAAGATTTCTCTTTGTAACAGGCCGCAATTTTTTAGCTAATGGTCAATATTTAGAGAGTATACAGGAGATGCTTCAGTATTCCCAAAGACACTATCAACCTGACTAGTCATTCATCATTCAAAAGAGGGATTTAGTGCGATGATTTTTCACTAATATATACGAGTATCATAAACTCTATTCTTTTCAGGTTTAGAGCCGCAATAAAGAGATATCTCTTGTTAGCCTATGACAGAGCCGTAAATGAATTGGCATTATACTTGTATTGGTATTCCTATTCAGAAGAGGGAGTTTTAGTTTTCTTTCCTTCTTTAAGGCTAACGTCAATTTTCTTGCCTCCCCCTCTCTCTTTATGGTATAGGATCTAGTTGGGCAAAGTATAACACAAGGTTTTTCACTTTGTACTTTTCCCTTTTCACAGTTTCTTAACTGCTATTTTTCATGGCCAGTTAGTCATACAGTTTAGGATCCTCAGAATGTATATTTTTGGTTTGTTTGGTATCTCACGGCAACTGTTTGTTATCGACCTAGACCAACATTTGTACACGACCAAGACGGAAACCTTCCTTTTTCCTGGCAGGTTGAGACAATTACTGTAACTGCATTTCATTATCAATATCGCGCCAAACCCGCTAATAGCAATTCTGCTGCTCGTCGTTCTAAAATAAGGTGACACACCATTTGGTCGGCTACAATGATGATAACGCCCACTAAGTCGTGCATTGGTTCATGACCATGCAGATTTTAAATGCGAGGCCGACTGTGCAGACATCGAACGATAAAGCGACCAATAAGACGTCCGCTACCGTATTAATGGTAGACCATGAGACAACGGTTTTTGTTTAACAAGACAACATCATTTCAATGTCATTTCAGAGGACGATGCGATATCATCTCATAGGACGACGTATTAATGTCTCACGATACGCCAAAATGTAGTCTTATGGAACAATGCAATGTAGTCCTATGGGACGCAATATCCTCTCACGGGACGATACCACAGGATGGCGCAATGTCTTCTCACATGATGACGTAACTCATCGCGATGCCTGTCGTATCACAGGATGACGCCTTATTGTTTTACAGGACGACGCTTGATGTCCCACAGGACGATGTCATGTCATCTCACGGGACTGAGTGAGACGCGCAACGATGCTTGTCGTCCAACGGGACGACGCTGTGTGCCATTTATACCCGTAGGTATTCTTTTTATGATGATGGCTATAAGAGCTCACTTAGTCTCATCGCTGGGCCACGGGCACTGAGCGGAATGTCACAAGGTCTTTTAACGAGACGATGCTCGTCGTCTTACAAGACGCTGCCATGTCGTCTGTCAGGACAATACCATGTCGTGTGTCAGGACGATACCACGGGACGACGCCTTGTCGTCTCACAGGACGACGTCTTGTCGTCTCACAGGACGACGTCTTGTCGTCTCACGGTACGACGCCTTGTCGTCTCACGGGACGACGCCTTGTCGTCTCACGGGACGACGCCTTGTCGTCTCACGGGACGACGCCTTGTCGTCTCACGGGACGACGCCTTGTCGTCTCACGGGACGACGCCTTGTCGTCTCACGGGTTGACGCCATGTCGTCTCACGGGACGACGCTTTGTCGTCTCACGGGACGACGCCTTGTCGTCTCACGGGACGACGCTTGTCGTCTCATGGGACGACGCCATGTCGTCTCACGGGACGACGCTTGTTGTCCCACAGGACGAGGCCATGAGGCGTAAGTACCCGTGTACTTTTTATGACGGTGCCTGTAGGAAGGTCACTGCGTCTCGTCGCTGGGCCATGGGCACCGAGCGGAATGTCACGAAGTTGGAGGTTTTCAAAATATTTTTAAGATTTAAATTTCTTGATCTTTTTAAACTTGCTTTGTAAACGTGTTGCTCGGCTGAGTTACAAAAGCGTACTGCAGAGAAAGCAGCCGAGCGCTGGCAACCGGGCGACATTAGTACTTGGGTAGCGCGATAGATGGCGCTACTAGTTGATGAATTCGCTTGATTAGGGCTGAGTTACAAGGGTGTTATCTCATAATGTGGTTCAAGCGAAGGCATGGACACCTAAATGTATAATTTCTAATGTATGTATTGTCTCAACCGCATACCTAAGAGTTTTGGCATCCTTAATTATTGTAAGTTTATGCATGTGACTGAAATAAGGAAATATATTTTCCGGTAAAGTGCCTTTTTAATTACACTTAATTATAATTAGTCATCACATCACACACATCACTCATCTTCATCTGAGTAGGTGTACCTACTACCTAGGTAGTTAAAAAGGGACTTCGTCATCTACACTGTTAACCGACAAAAGTCGTATGTCTATTTACAAGACATTAGGTTAACTGCTGGTCACTAGAGTTTTTTCTGTTAGTACCTTAGTCATGGTTGCCTTGGGTATAGTTTCGTAGTTTAGTTAAGTAAGCAGTGCTTCCTCACCGTGTAAGGCTCCCCGCATCGCCACTTCAGTTTTTACAGCATTGACTTTAGGTACTACATGACATGATGTAGGCCCAGCGTCTATTTACGTACCTGTTGTACTTGGGTTTGTAATTGAGCTTTGCTTGTATTCCGGCTCTAAAATAGATTGGAATTGGGATTTATTATATGAAATCTGGGTCATATACGATTTTGAAGAATTGTATATCCTTATCTATTTATAGGTTTTATTTGGGCAGTTTAGGCATGCCTCTGTGTCTGTGTGTGTGTGTGTGTATAAATAAGTCATTTATATAGTTATGCAATTATTTATATGAAAATAAGTCTATCATGAAGATTGTACGCTAACACAAACAATTTCTTAAAAATAATCATATGATGCCTTGAGAACCGGGAAGAACCGGGAATCCCGGTTCCGGCCATGCCCAGAACCGGGATTTTTTTTTTTTTTTTTTTATATTTATTCATGATACACTAAAATACATTTTATAAATAACATAAAACTCGCCAAACTGTGAAGTTTGATGGCGAGATACGCTCTTTTTTATGCAAGTAACTTAACCTATTTGGGTCACACCCGTTTTATAGTATCTAGTACTTGAGACTCAAGTCATAAATAATAATAATAATGAAAAACGGGTTATATTATATGTACCAGAGTCGTTAACTTTTATCGTGTTGTCCACAGAAGTGACCTTTTCTAAAAACGTGTTTGACCCATTTACTTAATTCTAACAAGTTTACAGTTGTTTCTGTGATTTACATTATGATCTCTAAATTAAGCAACAAACAAATGAGCATTTATTTTACCTTACCTATAGCTATTTGACGGTGACTCATTAGTCTCATTACCAAGCAGAAAACCCTTTAACTTAGACTTTAATATAGTTTTGCTTACTTTGGGAGTTTGCCGTAGTATACTAATGTTGTTGAATATTTTTGGTACTATATGTTGCGACATTCTTTTGCCATAATAGTTTGTAGTTTTTAATTGTATTAGTTTTTGTTCTCTTACACGTCTTGTATTATACTTATTGCTAATTTTTATTTTGTGGTCGTCACTGTAGTAATGCTCTAAACCTATTAAATATTCAACTTTTTTGTGTACCGGTAAGATCTTACATAATGGGAATAACTTATCATACTCTTTGTTGCATTCTTCCATACCTTTTTTGCTAACGAGGAACTTAATTAATCTAATTTGTAGTTTTTTAATATCGTTAATGTACGTTATAAATGTTCGGCCATAAACAATAAGACCATAACTAATTAGGGAGTCGGCAAGTGCGTAATATACTACTCGTAATGTGCTTTTATTTAATGTACTCTTTAGTTGATAAAACTTTGCCAGTACCGACCTTAATCTATTACATATATCGTTGACATGTGGCTTCCAATTAAAGTTCTTATCAATTGTTAAACCTAGGTATTTAAACGTTTCTACATATACTAGCTTATCACAGTTACAGTTACGCTTATTGGCATGTAAACAGTCATATGTGTGTCCTAATATATCCAAACTCTGTGGGTTAATCGTTTTTGCTTTATAATTGTATGGCGAGTGTATATGCATGCATTTAGTTTTGGAGAAATTCAGGATGATTCCGTTATCATGTGCCCACTTCGTAATACTTTCAAAGTCTTCTTGAACACACTTCTGTATCTCTGATACGTCCTTTGAGGCATAAAGTAGACACATGTCATCTGCATACATATACACTCGACAGTTATTTACCACATTGGATACACTATTGACGTGCATCTAGGGCTTGCAATTCGAATATTCGAATATTCGAATTTGTCGAATATTCGGCCTGTTTTGATATTCGAATATTCGGCCGCTCAGGTTTCGAATATTCGAATATTTTTTATTACTATAAAAAATCTATTTAATCCGCTGCAGTTACAGTTTCTGTGTGTTTTCCGGGTATTTACAGACTTACAGTGAATGAGTAATGGTAGGTACCCAAATACGAAGGAAATAATATTTTTACTGTATTCCTCTCGATAGACTTCGTGAATACAGTGAAACCTAACTCAATTTGAAAGAAAACGAAATCAAAAAGTATGTTATTTTTACGGTGCATAAGTTTTAAGTTAAAGGGTCATTCTGTTTATTAAGAATAAACCTTGCCCGCACTTATCGCAATTCTGAAATTTGATCATACCAAATCTGCCCAAGTGCCCAACTATTACGGTGCATAAGTTTTAAGTTAAAGGGTCATTCTGTTTATTAAGACTAAACCTTGCCCGCACTTATCGCAATTCTCAAATTTGATCATACCAAACCTGCCCAAGTGCCCAACTAGGTAATCTAACTATGCACCTTTAGCTGACAAATAATCCAGTAGTCAACTAACTTTTTCCCTTAAATATTCCAATATTATATAATTAAGCCGACCATTAATTAAGGCCTCTGAGTGACTACAAGTTAATTTAAATCAGAAAATAATTACCTACTAAAAAAAAATTCTTACATACCTAGGTTTGGTTTAGATGATTAAAGTTATATTATTGCACTCAACGGCGCATTTATAATAAAAGTTTTATCTAGAAATATTGAATACGTCTTATTTTGGCGTTTTACTTGTTTTTATAAATGTGGGCATCTCATTGTAGGATGATAAAATCTAGTCAATTAAGTGGATTTCTGCAAAATATCATTAGTTTTAGCAATATGTGAAATAAGCTTTTGAATAAAACGATAATAAACCGATTTCTCGTTCTTTTTCTTATTTTTTATAATATTCGAATAATTATTCGAATATTCGAATATGTCGTCAGAAAAAGTCGAATATTCGAATACCTGAAAGTTTCGAATATTTGCAAGCCCTACGTGCATCGCATATCCCACGGGACCATACACCGAGCCGGTCGGCACCCCGAGCTCCACGACCGCTGCTTCCCCGGTCACTCCCGCGACGCTCGTGCGTATCCTTCTATTGGTCAGAAACTGTTTGAACCACTTATTTGTGGGACCACGAATTCCGCATTCGTCCATCGCTTGTAATAAAATATCGTGGTCCAAGGTGTCAAAAGCTTTTTTATAATCAATATAAAGGGCTATTAATTGTTTACCGGAATCTAGACATTCATTTACATAGTCAGCGAAGCCCAGTAAGGCCGAAACAGTACTGCGCCCTTTCCTAAATCCATGTTGCGTTTCTGAAAGTATTTTGTGGCGCTCCAGAAACGAACTTATTTGTTTAACAACAATTTTTTCCACAATCTTATCAATAACAGACAATATAGCTATGGGCCTATAGTTAGCATATTCTAAGTGGCTCCCTGACTTAAATATGGGCCTTATAATTGCTTCTTTTAATTGGTCGGGATAAATACCACTAGTTAGGCAAGAATTCACCAGGTTGGATATAATAGGACTAATTTGATTTCGAAGATACTTGATGTCTTTAACACGTATGCCGTCAGCTCCAGCTGCCTTATCACAGGACAATGTATTGATGACCTTTTCCACGTCAGCAGGGCTCACCTTACTATACCTAAAGCTGACGTCACACGGTATTACATAATTGTTTCTGTCAAGAAATTTTGTGTTACAGACGTGTTTGATCTCACGTATTTCTTGCGTAAATGTTTTTGTAAAGTTTGTACAGATTTGAGTAGTATTTTCAGTTCTGCCTAAGTATTTCAGTATAACCTCGTCTAGACTCATTTTACCCCTCCCCAGCCAAGAGTTTATGTTCGACCAAATTTTTCTAAAATCCCCATTACATTTGAAAATTTCGGATTGTCTATATTTATTTTTAGCCTCAAATACTAACTTATTCACCTTATTCCTAAATTTTGTATATTCCAGTCTTTTACTCATACATTTTGGTTGAGATTTCCATGCTCTAAATAAGTAATCTCTACGCATTAATAATTTATATAAGTAATTGTCTATCCACGGCTGTGTGTTCCTTTTGCTATTGTTTTGCACTTTAACTACAATGGTGCTTTCTTTATAGATACGATTAAACACTAAACATAATATTCGAAATAAAACGAGCGGACATGTAATTGTAAGTAACTGAGACCAGTCGAAAGTATCTAGCTTTTGTTTAACCAGTTTTTCACTTATTACTTCGCGGGAGGTACTAAAGGAGGAATTAAATTCTTGGTACCGGGACCGGTACTGCATGCCCTAATAGGGCATGCTCCCGGGAATTCCCGGTTCTCAAATTCCCGGGAATTCCCGGGAATTTTATAGTGTCAAAAAAACCGGTACTGAAGACCCGGTACCGGTACTTCCCGGTTCTCATCATATGACTGTTTATTCCCATTTCAATAGTAGTAATGTTTTAGTACTTTAGCTCGGGACATTTAATAATCGTGCTATGAAACGGGGGACCCAAATAACCCGACAAACTAACCTAGTAAAATAGGCCTTCCAATATTTCCAATCGATATACGGAAATGGTAAATTGTAAAAATTCACCAAACTTTCTATTTCACTTTTGTTTTTATGTGAAACATCGCTCAGTACTTTTATGCCGATTACATAAAGGACTATGGTATTAGCAATCTATGTATGTTTGTGTCGTATGTCCCGATGGAGCCTTAAAGCTACCAAATTACACCTATTTAGATGAATTAGGTGTCTATCTATACATTTTGACCCGGTTACCTTAAGGTATATTTTAAAACAACGTTTAAATCTTAAGTAGGATATTATATTCGAATATTCTTCTTCTAGGAAATTGGTGAACCATGCCCTTTATTATTTAGCCTGAGTACAAATTATGAATACCTACATATTCCAGGTTTGCGTCGTGTTATAATAGAACGAAATGAAGTAGCGGTAAATAATAAAACGAAATCAGTTCTGTCGGTTTTTGACTGATTTGTTTGTTCGTTCGTATAAATATGTAATTCAATTTACAGTTTACAGTTAATAAGATAAATTTAGTCCGGATAAGTTAAGTTAATTTCTACTTAACTAGAATGAGACTCTTCTATTTTAGTTTTTACACTTATACCGGCAAAATTGTTTTAATATTTTTGATCACTTTTAAAGCAGTTTACTGAATCACTAACTGACACAATTGTTTATTACAGCACGCTACATTTATACTATACTATTTATACTGTTTTTATTAGTATTGAATTCTAACAATATTTTGGTGGTAACTACTGGGAATAAAAATTCCCACCTTTTACCAGTGGTAACTACTGGAAATAAAAATTCCCAGTAGTTACCAGTGGTAAAAGGTGGGAAAAAAATTCCCAGTAGTTACCACTGGTAAGAACTTGGTGGTAACTAGTGGGAATAACCCCTCGCTGCTGGCGGCTTTTACTTAGCGTAGGTGTATTTCGGCGCGCGGGGGGTATGACGACGGTAGGAGCACATACCGCGTTATAGACTAGTTAGACGCACTTTCAACCATTTTAAAAGTTTGATTGCGCTTAATACGACGTCCATACAAAATAAGAAGAACGTATAACAGTTATACGTTTCTAAAGACTATTATGGTGACGTAAAAAAGTTAAGTGATACTTAGGGCATGCTCCCGGGAATTCCCGAGAACTGGCATTTTCATCCAGGACCGGAACTGGAGATAAACATCCCGGGAAATCTCGAAATTTCGGGAAATTTATAAACGTTATGTTATATCGATTTATGTCTAATTGCGAATTGGCTACGAGCCCGAAATTATGTTGTATATCTTTTTTTTCTAAAAACAATATTTTGTTCTACAGGGCAAGGGTATATGGGTCTGTTTTCTTCGGCTAGTTACATTTCTAACCGATTAAGATCCAGTTTAAGTGACAGAGTTTAGATGCGATCAGTTATATACGCTCATGTTACAAGCAAATGAGAGCTTTAAATAAGTACCTACGAGTATTTATACTTATTTATATATATTTTATTAACACCCCAGCTCGTGAATACTCTGTCGATTGTTCGAAAACTGATGAGAATTCGCATTTTATCCACATGTGTAGCAAAGTAATTTGATGCAATTTTTGAGTCGTTTATTATATTCGTTAGTAAAATTGACTTTTAAATAATGGCGTTGAATGATAAATATTTAATAACATACGTTTGGATTTAACTTGGCTAAAATTTTGTTTGATGTTTACAGTTATTATATCCTCGCATTAATGTGCCCTCCTTGTAAAACAAATAACTAAAATAATTTCTTATTTGTTGATTCTTAGAAAACATTGCCTGAATTTGAATATTGTCATTTATTATAGATAAGTTGATGGTGATTCATTGGCGGCTTTTAAGATGAGGCGCGGTGTAAGGCAAGGTTGCGTTTTGGCGCCAGCGCTCTTTGGAATTTTCTTTTCGGCTCTCCTCAGAGCAGCTTTGGATCAGTGCGATGTCGAAGTGCATTTGCATACAAGAAAGGATGGGAAGCTATTCAACATTAACCTCCTAAAATCAACTAGGAAGCGGTACGATGTATTAGCCCGGGAACTGCTGTATGCTGATGATGTTGCACTTGTCGCCAACTCAGAAGAAGAACTGCAAGAGCTGATTAACAGGTTTAGCCATGCATGCCGATCTTTTTGAATGAGCGTGAACACCAAGAAAACTATTATAATGGTTCAGGGCGCCGATGTACCACCAGCAATCACCCTCGATCAAGTAACGCTTCAGACTGTCGATCATTTCTGTTACCTCGGATCCACCACGACATCAAATCTCTGCAACAACAAGGAGATAGATACTCGCATTGAAAGGGCTGCAACAACTTTCGGCAAACTCTCTAAACGAGTTTGGACTAACAACAGACTTACCATGTTCACCAAGGTTCACGTTTATCAAGCCTGTGTTGTTAGTATCCTGCTGTACGCTTCAAAAACGTGGACCACCTACTCCAAGCAAGAGCGTCGTCTAAACGCATTTCACATGCGTTGTCTCCGAACCATATTAGGAGTAACCTGGAAGGATCGGGTAACTTAATGAAGCTGTTCTTTCAAAGACCAAATGCAACAGCATAACGGCTATCCTGAAACAGAGACGGCTCCGTTGGCTGGAACACGTTCATAGAATGGACCCTGACAGATTGCCACGTGAAGCTGAAGTCATGCTCGGACAGATTGCCGAAGCTAAGACCTGTTGGTCGACCCGTACTACGTTTTAAGGATTCCTGTAAACACGACATGAATGGCTTCGGCATTATAGCTCTGTTGGGAGGAACGCGCGGAGATGAGACCGGAGTGGCGTCGTAACCTACGGGAAGGCATGGCAAAGCATGACGAGCTCCGGTTGGACCAACTTAAGCAGAAACGAAAACGCAGAGCTGCTGGACCACCCCAGGAGTCAAGACACGTCTGTGATCGATGCGGCAAGAAGTGCCGATTGGTCTATACAGTCATCGCAGTCGATGTAGGCTGTAGACTACCTCCTCAAAATACCTTCTTTAATTGCTGCAACTGTCGTCTGCAAAGATGCTGTGCCCAATGATGATATAGATAGGTATTTTTTTAATTGAAATATCAACCGTTAAGTTTGGTTTAGTTTAAAAACGAATAGAAATATTAATTAATCATTTGATTATAATCGTTTCGATCAAAATAATAACTTTTTTAATTTTCCCGAAATTTCCCGATTTCTCGGGATTTCTCGGAACTGGTCCTGACCCAATCCCGGGAAATTTGAAACCTTTCCCGAGACTGATATTGCATGCCCTAGTGATACTAGCCTTAAATGACGTATAAGACATTTAAACAGAAAAAAAAAATTATACGATTTTTTAGACTAGTATCAGATCTAAAATTTTGCTAAAGATCCTAGTCTTAAAGTGCGTATAGCGTCTTTTACGTATTTTTAGCCTAGTTTTTGGTTTATACGTTATTTTAGGCTAGACATGGTGGATAAGATTTTACACAAACCAGAGCGTAAAAAAACGTATAGCTGCATATACGTTGACTTAGCCTGGCTTTGTCAAATAGTCGCTTTTTAGACTAGGAACGCTTGGAAAATTAGCGCAAATACGGCCTTTTTACGATATTTTTCTCGAAAACTAAGCCACTTATCGGAAAACGGGCCAAACTGGTCGATGCAGCTCGATCTGTATATTACGAATATAACAAAAAGTCAATTTTGGCAAAATGTCGAAAAACTGCCTTTTAGACTAGGACGGCAGAGATGGCTTATTACACTATTAATAAATAAATAAATAATAAATAAAAATGTTATTTATTAAGGTATAAACCCATTACATTTCATTAAGTACTATTATATTACAATATTAAATTAAAATTAAAGCTATATACTACAACTAAAAAAGTAGGTACTAATTATAGAGGTGCAGCGGAAATCTTGCTCATACAGTAGCAGGTTATGTACACTACATTAACAATGCTGTTCGTCGATTCACTCACTCTCCCGACAAACGACCAGTGCCTTTTACGCATTATAGCGTAAAAGTCATCTACTCTGTTCTCGGCGAACATACCAGACGCACTACACCGCCACGGTAGCCGTAACATTGCACGAAACGCGTTGTTGTACTGTACTCGGAGTCTGTTGAACGATCGTTTCGTGAAATGGTACCACAGCTGACTAGTGTAGAACGCCTGACAGTATGCCTTGAACAGAGTAATTTTGGCTTGGTCGATTGACGAATACTTCCAAAATATTAATTGACCCACTACTAGGGGTCATCCATTAATTACGTCACACGAATTTCTAGGTTTTTTGACCCCTCCCCCCCTCCTTGTCACATTTGGTCACATTTGGCAAACCCCTCCCCCCTAGTGTGACGTCACATTTTTTGTACGAAATCACCAAATCGAATTAAGTAAGTACCTAAGTATTATTAATATTTTATCAAAATATTTTTGACGATATAAATATTAGTAATTTTATAACCCAAAACTGCTTAGGAAAGAAAATTATACGAATAAAAACGATTATCGTTTTAAAAACTTGTTATTTAAATGTACAGCGAATAAAATAATTTAAATAAATTTTCGGTTACTGATGAATTTAAAGTGACGTCACAAAGTTTGTGTCTCCCCCCTCCCCCATGTCACAATATGTCACATTTTCTTGACCCCCTCCCTCCCCCTAAACGTGTGATGTAATTAATGGATGACCCCCTACATAAATAAACCACGTTCTACAGAATGCACGTACCTGCACATAAAATAGAAATACATTTATTTATGACAAACAAACACAGATGACAAAAACATGTTGACAAATATACAATGTATATAATTTAGTGCAAAAATGCCATAAAAGGGTCACAACTCAGCATGTAGCTGGCAAAGCCAGCGCTGTTCTTCCGTTGTCAAACACCAATGTACATGTAAGTAATGTAATTTTAATAAATTTAATAATGTACCTACATGTATTGTAACATAAATGTTACGTAACCTAGGTTAATCGTATGTAATTATTTCTGCGTTCATTAATATAAGTTACATTATTTTATAAGTATGATATTTTAACACTTACCTAACATTTACTTGTTACCTACACTAATCTAGGGATTAAAGTAATAACGTGTAGTCTAATTCTAATCTCAACTTGTTATTTGCGCGACTGACTGTACTCGCCGCGCGAATCAGTACTTGGGCTACCGACCGGTTCCATGCCCCTCGCCGCGTTCCCCCCGCGCTGTCTGGCTGCCGCGCCGCGGTCCGTCCGGCGATCATTCCTTTCTGAGATTCAACGCAGGCGCACGTCGCTCTCTCGCAGCGTCCGTGCATGCTGCGCACTCGCAGCGCATACAATTTAATAAGGGGCAATATAGTAATTGCCTGAGTTTCTGTACTCGTTTAGTACATGTAATAACGGTTAGAGCCAGTGTAACCCCTTTGGGGTTCTATAGCCCCACGTTGGGCGCCAGTGCTACGGTAGGCGGTGAGAATAAATAAAACTGTAGTTTTTAAAATAACGAACTAAATTTATTCTCCCTTAACTTCCGCCGCAAGCACACGATTACGTCGTAGGGTAGGGTACGTTCTAGGCCGGTACTGATTTTGCTCCGAGGACAGTTCCACCACGCAAGTACTCCCCTGAAGCTGCCGGAGCCAGTGCGGGTTGGGAGACGGAGACGGACGAGCTGAGGGACGTCAGCTGGGCCGCTCAGGAACTGCCGGGCTGTCTTCACGGCTACGGTTCTAGCCGTAACTAGGCTCCCCAAAGGGAATTTTAAACACTAAAAAAATAATTCCATTTGCACTAAATGAGTGCAGGAACGGAATGAATAAATACAATCGAACAAATTAATTCTCGGAGGCAGACTCTGCGTTCAGGGAACTCAAGGAGCGACTTGTTTCTGCTCCGGTGCTTTGCTGTCCGGATTATTCTAGGCCGTTTGACGCAAAGGAGGACATAGACGGGGTGGTTTCTGTTTTGGAGAAGGTCAATACATTACTTGATTCCAAACCTCTCAATAGGAGTTCCTTGCTCCGAGCACAGAATTTGATCAATCACATTTATCATCGGCTTAATCGCGTGACTTGTGTAGAGGAGGTAGAGAAAGAGGCTTATGATCAATGTGTCAGTTTGTTTAGGCAATGCTCAGACCGCGCTAGTTCCCTTAGGGACGTGGTCGATCCATTGGCTTCCACTAGCACTGGTGTGCAGGCTTCTCCTGTCACTTTATCGGCGCCTCTTAATATTTCGGTGACGTGTGAGGGTAACGACGCGAATAAGTTTTCAAAGTTGAGATATGACGGTCAGACCTCTGTGCGGGCATTCATTCAGCGCGTTTCCGAGTTTTGTGCGGCAAAGAACATTTCGAGTAGCAGGATTCTTCATAATGCTACTGAAATTTTTACAGGCAATGCACTTCATTGGTTTCGTAGCGTTAGGGAAAAGGTAACAAGTTGGGATGACCTAGTTGTACTTTTAAGGCAGGATTTTTGTCATGCTGGCTATGATTTCAAGCTGATTAATGAAATCAGGGCACGTACACAAGGGGAAACTGAGGATATAGTGATTTACCTAGCGATCATGTCTGGTCTTTTCTCTCGTTTAACTAAGCCTTTGCCAGAGGATGAAAGGTTGGAAATTTTATTGCACAATATACGGCCTTGTTACGCGAGCACTCTATCTTCCGTTTCTGAAATTAACTCTATTGAGGAGCTCAAGAATTTATGTAGGAACTATGAGAACATCCAGTCACGCCTTTCTCAGTTCAAAGAACCTCCACGTGCGACTTCTGATACTCTGGCCCCAGAGTTCGCCTACTCTGGCGGTTCTTCTAAAAATAGGACTAATTCTGCTACTAACTCTTATGGTAACAATTACAATAATTATAAGTATAAACAGTTTAATCAAAGCTATAATAAATCGCATGCTCAGAATAATGGCAACTATAGCAGTAGTACTAATGGCAAAGCAAATAATACTCCCAGTTATGTAGCTGCGGTCTCTAAATCCGAGCCCAGGGCACGTTATTGTCCGAGGTGCCGGGTGAATACTCATAATTTGAGACAATGTACAGTGAATAAGGATGTCATTGTTTGTTTTGTTTGCGGTCGTAAGGGGGTAAAATCCCCTGATTGCCCTGATTGCATTAAAAATAAGAACCTAGATCCAAAAAACTGATGGAGCAGAATTGTGTCGATAGTTGTACGAGTACTTCACCTAAATCTGATAAGGAGGACTGGCAGGGTTGGTTGCGTACAGTTAATCTTTTCTTTAGGTCATATGGGGTTGACACAATTCTGAAGCAAAATTTAGAGAATGATGACAGGCCTTACGTCTCAGTGCAGGTCGGTAATTTAACTTTGTCAGGGTTGTTGGACTCTGGTTCTGCGGTAACAATCTTTGGCAACGGTGCTCATTCAGTACTCGTTGACAATGGGTACAAGATAATGAGCGGAAGCTGCTCTTCGATTACTGCAGCGGGAGGTAGCGTTTATAGATGTGAGGGTTACATAGAGTTACCTATTAACTTTAATAACCAGTTTCATGTCGTGAAGGCTTTTATAGTGCCGGCTGTTGTGAATAACTTCATTTTAGGTTGGGATTTTTGGCGTGCTTTTGATATTGTACCCAAGCAACTTTGTGCTATCATCGTGAATGATGGTGCTCTGTCAGATTGGAGTGTCACCAAACCCGATCGTGAAACCTTCATTCAGGGATACGACAATTTGGATGATTCACAGAGACTATTGGCGGACAATGTAGTGAAACAGTTTGAAGATATTTCTTTTCGTAGTAAAGGTTTAGGCGTAACGAATTTAATTACACACCACATTGATACTGGCGGTACGAGTCCAATTCGTCAGCGCTACTACCGGTTATCTCCTGAAAAGCAACGTATTTTGGTTGAGCAGGTGGACGAGATGCTTTCTCTTGATGTAATTGAGCCTTGCGAGAGCGCTTGGTCTTCGCCTGTATTGATCGTCACCAAGAAGAACGGACAACCTAGATTTTGTCTCGATAGCCGTAAGCTTAATTCTGTGACAAAGCGTGATGCTTATAACTTGCCCTATATTTCCGAAATTCTAGATAACCTTAGGGATGCTCGTTATCTTTCTTGTATTGACTTGTCCAAAGCGTTCTGGCAAATTGAGATAGCTCCAGAGGATAGAAACAAGACGGCATTTTATGTTCCAGGTAGGGGTACCTTTCACTTTAAGCGAACTGCGTTCGGCCTGACTAACGCTCCTGCTACTCAACAAAGATTAGTGGACCTGTTATTCTCAGAGTTCGGTCTTAAAGTGTTCGCCTACATGGACGACATAATAGTGGTTTCCGAGGATTTCAATAGTCATGTAACATTACTCTTACGCGTTTTGGATAAGTTAAAGAAAGCTAACTTAACGGTTAACTTAGAAAAGTGTCGTTTCTTTAATAGCCAGCTTAGATATCTCGGTTATGTGGTTGATGGCTCTGGTTTGCGAACGGATCCAGAAAAAGTCGAGGCTATTTTAAATTATCCTACTCCAACTTCTCGCAAGGAGGTCAAGAGGTTTTTAGGGACTGCTACGTGGTACAGGCGTTTTGTACCTAATTTCAGTACAATTGCTGGTCCTCTAAATAAGCTTACTTCTTCAAAGAAGGGCTCTCCGCCGTTTGAATGGACCTCGGAGGCAGACTCTGCGTTCAGGGAACTCAAGGAGCGACTTGTTTCTGCTCCGGTGCTTTGCTGTCCGGATTATTCTAGGCCGTTTGAGGTACACTGTGATGCCAGCAATTACGGGTTAGGTGCCATGTTGACCCAGACTATCGATGGCAAGGAGCACCCGATCGCGTACATGTCGAAGGCCTTGACCGCTGCTGAAAGGAACTACAGTATAACCGAACGCGAGGCTTTAGCTGTAGTGACTGCGTTGGAGTAATGGCGTTGCTATGTGGAAAATGGACAGCCTTTCACGGTCTACACTGATCACAGTGCACTTAAATGGTTCCTGTCTATTAACAATCCCACCGGTAGATTGGCTCGTTGGGGTGTTCGTCTCTCAGCATTTAACTTTGTTCTCAAACACCGCAGGGGAGTGGATAACGTCATTCCGGATGCGTTATCACGTGCGTCTGTTGGTGCTATTGGTACTTCAAATTCTCATCTGACCTCCAGAGATACTTGGTACACTAACATTTTTAACGGTTGCGTTCATAACCCGGTTGATTTTCCAAATTTCATGACTAAGGACAATTCTTTATACCGTTTGTCTAAAAATAAGCATGATCTTACGTCGGAATTTTCATGGAAGTTGGTTGTTCCTATGGAGTTACGTCAATCAACCATTTCCGATAATCATTCCGAACCTTCAGCAGGGCACATGGGCATTTTTAAAACTTACCGTAGACTTTGTTTACGTTACTATTGGCCCCGGATGTATCAGGACGTTGTTCAGTTTGTTGGTTCGTGCGACAAATGTCTGGCATATAAGGCTCAGAACCACCAAACTTTAGGGGTGATGGGTAGGCCAAAGCAGTGTTCACGACCATTCCAGATGATCTCTATTGATTTGATGGGCCCGTTGCCAACTACGAGGAAAAGAAATAACTACATTTTAGTTGTCACGTGTTGTTTTTCGAAGTATTGTTTGATTTTTCCACTTAAACAGGCCACTGCGGAGGTGATTGTACGAATCTTAGAGGATTCTGTTTTTCTAGTGCACGGAGTACCACAAACGGTCCTAATGGACAATGGACCACAATTTTCCGGGAAAGTTATGGATAATTTTTTCAAATTTTATAATGTTCCTAACGTTTTTTTTACACCGAAATATAGTCCACAGGTCAATTTGGTGGAACGTTACAATCGTACGATCATTACTTGCATTTCCACCTTTGTTGAGGATGACCATAGGTCCTGGGACTTATTTATTCCCAGGGTTCAATTTGCCATAAATAGCGCCGTCAACGAAGTCACAAAGTATGCACCATCATTTCTAGTGTATGGTCGCGAGTTGGTACCTTGTGGGACACATTATACGGACAACGATATCGGACACGAGGTGTTGTTCCTACCACGCGATATCTACGCCGAAAACTTGGGTTGCCTTTCCGCTATTTTTGATGACGTGCAAAAGAAACTGTGGTATGCTCATGAAAGAAGTACTTCGCACTACAATCTTAGACGTCAACCTGTGGAATTTTCTGTGGGTGATATTGTTATGAAGCGCGCCTATTTCTTGAGTGACAAGGGCAAGCAATTCACAAAGAAACTGGCTCCTAAATTTATAAAGGCTAGGATTATTGGGAAAAAGTCACCTCTGGTATACGTTTTACAGGATTTAGCGGGTAAGGATCTTGGTACTTGGCATGTTAAGGATCTTAAGTTAGTGGGTCTTAATAAGTAGTAGTTATTGTTTTTAGTTATTAATATGTTCTGTTGATCACACTTCGAATTTGATGTTGGAAATAATTATATTGCGCCTTGACATCTTTAAGTAGCGGTTCTTGTATGGTCTCCAGTTCTTGCAACGGGAAACCCGTATAATCTTTCTGGAATCGTGCGTTGTAATTAAGCCTATAGGGTAATTGCTAACGTGGTAGTGTAAGCGTGAAGTATGAAAGATGAGTAATGTCAGTGTGATTATTACAGGTACCAGGTTTCACGGATTTCATTCCTTAAGGGTAATAAAATCCTTCATGGCGCGCCGGGGTACTGTAACATAAATGTTACGTAACCTAGGTTAATCGTATGTAATTATTTCTGCGTTCATTAATATAAGTTACATTATTTTATAAGTATGATATTTTAACACTTACCTAACATTTACTTGTTACCTACACTAATCTAGGGATTAAAGTAATAACGTGTAGTCTAATTCTAATCTCAACTTGTTATTTGCGCGACTGACTGTACTCGCCGCGCGAATCAGTACTTGGGCTACCGACCGGTTCCATGCCCCTCGCCGCGTTCCCCCCGCGCTGTCTGGCTGCCGCGCCGCGGTCCGTCCGGCGATCATTCCTTTCTGAGATTCAACGCAGGCGCACGTCGCTCTCTCGCAGCGTCCGTGCATGCTGCGCACTCGCAGCGCATACAATTTAATAAGGGGCTATAGTAATTGCCTGAGTTTCTGTACTCGTTTAGTACATGTAATAACGGTTAGAGCCAGTGTAACCCCATTGGGTAAGTGTTGAACATTTAAGAGTGCTTTAGGGAGTAGTAAATTTGAATGTGTGTTCAACGGTTATTTACCGTTAAGCTGTAACGATCTTTTCTTTGTTTGATTTTGGAACTTCCTTAGCATAGTTTAATAGGTGCTTAGTTTCGCTTGCAAATCTTAAATGCTAGTGTTAACGTTTTTTCTTATTTAAAAGCAAGATTAAAATTGTAATCTATATATATTTTAAAACTTTATGCTTAACTGCTCATTTTGTAAGCTCCGCCTGACTGTGACATTTTAACATCACCAAGGCATTCTCACGGCTATCACACAGTACTTCCTCTTCCGCTTCTGCTCTTCTTCTTCAAGCCGGTTACAGTCAGGGGAGCCGTTTCGTGGGTTAATTACTAAGACGAGCTAAAATAATTCCAGGGTTCTATAGCATGGCTAGAAGGCCGACGGTGGCACGCTCGCGCTGACCTTGAGGACCTGGTGCTGACCCTGGTGCAACACGGCTGACGTCCCTCAGCCCTTCATCGCTCTCAGCTACACAGCGGGCCAGGGAAGTACTAGCGTGTGGGCAGCGACTACTTTCGTAAACCGGGAGTAAAAATCAGACGGTTAACGGACTTTGACCCTTCGACGATCTTATCGAATGCTAGCGACGTTTTAAGCGTTAAATAATTTTTTTTTTAAGTGAGATTCCTTGTTTTATTTAAACCTCACAGCTTAAACGTAGCAGTATGCCTGTTAAAATTTTATAATTCTTGTGACATATCTTGTAAATATTAATATGTACTTACCCAATTCCTGACATGTAAAATAATATTGCTTTTACCAATAAATGTTCTGATTCTGGAAACAGTCATAAGCCCCGAACTGAGATTCAAGCTAAAACTACCCAAGCCAACAGAAGTTAAGGAGAAACTACTAGGACCCTGTAGAGTGATATTGCCTTCGAGAGGTGAGTAGTAGGATATTGGGACTTTTGGTCCATTTTGGAACACGTTCCGCGTCGCTTTGCTCCGCTACACTTCGTTCCGCGTCGCTTCGCTCCGCTACACTCGTTCCAAAAGGCCCAAATCGTCCCAATATCCTAGCTACAACAGTGAGGCAGAATCCGAAGTGAAGTACTCGTAGAATCCCAATATCCTAGCTACAACAGTGGGGTAAAATCCAATTGCATATTTAGGATGGTTCCTAATACGTATCCATAATCGTATACAGTTTTTGTGTTGTTGATGATCCGATGTGGCTCTAGAATCCAAAGTTGATTTTGAATAAACATCCTGCAACAGTGGAGTATAATGCAAATTGCATTACAATTCGTTTAAGTCATCGTTTAGGTTTCGCTTAAGTTGATTATTAAAAAAACTTTTTTTTTAAAGTGCAAAAGGCTTAACACAACGGGTACTAGCTAGCATTGTACCCACCAGATCTTGTTCTGATTCGAACAGGATCTCGTAACGCACCATCATCGCCCAGATTTGCAACGGGTAGAGATTTGCCGGGCTAGGTTTATTACGGTGTTTGTCACAGTATCACATCGCAGAATTGGCCAGAAACTTTGATGTGAACGTGGATCGGTTACCCATACTATCAACCGCTATAGCATGGATAAACCGTTGTATAGTACAGTACCTGCCCTGCCCAAGGTAGGGTTATTAAAACCAAGCAGGATACTGTATACGCTACCGCGTGTTTGTGTTTAACCGCCACCGCGTTGAAGTGTGTCGTGCATACATGCCCTGCCCAAGGTAGGGTTATTAAAACCAAGCATGATATGCACACGCCACCGCGTTACCAAACCAATATCGCAAGGTTG
Organism: Cydia splendana; assembly: GCF_910591565.1. Lineage (NCBI taxonomy): Eukaryota > Metazoa > Arthropoda > Insecta > Lepidoptera > Tortricidae > Cydia > Cydia splendana. The sequence goes on along the minus strand of NW_026946888.1, from coordinate 702,916 downwards.
GCCAGACCTCGTAACATTGAGATGGTAAGAGTCACCGTGAACTAGCGATTGTAGTAGCCACGGATTCTCCGAGAACTATATCAATGTTATTTGTATTTATACAAACGATTCAAAAAAACTTTAAAAGCGCGATGCAGAACATGGAAAAAATATGATTCGAAGACAAACCATAAAATAAGGAGTGTTAGGTTTAATTTGAAATGCATAATTTTGATGATAGTCGGTTTTATATTTCAAACAACATTGCTTGTGTGACGTAGATGTGACGATTCAATTGGATTTTGTTTATGTGTTAATCAGTTTCAATCTTAGTCCAATCGTATTAAAGTTTATTTATATATAGGATACTTTGAAGTATGATTAAGTGTTATCTTCCAAACATAGTCGCGAAAATGAGTGCACTAGGTATATATGATTTTCATAAAATATTAAACATGAATGTGTTTGGAAAAATAAAATACATATTTGGTAGTAAAAAATATCATTTTATTAACATCGATCATACAAAACAGACTGAGAAAATGGATACTAAAATATACACATGGGATATACTTTCGGACAATGTAAAAAGGGATACTAGACTTGAAGTACACCGAGAGAATGTTAGTAATTATTTTATACTAGTAGTTAAACCTGACCGAGTAATACGAATCAACTTGTCGCCTGATGAATTCCAAGATTTATTACCATATTTGAAGTCAAGTTTATAAACAACTTTTATCTTTTGTAGTGTAGAATGGAAGAAACTCAAGGATACTTCTATGCCTGTTCCTCGGCTATATTACGATCAATGGGCTATTTACAGATTGGAAGCACTAACATTGCAAAAGATTTGAATATTTTGATGGTTGCAAATAATATTGGAAAATTGCCAGAAAATCAAATGACTATTGATTGTTCAATTTATAGCAATAGATATAAAGAGATTGAACGAACGTTTAGAGAAAGATTCAATGATCAAGAAATATGTAATAATGTGTATTCGGTAGATGTGGCTAGCATATTTCGGTTTGTGAGAGGATTAACTAAAATGAAGAATCTTTAAAAAAAATGTTGATTATTTTTTGAATACGCTTCGCTCAAGCTTAGATCCATAACTTGACTCACTTGTAAAGCATATAGTAATATGGTTCTTGTTTAATGTATTATGTCAACAAATCATCATATCAAGTTTAATGATATTGTAATTGAATACATAATTTCAGAAAATTAAATATATTTTGGTGCAAAGAATTGACCTTGTTTTTGGGGTATACGGATTATTACGGATGCCAACAAAGCCAGTTACAATATAAACTTAAATTAAAAACGTACTTATGTGATATAGCAAATATTCCTAAAGTTAGCTTTAATGAAGGTGAAAAAGTGTATTTAAAATTGAGCGGATTCATAAACTATGTATGTTATCAAAATTAGCAGGAGCAAAGAAAATGCAAAAAGTTACTTGCGAATTATGAATACCTCAGATTAGCAATACTACGAGTACTGTTATTAATTTTATTGAATCTATGTATATATTACAATTGTAAATATGTAAGACTCGTATTCAATGTCTACTTTTATGTCTGTTCTACGTCGCGATCAAAAGGATATTTAAAAATTGGAATTACTATAGTCCGTTTTTTTTAGCTTTAGAAAGAACTTCGCAGAAGTAAGCTTGTGGTTCCAAATCCGGCACTTTAGCGGTAATAATTTGAAGTAAATTATATGTATTGACCATGCTACATTAGATAATTCAGTAATTATTAACAATTAAAGAGCCTGATAAAAACTGCACGCTTGCTTCTGTGGAGTTCTTTCCAATGCTAAAAAACGAACTATAAGTAAACGATTTAAACAGTCGTTTAGCCCAGTACAATTTTGTGGTAGAATACCAGAAATCATATGAATATTGACTTTACAAAAATCAACAAATATGTAATGAAGTTTGGGTAATCATAGACATGATCAATAACAATAAATGTGAACACCACATAATTTTGAAGGTTATTTCATTAGTATATTTTTAATATGTATAATGAAAATAAAAATATTCATTATACATACATATATGTGGGATTGAGTTAAATGGAACGTTTTGTGAATGAGTGAGACAGAATGAAGATCATGTCAACAAGTATGAAAGGGATAGCATGAATGATTTATGTCGTTTTAGTTATAAGGCGCAGGCCGTCCGCCATTGGGATATGTTTCGAAAAGCTTACAAGAAAGACGTGCCGTTTATGTTAAATTTGATATTTCTTTAATTACTTTGTTTTAATATACCAAGTTTAGTACAAAAGTGAGTTTACTTTCGCATCCACTTCCTACATACATATGTACAAACCCATGACCATATTCCTGATTCAAATATTACGTTATCATAACCGACAAGATTGATCAAGTTTCAAAACTCTATAGACAAGATATGATAATTTTATACATTGAGTTTACAACAATTATGCGTAAATTGCCATGTTGCTGCCATCGCACAAAAAGAGTGCTGCTCGAACTTATTAATACGTTGTAAATACGTTTCTTAATGGTTAAAGTAAACTTACTTATTTTAATTATGTTATTGATAATCATTAAAAAATTACATTTGTATTAGGAAATGGGTTATTGAAAGTCTTGTTCTTTTTTACATTAATTTTGAATATTTGAACTAAATTACGTTTTTAACTATTGTGAACGCCTTAAAATAAAGTAAGAGCAATATTCGTGTGTGATCATTGCGATCTTAACGCGGTATTCGATCAACCCTTGCGAGTGCATTTTACTATTTTCTAGCTGGCGGCTACCTTAAGTTTAAAATAATTAGGTACGTGTGTACTATAATAATGTAATATTACGATATTATTTATTTTTGATTGGTAAAACAAACAAAACATGGGTTAGGAAAAAACTTTATTCAGTTTATTTACATAGGTACATTAGGTACGTAACATTCATTTTAGACCATTGACTTAAATTAAGCACCTACATTTAAATACAGTACCTATAGAGCAATACAACCATTGTGTTTTGTACGAACATGTAAGTATAGAGTAAAAAAACTATAGTTTTGTTTTCTGATTTCATACATTACTAGTCATTTTATACAAAAATATGATAAATACTGCAATGAAATACTGTGAATTATAAAAGGAGATTCTCCATATTACACAATAATATTAATTAACATTTATATTGTTTACTATAAAATGTGAAAAAAATATAGATCCTGGAAGGAATAGAATAGAAATGTTTATTTGCCAAATGTTTAAAGTGGTTTAAAATCTTAAGTTGGCTTATTTTGCTTAAAGGAAACAATCGTGATTTTATTCTACTAGCCGATACAGGTAATAATGAGTGTTTATTTTTTAGGTAATGAGTGTAATTCTTTTTTTGCAACCAAGAAATAAAGATAGCATACAAAAAATGATAAAAGTAGGACTATTATTCAGTTTTTGTATGCTATCTCTATCTCTTGATTGCACAGAAGGGCTGCGTCTAGATGGGTAACTCTTTTTTTTCTTCTTTCTCTTCTTCTTTCTTTCTCTTTCCTTTTATTATCCGCCGCCTTTAACCTGTGTAAGAAGTGATAATGTGATCAACCATTAAAAGAGAAAAAACCGTGCAAGTGCGAGTCGGACTCGCGTTCCAAGGGTTTCGGACATTACGGAATGACCATTTTTTGCATATTTTCTTAAATAACTTTAAATTATATAAAAAAAATATTTGAGATGCTCACAATGAGCTCTTTCATTTGATATATAACAGGATATAGTTTGCAAAACTTTGTTTTATAATTGACTCATTTACCTTACACAAGTGTGGCTTACATAATTACATAAGTATGTGTACCAAATTTCAACTTAATTGGTTCAGTAGTTTCGGAGAAAATAGGTTGTGTCAGACGGACAGCCAGACGCATTAGTAAACCTATATGAGTTCCGTTTTTTCCTTTTGAGGTACGAAACCCAAAAAAAGAAAAATAATTTAAACAGAAACATACCGATACTTTTTTTTGAGTTCTGGCTGTTCTCTCCCGTAATCAGCATAGAATTCGCTAATGGCGCGCAGCATACAAGACGCGGCTCGTCCTTCAGCGCTAATATGCGTGGTGGCGAGAAAAAGCGTCATCGATTTAATGTTGTATTGATCCTGGCTCTCTTTCCTTTTCTTATCCGCCATCTCTAACCTGTGTAAGTAGTGATAAATAAACCACAAAAAAAGAAATAAGTTTTTGGCAAAATTTTCATTTTTGGTACAAGCTTTTATCGCCGACTGTACTTTTTTCCACAGGCAACTAATACTCATCGAGACTATTCTAAAAACCCCAAACACAATTAGGTTTCGTTGTTTTATCACAGAGTTCCTATGACCACCTCCGGTCTCCATCATCAGATCAGCTTGATGACACCATAATATTGCATTGTCACCCGACTAACGTATGTATACAAATTTCAGCTCAATCGGAAATCGGGAAGTGGATCAAATTTGATTACACATAGACAGACAGACAGACAGACAGACAACGGTCAGGTGAAACTAAATAAAAGCTTGTAAAAAGAAAAAAAATATTAGTACAGAAACATACCGATCCTTTTTCGTTTCTGCTTGTACAACAAATGTCACAACAAAATACAAAAGCGTTAATAGGTTGGAATGATACAACAATAATGATTTACTTATGCTAAAGATTATTATCGTTGACCAATAATAATATTCTGCTAGGGTTGATACCATAATCTTTTAAATATGGTTTACTAACCTTACATACATAGTTCAGGTTAGGAATAATTTGTTTCGGTTTAGGTTATTATTATTATCATTGATATAAATTTGTGTTGTATGCGTTTTAACTTATATGTTTGGTATGTAATGTTTTAAACTTGATAAATATAGCGCGTCGAAATGTATAGTTCGTTTTTAGCATTAGAAATAAAGTAAACAATCTTGATGTGTCTTTAATTGATAAACACATTTAAAAAATAAGTTACGGCAAATATGTAACAATTATGAATCTAATACGATCATTTATATTCTTCTGCTTTCATAAGTAATAGTTACTGATTTTTAAAAAGCGTGCTTTCCTTTTTGCAAGTTCTTTCTAATGCTAAAAAACTAACTATAATTAAATATTAGTTTTATTATTGTAATAAGATAAATAACCCTAAATGTATGATTTCAGTGTTACATTTGTTATCAGTTATCAATGTTATAGTCTGGCTAATGAAATATTACATTTTTTTTTTTTTTTTTAATGGGAAATTCTAAAAATCTTGGGTTGGTCATACTTTGTGTAGTAGAAGTTATAATTTGATACTAGGCATTATTTTTGATTTTCTATGCACAAGTAAGGTACCTAAAGTACGTTTTGTATGTAAGTATGTTTTGATTTTATTGTTATTTTCTAGTTTATCCGTTTCTTTACACACAACTTGTGTCCTGTTTATGAGATGAAGGTATTTATAAAATCACGTACTTAATCACAGTTATAGGCAAATGTTCGTACTAGTACTTAAAGTATCAAAATATTAATAGACCAACAACGTACTAAATTGTTTACGACATTGGTTTTTCGTTAAAAAACGCTTTGCGCTAATTTCACACATTGTTGTAATTATTTAAGACCTTAAATAATAGTTTGCAGACCTCACTCAGTATAGTCTTAATTAATATTATTTGAAATAAACCCTTATAAACCGAGTACAATTTGAATAAATGACACAAATTGACAACAGACTTTTGGCTTTTCTTAAAACCATAGACAATTGGTGATATGACAAGGAAATATCTGTAAACAATCTACCATAGATACAATGATTAAAAAAATATATTTATTTCAATTACTGGTTGTGATTATAACGAAAAAGTAGGCCAACATACATATCTATTAAAAGCAGGATATACAATTGTACATCCCTAATGCAACATTGATACGCGGAAAAACTGCAGTATCATTTTCGCTGCAATAGGAAGTAAACTCACTTAGCGCTATTTGTTTGAAAGTTGATCTATGATAAGGTTACTAGATATAATATATGATTCGGAATGGTGTGGAGTTTATATTTGGATAAAATAATTTATTTTTGTACTTCAATATTTTGTATCTGAATATTTAAAAAAAAATAGTTGATTGATTTGGTTATAATCACGTTTAATGATACTTACCTAAATAAATAAAGCAGATGAGATAGTATAGTTTGTCAAGAAACTATACTATCTCATCGATGGACGATTGTGTGTTATATGTGAAATTAATGAGGACGTGTCTGAGCTTCAACAGATTAACTTTTGACGATGACATACATATAACGTATGTTTACAACTTACCTCAATAATTATAATTGATTAATTATATTTAAAACAGCATACTATGTTTTGATTTATTAATATAAAGTTATATAATAAGAGATACTTGTCCGTCATATCAGCAGATCATTCATAATCATCTTGAATTTAGATTACCTACAATCCATTAATATGAAATTTAAGGTCAACTGCCTTTCAAGCACGTTTGAATTGTTTTTATCTTCCGAGTTTAATTACATTTTGTTTTATTGAATATGAAGCTTACTATTTCTTTTATTCATAATATATGTATTTAGTTTAACACATATGTACAGGATTTTTAAAACTTCATGGGTGTATCATGTCGTTTTTCTTCAGCCTATAGTTCCAAATAACTGTTAGTTAATTTGCTATGTTTATTAATTAAGTAGTATGAATTCAATATACACATACATACTTAAAACTAAAAATCATTTGTACTAGTTTGTATAGAAATATAAAAAAAATTGTTTGTTGTGCCGACAGTGCTCTGTGTACTGTTTCACATTAGGTTCAATTTTAACTATAACTCAAAAACGTCTGAACCTATTTGTATACCATTAGATTTATAAGATTTTGTCTTCACCAAGAAAAGCGGACATTAATTATGTATATACAATATTAACTCCACACTATTTCGAAACAAAGACCGTGAGAAAGTTCAATGATGAATGTCATATCTCATATCGTATAAGTTCAAAATTAACTTTACACACGTATGTTTCATAAGTGAATAATCTAAAAGCTGCTTTATTTTGTTTCGAACAAAAGAAGAAAGAAGAAGAGTTCATAAATGCAACGTTAGATCTGAGACTTAAGTCGTTTTTTGATGATATACATTAAATTACAATACGTCTCCGAAATGCTGACTCTACGACTTCAACGTCATCGTTATGAATTTTACTTGAACCTGCAATTGTTTTGTGCACATTATTTCGAAGATGAGCTACCCAATTTTTTTTCTACAGAATTATTATATGGTACACAAAAAGTATAATTAAATAATAATATTATTACTAAATATATAGCTTACCCTACGTCCTAACTAAACTAGAATAATTCTAAATAGTTAATTGTTTTACATGTTCTAATATTTTTATTTTAAACCACCGATGATGTTATTAATAGCATACGTTGTATTACTTACTCAGAACGGATGACGAATTAAGTCTCATCAATGTAACAGAACGCGATTAAGCATATAGGGATAACAAAAAATGCTCGATAAAATTGCATAACATGTATGTTATTTCGCTTTAGAATAATATATCTTGGTAGAACAAAGGTGTTCCAGCTTATTATCTCTCATTCCGAGGTTGACCCCTTTTTAGGCTTAAGATGACTAGTCCATAAGTAAAGTAAAACATGCGAATGCCTATGAACGTGAACATGTTCATAACTATTATACCCAAAGATCATTTTATTTAAATAAGTAATTATAATCATCATCATCGTATTTCCCGTACATTCGTCAGAAATGAGAAATTATTTATGTGTATTGATACAGTATGGGGATGTTACAATATATGGTGTTACAGATCTTGTTGTACACCTAGCTTGGATGAAAGCGTGCAAATTCATCATAATAATCATAAATTTAAATAAATATAAAATGTCAAATTGGAATAATTAACATAATAGGCATATCACAATACAATTAATAACTAAATATCACTAGTTTGAATATTGCTGGTATTCGAGATACGACTCTCTATTCCCTATTAAACACATTACTATAACCTACAAGTGAAAATAATGAAGAAATATTAACAGTTTCTCACGGCATATCTATTAAAAACCTTGAATGTTAAACCTAAACTATCAGTTATTATTTACTCTTTGCTGAGCTCTATATACCTACATATTTATTCAAACTTATACATTATTGAAATTGTAGTAGTAGTAGTAGTAGTAGTAGTAATCACTTTATTGTACACAACACAGGTTTACATAATATTTACAGAAATAAAGGTACAAAGGCGAACTTATCCCTGTAAGGGATCTCTTCCAGCTAACCTTCGAGTAGATGAGGGGAGAATTCAAATTAGATAGACAAACTTACGGAATGCACAGTAACATTTTAAAAGTAAACTAACCAAAACGTCCAAAAGTAAATAAAATACATAAATAATATTATAAAATAAAATACATGCTACATACATAAATACTAAACATATATTACATATAATATAATTATATATATTTATATATATATATATATATATATATACACACAAGTGTCAACAAAAAAAAAAAATCAGTACTTAACCAAATCACGCTTGGTTGGAAAGCATACGTTTCTTCAAATTAGCCTTGAGTGACGCTACAGACTGGGACCGTTTGAGCGACAGGGGCAACTCGTTCCACAACTTCACCGCGCGTACCGTGAACGAATTCGCATACGATCGTGTCTTATTCGGGGGAATAGCAAGCGTAAGATTAGCACTTGAACGTAAGCGGTGTTCACTGCCTTCAGCCAGATAATTAAATCTCTCGGTAAGGTAAGATGGAGAGCAGGGGTTAAAGAGTACGTTGAAAAGCAACGACAAGACACGCACATTTCGGCGTCGGCGGATCGGTAACCACCCGAGCTGAGAGCGGAATTCAGAAATGTGATCGTACTTACGGAGGCCAAATATGTACCTGATACAAACATTTTGTAGACGCTCAAGTTTATCCAGCAATTCCTCAGTAAGGTCCAAAAATGCAACGTCACCATAGTCAAGAAGAGGGAGCAATAGAGAACGAGCAAGAGTTAGTTTGGTGTGAAGAGGGAGGAAATTCTGTAGTCGTCGAAGAGAATGGAGAGATCCAAAAATCTTTTTGCTCACCTCGGCTACGTGAGGAGCCCAAGAAAGCGTCTGATCCATGATGATACCCAGATTTCGGACAGTAGAGGAAAGAGGGATAATAATCCTATCAAACAAAATGTCAGGTACCACCATGTCCGAGAGCTTGTCTACATAGTATGGACTGGCAATGACAATCGCCTGTGACTTCTGAGCATTAATTTTTAAACCAAATTTGCACGCCCAATCCCGTATGGACTCTAAGTCATAATTAATCTGAGCAATTAATGAGGGAAGATCGTCTATACTAGCCGCTGCATAAATTTGTAGGTCGTCTGCATAAAGATGGTATGAAGACGTAAGCGATGTGGTGATACCATTAATAAAAATAGAGAACAGGAGTGGAGAAAGCACCCCTCCTTGCGGGACGCCAGCGGTGAGCTCACACCAGTCGGACAGTTTGTCATCTACTCTAACACGCTGGCGTCTGCCAGAAAGGTAACTACGGAACCAAGATAATGAAGTTTGGGAAATGTTAAGTGTGTTGAGTGTGCCTAGAAGGATATCAAAGTCTACCGTGTTGAAGGCACTACTAAAATCAAGGAGGACAAGGACAGTAAGCTTTTTTGATTCTATATTAAACCGAATATCGTCGGTGACTTTAACCAGAGCGGTAACTGTGCTATGCCCGGGGCGAAATCCAGATTGGAGGGGATTAAATAAGGAATGTTTATTAAGATGAGATAGGAGACGACGGTTAACATAATGTTCAATAATTTTGGATAATATTGGGAGAATGGAGATAGGACGGTATTGGGAGAAAGATGCAGGATTGGAGGTTTTTGGGAGAGGAATAACATGGGCAT